>NC_022027.1:36926279-36966903 GCF_000317375.1 Microtus ochrogaster | reverse complement strand
GAACATTTATATTTAACATCTATGTCAATTATCATAATCATATATTTAAAAGTTAACATGCTAAATTCTACAGGACAAAACATGAAAATATATTTAAATGACAATTCTAATAATTATTTTCATAATGGAGAAAAGTGAGTACTAAAATGTAACTTCATATAATATTTTAATGCTTTTAACTAGTAATTGCCATCTCACGTAAAACGATCCTTAAATTTCTTTTAAAAAATAAGCAGACATTTTAGATAATTGTAAAACCTACAAATTCTCTAAAAACTATAGCAAGATATCTTTACATTTTTTTATTAGAGGCTGGATTTAGCTCATAATATTATCTTTTTCTTATCATGACACAATTTTTGGGTCATCCCCCAGATAGAAAACATCAACTTTTCTGATTTTCCCTTAGAAATGCTGTTTGCTTGTTGGAGAGGAAATAGCATATTGTTAAGTCTTCTCCCTTGCTGTCTTTCTTATTAAATCAATGATGCTGTTTTCCATTAAAAGGGTTCTATGAGAACAAAACAATCTCATCAATAAAACAGGCCCAGCTCATTTGGCAAATGGTCCTGACATGTGAAATGGTACCAGATGCTTTAAAGGAAGGCACAACAGGGCCACAAGACTATTTTGAACAGATTATTTGTATCATATCCTTTCATCCCGTTCTGTCTCTAAACAAATATCATTACTTTGTTGAGCTAAGCAAAATTAAGAACACTTCTGGTAATTCAATATTGATTCTTTCAAAAGGAAGCTAAATATTCAAATCAGATCTACATAATGAAAACAGATCAACTCTACCTAGAAGTAACAAGAGTGCTTTGACTTCCTCAGACTTGAACAAATTATTTCTAGAGACAGAACATATCCACCAGAGACGTGAATCAGGTGAGGCTTGCCCTCAGAGGGATATCTTCATTAAGTCTTTAAATTTAGAAACCTGTCATCAGATACCATAGCTTATACTCTAAAGATCTATCCAGTAGTATAAGTAGTATAGAAATACTAGTGAAAATGGGACATTATGCTTTCACCTGTATACAATTAATTTTTTTAAAAATCAGTTTTTAGGCTTTAACTTAAGTATATTAAAGTTTAATAATCATATGAAATTCTACAAATTTTCTCAAAATAAATTTAATTTTAGGCACATCATCTGAAATATGTCTTATGCTATATGTCTTATGTGACCCTTGCTTATTATTAATCCCCTCAAAGGCAATGGTCTTTTATACATAGCTTTTTTACTTCTAAAATCTGACATCAGTTTCCTATTATTGGCATTCTTATAAATTAACCATTACATTGCTCTCTGTTTTATTTAATTCAACCATAATCTGTAAAATGCATACATAGTTTCTCATGTGATAATAGTTATTATTTCTCTATAGCAATTATTACATGAACATGTCACGGTTTGGTGATCCATCACTGTATTGTTTGGAATTGAGCGACCACCAGTGGCTTCTGCTGTGTTAGGATTTTGAGTAGCATGGAACTTCCTAGAATTTAGGTGTACTGAGAGCTATTCCTAGTGGATAAAGTTGCAATTCCCAAGACTGTAAACTTGCTTTTTTCCTTTTCTCTGTAAATCAAAGTTCTACTTAGTAACCTGTCTAATGTTTGTTATTGCTCGTTTTTAGCCCTCATGAATGATTTCTTGCTGCTGTGTTTCTGTGAACCTTCATTTGTTTCAGGATATTTTTGTATGTTGACACCTCTTTTATAATGTTTATAGTCAAGCTCTTACCTGGTTTGGAACACCAAACTGACCATTGTTTTCTTGTGAGTTATAAATCTTTTATACATTCTTCTTATTGGAATTTGTGGATTTATGTATTGCCACTGAGTTTTTCTATTTAGACACTTCTGTTCTCAAAGTATTAATAATTTGGATGAAGGGATGATTTTGTTGCTGCTTAAAGATAAACAACTTGTTCATTCTTTACCTTGCTTGGGATTAATGGTTTTTATTCCTGTACTGAACAAAAATAAAATAGTAGAGTATATACAGAGCATATTCATTGTTATTCAAATAATTTTTAAGATATATGGTTAAAATAAGTATAAAACGTATGTACTTTTCCAGTGAGTTCTTATAATAGATCCATTAGAATCTCTAATATGGAATGTACTATGTCTGAAAACGAAAGATAATTTAGTTCTCTGAATTTTATTTGGCCAGCAATTTTTATTAAGTTCTGGTTGAAATATACCCTACAACAATAATTTATGAGATAGATTCTTGGATCTCGTGTTTATATTGAAGCCATTTATTAATAAGTAAAGTTCTTTGAAAACATTCAATATAATTCAGTCACTTTTCAAGATTACCATTATTAACATGTCATCATTGTAACAGACTGTATATAAATCTACTGAAAGTTCATATTATGCTAGTTCTGAAAATCAAGTGATAATATATCTGTGAAAATATAAAAATGCTATCCAATGCAGACACTCAAGAGGAATACTTAGGCCATAAGATAAGGCTCCTTTCCTCCACACTAAATGCAAGCTTATTTCTCTCCTAGGGAACAAATTTAGTGGTCAAAATGTAAACCAGTTGCTTAACATTCTTGTTACTTATTCATTTGGTTTCATTAAAAAGCACTCTCAGTTTGTGTGTGTTCTAAAGATACTTGTTTCTGAACACCTATCGATCAATTTCTTCATATAGAACAAGGGAAGCTGATCCTAATAAGAATAACATTAATATTATGGTGCTTTGAATACTTCCATCACTATAAAAACTCAGAAATATTAATCAAGAACAGATAGTAGCTTGGTTTTATCTTAGAGATATAGGTTGTGATTCAACTGTTGGACAAATGTCAAATGTTAACAAGACACTAGATTTGATCACCAGTATGAAAATTAGTATAATTTTACTGTCAGTAATAGCCTTGGAAAATGAACTATTAGGAAGTATAAGGCAATTTTCTTAAAAATTTTAATTTGCCATGAATTTCATTATAAATACGTGATCAAAAAACAAAACAAAACAAACTCTAAATACTTTCATTACCTCATATTCTATTTCTTCCTTTGTCAGACTAGATCATAGGACAAAGCCAAAGTTGGCATTGAAAGCTAAAGACTGAAAATTCACATTGGGTTTTAGAAATTTAGACCAAATGAAGTAATAAAGAACTGCCACATATAATGAAGGAAGGTACCATGCAGTATATTAATAACACTGCAGGTATTAGTTATATGATTTTTGCCTTATATAAAATATATTTGTGCATTTTGATCTACAGAGATTTGACTTATATTATTTTTAATTAAATTGGTCCAAATAAATGAATGATAAAAAATGTAGATTACACTGTGAATGTTGAACTTTGGCTAATGAATCACAGACTGAAATTCCCACATGATTTAAGCAATGGAAGTGAGAAGAGCTCCAATCAAATATATGATCAGAGAGATAATAACTCATTCTGTACAGTGCGGATAATGTGCCACAGACTAGGTACTTAGATTATACTTACAAGTTTTCAGTGGTTCAGAAGTTGCATCAACTTTAAATGAAGCTTTGTCATCAAAATGAACCATTTATATAAATTTTTAATGTACAAATTGTCTGAAATTACTGATCTTGTGCATTTTATTTATGTAGCCATTTAAAAATAATACACTGATTATCACAATCATATTAAAGAATAAAATCTTCCTAAGAATTTTATTTCATAAATCATGAATTATCTGTGGTATAAATACATTCAGTGCCATTTAAGCTATTAGATGCATTCTATTTATACTTCATAAACCTATTATTAATATGCCAGAGTTTTCTTTTATTAATATGAACATATATTCTCCACAGTTGGAGAAGATCCTTTCTTATGTGTCTAGAAAACTGTCTGTGAGTTCAAAAACTTTTTTAAAAAATGTCAAAATTTATGATTAAGTTGATATTATAGATAATATGCTTTAAAGTAATTAAAAGTTGCCCTTTTATCAGTTAATGATAACGTGTAAAAGTTCAGTAAAAAATGTTGAAAAGTCTAAGTTAAAGTAGTTAGTACTTTTTCTACTTGTTTCCTGACTTAATTTATTGGCACCTAAAGGGGAAATGTTCAGTCACATCTCCACCCCGCCCTACCCCCACACATCACTAACTAAAGTGTTTTTGCATTTTTCATTTAGCACCAGATCTTGACATCCTTTGAATTTATTTTACATACTTAGGGAACATGAATATAGCTTCATGCTTTCATCCTTTTATAAAGCATTCATTATGTGCATTAACTGACAGCTGTGAAATTATCTGCCACTTGTCTTAAATAAAAGCAAGGAAATTCAAAATAGACGTGCATTCTGTACTTAGGCAAATTTCACAGATCTTCTTTAATTCAAATTTCTCTAGACACTTCCTTTTATATGAGCTTTAAGTACAGTGAACATGTTCAGTCATTATTACACATTGAGTGTCTGAGGGCTTTGAAAGCTCAGGAAGCAATCTACATTTTTCTCACTTGTTTTTCATGTAGCTAGGTTTGGCAGATCCGTATAAGTCTCTTTTCTTCATCTTAAAAATCTTTATACTTAAAGCATTTCTTTGTATATTAATATTTTTGTAACTCAAATTTCTTTTATGTGACTTTTGCCACTTTTGAAAAAATCATTATTGAGGTCAAATGTGAAAAACAAACAAACAAAAGAGACAAAAATAAGAAAATTAAACTTTTTTGGGAGGACTATTCTCTGAAAAAAAAACACAAATGGTTATTTCTAGAATTAAATATCCTTTTTGATCTTTCAGTGATAAAAAATATGATTATATCGAAAGACAAGGAACAGAAGTGTGAAGAAAATTAAAGTTTCTAACTAATTTCTATTCTGGAAATTTCAATGTGAAATTGCCCTCCATATTCACATTTTATTATTATCTTTTGGCAGAAAATTTTAGTAATCATAGTAATATTTATTCAACAAAAGAAAGAAGTGATCCAATATCAGTGGCAAAACCTTGCTTTGGGATATACCCCCATATTTATCAAATTAATACTCACTTTTATGATCAACAAATAGACTTCAAAAAAAGTAACAGACAAACAGTGATGAGCATTTCTTAAGTTATCATGAATAATTAGTTAGTTATCATAATTATTTAATGATATAGAATAAATTTTTACATTTTATTCTTAGACATAGAAATTTATGAAGAAGAAAAATATTCAGTTTATGAATTAGCTTTAAAAGTTACAGATATACAATGACTATAATATATGTTACTATATAATATTGCTAAAACTTCAAGATTTGGTTCTGAAAAGTACCATATGATTTCATTTCTGTTTTGACTTTATTAATCATAGTGTTATAATTAATGAAAGAAGAGATACTGTCAAACAATCCCCAAATAATGTCAACATTAAATTTTTTATAAGGAACAAAACAGAAGTGTAATGTTTAAATGAAATAATGTATTAAAACTTGAATTTTTTATCTAATACATTTCCATTTACATTGATCTCTTGAAATGAGATACATATGATATACTTTTTAATTACTTTAACTTTCTACAGTTGCAATTTAAAATCTTTACTAGTACTTTTAATAAAGATTAGAAAAGCAGTGTAAGAAGAACAATGTCAATTTTGAAAAAAATTCACTGGAAAAGGTGACAAAAAGTATTACAGTGATATTAATATTAATAATAGAATATAAATCAGCGATGTTAATCCAAACAATAGAACAGAATACAAAAACAGAAAACAAATGTAGAAAGGAATAAAGTATAGCATCATAAGCATGACATGTTAGTGTAAAAAATAGAAGTATAGACTGAATGCTTCTGAGAATGCAGACATAATAGACATCTAAAATATTATAGACCAATATTATAGTTATGAAGGAAATATAAAATACTATTGCCAAAAAATTGGAGAATTCTTAAGTGACAATATCAAAGTTTTCTAATTCTAGAAATAGAAGAAAGAAAAATTTTAAATCAAATCAGAGAACATACTTTCAATAGATTATAGAATATTTCCCAAACCTAAGGAAAGATATGTCCATTCAGAGACATGAGGTACATAAAACACTCCATGGAAAGGGCTGGAAAAGAAACTTCCCAAACTGAATTATTGTTCTTGTACAAAATATACAAGACAAAGAAAGGGTATTTAAAACCAAAAAAGAACGACTACATCTCACATGTAAAGGCATACCCATTAGAATAATAAGTGATTTTTTGCTGATCTATTGGGAGCTCACCAAGGCCAACTGGACTGGGACTGAAAAAGCATGAGATAAAACCGGACTCTCTGAACATGGCGAACAATGAGAGCTGATGAGAAGCCAAGGACAATGGCATGGGGTTGTGATCCTACTTCATGTTCTGGCTTTGTGGGAACCTAGCCAGTTTGGATGCTCACCCTCATAGACCTGGATTGAGGGGGGAAGACCTTGGACTTTGCACAGGGCAGGGAACCCTGACTGCTCTTTGGACTGGAGAGGGAGGGGGAGAGGAGTGGGGGGGAGGGGAAGAAGAAGGGGAGGAGGGGAGGGAAATGGGAGGCTGGGAAAAGGCGGAAATTTTTTTTTCAATAAAAAAAAAAGAATAATAAGTGACTTTTTAAGAGAAGAACCTATTCCCTATGGTGGGAATGACTAAGAAAAATAACAATGTGGAGTAAGAATAACACTCCTCCATTGCTTCTAGAATAGTAAACATGTACAGCTAGTGTTGAAACCTATGTGGTTCCTCAGAAAGTTGGCAATTGATCTACCTCAAGACCCAATTATACCACTCTTGGGCATGTACCCAAAATACATTTCATCCTACTACAAGGGTGCTCATTCTATAATTTTCACTGTTAATTTATTCATAAAAGTCATAAACTGCAAACACTCTAGATGTTTATCAATAGAAGATTAAATAAAGAAAATGTGGTACATTTAAACAATGAAGTACTTACTATCTGTTAGAAAATGACATCATGAAATTTCCTGGCAAATTCATGAAATTAGACAAAAACATCATCCCACAGCTAGATGGTGATGGTGCCCACCTTTAATTCCAATACTTATGAGGCAGAAGCAGGTGGATCTCTGTGAGTTTGAGGTTAACCTAATCTATAGGGTAAATTTCAGGACGACCTCAGACAGCTGTTATATAGAGAAGCGTTGTCTCAAAAAAAATAATAATAATTCTGAGGGAGCTAACCCAGACCAAGAAAGATAAACATGGTTTGTATTCACTTACATGTTAATATTAGCCATTAAGTAAACAATATCTAGAATTTGTAAACAGAGAGGTAAAGTGTACAGGAAGGGACTTATGGGAGACACAAGGATCTCTCTAGGAAAGACAAATAGAATATATTTTACTGGTGAATAGAAGGCATGTGGGAATGGGAAGATGGGAAGATGGAGAGGAGAAAGTGTTAAGTAAGTAAATGTAAACTGTAACTGAGGGATATCTGTGAGATGGTTTTGAAACATAGTGCAGTGAAATAAATTATTGTAATCCTGATGAGGCCTCCTAGCAATGATGGAGATAGAATCCCAACTAGCACCAAACCAGGCTTCCAGTATTGGGACTGGGTTGCATTCAATGTAGTTGTTGGCCATGGTGATTCCATGGAATCCCCTAAACAATTCAGCCTGTTGCTGGGACAATGGATTCACCTCTGCCAGCAGATATAAAGGGGTATCATTGCTGATGTCAATACCCACACAACTCATTTAATATGGAGAAGTCAAACTGGTGCCTATGGACACAGAGCCTTCTCCCTTACGTTCTAGTGTCTTTGATAGGAAGATATTCTGCAGGCTGCCAAAAGAGAAACACAAATACCAACCCACCTACAAGATTTTTGACCTACAATCGGTCTTCCCTGCAAGATGTGCTAAATAGAGCAGCAGTGAACAGAACTTGTAGGAATAATTAATTAATATCTGATTTGACTTAAGGCCCCCTCTATCAGACAGAACCCATACCTATATTTGACACTGCTTGGATGATCAGGGATCGGAAACCATACACCCCAGAGTCCCTAGATAAAACCAAACACTGTTGGTCTAAAACAAAAATGTATCAATAAAATGACTCCTAATGATATTGTGCTATAATCACAGATCAGTGCTTTATTCAGCTATCATCAGAGAATCCTAAGTGTGTGAATGAGTGGGTCTCTGATTCTTGTGCCTGACATTGGCGTTCTTTCCTTTTGTTGAGTTGCTTGATGTGATGGGTTTTGATTTATTATATTTTATTTTGCATGTTTGTTTTTTATCTTTTAAATGTATATTCTTTTCTAATGAGAGACAGAAAGAGAGCGTCTAGAAGAGAGAGTAGCCAGGAATAAAGTGGGACTATAATCAGGATATACTGAATGAGAAAGGAAATCTATTCTCAATAAGAGGATAAAAATGAAAAGTAATAAAAAACAAAAATACTATGTCTGAAATAGAATATTAAAATTAAAAATACCATTTATGAAACTGAAATGTAATGAACTGGTTCAAAATTGTGCTAAATAAATAACATGAATGGATCTTGCATGTAAAAAGCAATATATTAGATGCTATCAATTCAGAAGAGCAGTTAGAAAAGAGGTTGAAAAATAATGAAGAAATTCTATCACAGTTATCGAAATTATGCGAAGACTTGGTTTCAGAAAAGCAACAAAAAGAAACCAGTAAGCATATTTAAAAGCAATATAGTTGAATACCTTAAATGTAAGGCAAGATGTTACACAGAAAGTCTTTCCTCCCATTTAAGTCAAACAAGATGAAGGATAACTGAAAGAAACAACCGAGAACTGTTGCTAAACATCTAGAAACCTAAGAAAAAAAATCTTGTCAGATCTAAATGAAGAGGACAATTACAATATAACCAGAAAAGTTAAAATCAAAACAACCTACTCTCATACAGAATGAAAAACAACAGAATCAAAAGGACTTAAGCTAACCTGTAAACCAAGAGGACTGGCCACACATTTTGCAAGTTGCTAATCAATAGCAGTGGAGTACACATCACAGGAGGTGTTCAAAATAATAGATCGTACATCAAGCCAAAACACAAATATTGATGAAATTAAATCATTCCAAGTAACAATTATTAGTAACAGTTTAGATCATACTGTATAGGACTTGAAATAAACCACAGAAACTTTAGAAAATTATAAGTGCATAGAGATTTATTAATATTAATAGGTGAAAAGAGCCTTAATGAGGGAGCAGACCATAAAAATGTGATGCATAGTCTAGAGAGATGGCTCATTCATTAAGAACACTTGCTGTTCTTCCAGAGGTCTTTTATTCAATTCCCAGCACCACATGGTGGATCAACTGCATCTATAGTGAGGTCTGGCATAGTGCCATAAAGTTGTTGGGGCAGTCATATACATAAGATAAATAAATAAATAAATAAATAAATCTTTTTAAAATATGGTACATACACAAAGAAAATTGGAGTTTTAAAATTTGCAGGTAAATGGGCACAGCTAGAAAGCATGAAACTTAAGAACAGATTAGTTTTCATTTATGAGTATGTATATGTGTGTCTATGGAAGTATGTGACTCATGAGGGCCCAGTGAGGCCATAGGAGAACAGGGAATCTCCTGCAGCTGGAATTACTAGAGTTTGCAAATGTCAGGACAGAGAATCCAGGGAGGCAAACTCAGATCATCTAGAAGAGCAGCAATTACTCTTAACGATGAGGAAATCTCTCTGGGCTCCCAAATGAAACTTAAATAAGAAATGTATTATATGAAAAGGAAACCAAGGGAAAAGTAGTGTGCTTATGAGGAGCTCCCTGATTGGAAAGATTGCAGTTTTACAGAGTGTGCACTCTACCTAGTTCTGCCAAATGTTTTTAATTGATTTTTGTTGAGTTCTACATTTTTTTTTGCACTACTCCCTTCCTCTCCCCTCCACTCCCCTTCAACGCTCTCCCAAGGTCCCTATGCTCCCAATTTACTCAGGAGATCTTGTCTCTCTTTCTACTTCCTATGTAGATTAGATCTATGTATGTCTCTCTTAGTGTTTTCATTGTTGTCTAAGTTGTACATTGTTTTAAAATGTTATTAGAAGATGAATATTTTTCTAAAAAGGTACACATTTAACAAAAGATCATTGATTTTTTTGAAACTTACTTAAGCACATGTACTTATTTTGATTTCAAAATACAAGAAAGGATAGTTCATTTACTAATGCTTTGTTTCCATTTGAAAGGTTTACACATCTTCATTGATAATTATTTCTACATATAAACAGTAGATACTTCTCATTTTAATACCGTGTTCTTCCCAGGAGAGAACTGTGTTTTTCAGGATTAGCATTTAAAATAGTTCACACAGTGATACAAAATATTGTCTATCAATCTAGCCTCTAATATTCAATTAATGTATATTAGTCCTCAATTTGATTTTATAGTTCCTTAACAGGAAGATGATTCACACAACAGTTCTTCCATGGTTCCCGCTTCATCTTCCTACTCAAAGAAACGGTTCAGCAGGCTTCTCACTGACTGACAAGCTCTTCCAAAGGAACTGAACCCCCTTTTGTTCCCTGCATGTCACACTTCGGCAAGTGCACAATGCCTTGAGGACTACAACAAAGCTTAGCGTCCATGATGGAATATGCCATACATCACGACAACTGTCTTGAGACTGCCGCTCTCCAGTCATAGATCTTGGCTGAAAAGACACAGGCATGATACATTACCCAAGGTAGGCTCATCTGAGCAGCAGATTCAGCTTAATATGAATCTTGACAATTCTTTGAAAACATAAATCTTCAAAGAGACACTCTGTACCAGACCCAGTGCCACCTTTGGCATAATAAACCAACACAAATTGTCTATTTGTATTAGCATATGTATTGGAAGACCACATGCAAATTCAACACAAAAAAAGAACAGCATGCAGGGCCTTAAATTTAATAAAGTGATATATCTAATGAAATTTAAATTAATAAGTTATGGTTATGTTAGAGTTGGTAAACTATTCCATTAAACTATTTTTAATCATTTTCCATGATTTATGCTTTTACCATTTTCTCATATGTTCAACTTTTCACTTTAATAAGGAAATGTAGTAAATACACCTTTCAACCATGTTTGTGGCAAATATGCTATACTTGTATCCATGTGTTATTTATCATTTGGTTATTAGATTTATTAAATTCTCTTGCTATTCAATGTTATTAAAGATAAATATCTATTCTCTCAGATTTTTAGTGAACTGCAACCATGTTACAACATCTTCCATTTGTTCTTTTTCTATGTGTTCTGTTGGGTGCGCATGCCAGAGCGCAGGTGAGAGGTTGAAGCAGGACAACTTGCAAGAGTTAGTCCGCTCTTTTCCGATGGGACCTTCAAATCAAACTCAGGTCAGCGGGCTTAACAGCAGGCACCTTTTACATGCTGGACCTGAGTAGCAAGCTTTTGGACACTGCTTATTTCACCAGACAAGCTGTAATAAGCAAAATAAAATATTCACAGCATTCACGATTGTTTATTTTAACTTTCTGATGGTTATATTTCTAGATGTGAACATTACCTTTTGAAATAGAAGTTACTGAAAGAAAATTTCATTCCTTCCTATAGACTCTTGATATTCTTTCAGCTGATGGAGAGCTTTAATCAGTTCCCAAACACTTTCTTCACCTTTACTTAACTACTAAATACAAATTAAGACCACCCCAAACACCATAAATATTGGCTGTGTGCAGTTTTTATTTGATTATGGTCTATCTCCTTAAATCTGACACATTTATTTAGAATACTTTTGTTAATAAAAGACTCAGGTGTTACTATAGGTCAAGAGAATATTAAACATCAACCCAAAGTTAAAAACTTCAAGAAAAGATCTGAATCTCTAGTGATGGGAATATAATTATTAAACAAAGCCCCCTGTGGTTCCTCACTGCCTCTTGGCAAACTCTTGTCCATGTAAGAATCTCTACTTCTCACAACTTTAGGACAGAAACTGCACAAGATATTAAACATATGAAATAGGGGCTTTGATACAAAAATATTGTTCAGATACATCTCTGTTGATTGGTAGATCAATCTACCCATGGGAAATGCCGTTAGATTATTTAGGAACATGCTAATTATTATATTATTTCTCCTTTTAGATTTAACTTTTATTGGAGGTACTTGGAAAAGTTAGAACCTTCACAAAGCCAGTAACATAGCTATTTAAAAGTGTCGTGACTACATATAACAATTTTTTTATCTTATGTTCTTGAAAAAAAATCCATTCTTTTTTAAAAACACTAAGTAATTATAAGATTAACCAAATATTTTGGTGTTAAATTTTCATAACTTCTCACACACACACACACACACACACACACACACACACACACACACAGTTTCCCATTTTAGGCGACTTTTGCTTCTGTTTATGACTCCTCTGAGAAATGACGCAATATTCTCTGGCTAATGCAAAAAAAATATATGCTTTTATAGTCTCAGATTATAGAGCTATTTTTTATGTTATCTATATATGCAAATGTATTACTATAATCAAAAGTGTAGGGTTCAATATTTTCTGCTCTATGAAATATATCTGAATCACAAATAAAATCTGAAAAACTTAAGCAACAGAAAATGTAAAAAATATAGGAGGAAGCTTCTCTGGTGTGGTCTGAAAAAGACACTGATCTGTGAGGATAACAGAATGTGATTAGCAGCCATTTTGTAGTTAATTTTGTTTTGTGTATTTATGAACAGTAGTATTTGTTTTTACCCTAGGACCATGACCTATCTGTTCTCATGTTCTTGGTCAACCAAGCTACGTCAGGCATGGTTTCTGTCTTGTCGAATAGACCTTAATCAAATAAAAAGTTGACTGGTTAGCCAACATGCTTTGCTTCATCATCACCCTAGCTCATCTTTCAGGAAACCTTCTCCTGCTGCAGATCAGAACAAATACAGAGACCCATAGTCATTATTCAGAGAGTGAAACCTTGGAAGGCTTAGCCCTAAGCTAGATGTTTCCATTTAATCCCTTGTTTTAAGGTTTAGGAACTCTGCCAGAGTAGGCAGACAAGTGTTAAGAGACAGGGTAGATGGAGGACACTAAGGAAACAAGGTCCTCTAAATCATGATCAAAGCTCTTAGGAACTCACAGAGACTTTGGCAGCAAACACAGGGCAGGAACAGTTTTGCACCAGGTCCTCTGTGTATATAATATGGGCTCCACTTTAGCATTTTAAGGGTTTTCCTAGGTGTACAAACAAGTGAGTTTCTGGTTTTTGTGCCTTAGGCTCTTTTATTTGTGTTTGAGTGTTTTGTTTAATTCCAATGTATTAGTTTTTTGTTTTTATCTTACTTTATTTTTTTTTAACGTTTTCTTTTAGAAGCCTGTGTTGTTTTTCTCTCTAATGAATGACAACATGGATCTGAATAGGAGGAGAAATGGGGAGAAAGTGGAAAATATAAAGAAAGGAGAAACCATAATCAGTATATATTATATGAGAAAAAAGTATCTATTTTCCAAAAAAAAAAAAAAAGGAAAAAATAAAAATGGGATTGTTCACTCCTGTTTCAGGTCAAAATTGAATGATTGTGAAGAGTGCTGATTTCCTCAGAGTAGTGCAGACTTAACATTTCAGACTGAGTAGATATCCTTTCATAATCTCTAGAAAAGTAGCAAGAAGTGGAAGAGGAGCAGGGAAAGTGAGGAGGTTCAGTACAGATAATAAGCGCCTAATTGTTTGAATGTAAATTATCTGAATATTTTAGTCTAGATTCATAATCATGCGTTTTATCAGCAGCATGCACAGCACAGTGAGAGAGAATCACTCAGAGATAAGCACCCAAAGCACCAATTGTTATGACACATGGTTCTTCCAAGGGAACCAATTAGGATAAACAAGAGGACATTTTACTGTTGCTGTGAATCACTAGGAGACTTACCAGAAAAAGTCATAGCAATTGAAGAATGCTCCTCCCAATTATATACTTAGTTTTAAAATAATGAATCTAATTATTAGTCTCCGAGAGTGTTTAGCTTTAAGAGCATATTCCTTACTATCTTTACAAAGCAACAACATTGCTTAGCAGTTGATAATTATAAATTTAGTCAAAAGAAGTGAGAGATCTAACCCCATGCTATAGAAGGATAATTTTCTATCCTTTAGTGGATTCCAAAAAGAACCCACTATAATGAAATAAGACAAATTACTTAGTGCCTATGTACATTGATTTTAAAAGACATTATTGTTTTGATTTTGCATTTGTTTTTAATAAAAAGATTCATACTTGTATTTTGGGAAACTTATAATCATTTTATCCCACATGTGCCCCTTTCATAATGCTTGAATACTGTAAATAAATGACAGCAACAGGACATTTTCAAACTTTGCTTAGAAGGTACTGACCTCACTAACATTTGCTATCTACCTGTGGTTATAATGGTTGATACATGATTAGTCTTGAGAACTGTCCACTTAGCCATGATTATTTAATTAGAATAATATATTAGTGTTAAACTAATGATATAGATGGGGAAACAGAGCTTAAACAATTTATTCGAGAGCAAGTAAAGAACTCATTTTTTAGATAAGCCCACTCAGGTCAGTGGTCATGGGGAGCATACATTGAAAATTGTGATAGAGATACTTAAATCATTAGTGAGGACAGACAACTGACACATCTGTGTGGGGAAAAAAACCATTACACACAAAAAGAAAATGAAGAGTACTCTAACTCCTTACAAAATGCTGGAGGTCACAATATAGCCCTATCATAAATCTCTGTGATAAGAGAAATATATAATTGCAATTAATAATGTACTATGCAAATTATAATCACATCATGGGACATTATTACCAAAATGACAACATGTGTCTTTAGAGAAGAATAACTGAACTTAATAAACTGAGAAGAAAATAAATTAGTGTTTAATCATGTATGATCTTAATATTTAAGGCCTTAATTGAATTTAGTAAACACTTTTATTCTTTTACTCAACAAATAGATGTGCAGCTGTTGCTATATGTCAGATGCAACAAGTACCATTGTTAAGTTGATAAGGTGCACAGAGTTCTTCCAAAATGGATTTACATTACTTCTAATCCATGTGGAACAAACAAATTAAATTAAAAGCACACAGTGAAATAGGTGAGTTTGAAGTGAAGAAAATGGAACAAAGCAACTGAAAAAAGGGGACTGACTTAGATTGGGCCTATGGAGGCCTACTGATAAGGTCTAAAATCAAAGACAAGAATGTAAAGAAGTCTATCAAGATCAGCTTTAGAAGTAGAATATTTAGAATGAGAAAACCTAGTGTTCAAAGGTCATAGGTTATAACTGAGCTTTGAATGCAGATACTCACAAAAACCCAAACAGATAGAAGGGAATGAAAATTGCATGGAGACTGGCAATAAACTTAGAAAGTTTGACATGTGGTGATGATGTCAAGATACTGAGTTTATTTTTCTCATATAAATTACTTAGATGTTTAATTAACCTAGGAGCTCATATTTTTAAAAACAATTGTCTAATTTGCTTTATAGAAAATGAACAGGACTCTCTGAACATGGCAGACAATGAGGGCTGAAGAGAAGCCAAGGATAATGGCACTGGGTTTTGATCCTACTTCATGTTCTGGCTTTGTGGGAGCCTAGCCAGTTTGGATGTTCACCTTCCTAGACCTAGTTGGAGGGGGAAGGACCTTGGACCTTCCACAGGGCAGGGAACCCTGACTGCTCTTCGGACTGGAGAGGAAGGGGAAGAAGAGTGGGGGGAGGGGGAGAGGAGTGAGAGGAGGGGGAGGGAAATGGGAGGCTGGGAGGAGGCGGAAATTTTTTTTCAATAAAAATAAAAAAAAAGAAAATGAACAGGATAAATTGATTAATGTGTCTTATTATTAGCTTATATCAACAAAAAGATGGTAGTTTTAAAAGACATTTCAGTATCTCATGTGTCATAAAATATCACAAAATTAGTAGTCTAATATTATCTACATTTATTTTCATGCAATGACTGAGATTCTTGTACTGAAATGAGCACTCCTGGTCTACAAAGAAAGGTTTGACAGTACTGATCTTCTGAAGATTGAAAAAGAGATAATTTTTATAGATTCTCCAACTTCCGCAGAGCGCCAGTAGTTCTTAGTTTATACCTGTTTTCTGTTCCTGCAAAGGCTGTAATGTGAACCATGTCTTCCTTTCACTCTCAGATTTCTAGTTCGTCCACTCGTATGTCCATCCTTATGACTATATTAAGCCCACTAAAATAGCATAGAACTCTCTTCCTCTCCCACTGTCTACTAATTATCTATCCAACCTCAATTCTTCCTATAACCTTAAGCTTAACTGACAACCAAGAGTTTAACTGACATTGCTGAAGGAGGAATTGGGAAAGGTTACTTTAAAAATGAAGGAAAGTTAAAAAAAGTGGTGTAGGAGGTCCTTATGTCTATTTGTTGCTTTCATTAATGAATAAAAAAATGTCTTGGTCTGTTGATAGGTGAGGAAGATGGAACTAAACTCTGGGAGGAAGAAAGCAGAGTCAGAGAGATGCCATGGATCCACTGGAGACAGACGCTGGGAATTTTATCCGGTAAGCCACTGCAACGTGGTGATATACAGATTAATAGAAATGGGTTAAATTAAGATGTAAGAATTAGTCAATAAGGAATTAGAGTTAATGGGCCAAGCAGTGTTTTAATGAATATAATTTCTGTGTGGTTATTTTGGTGCTAAGCTATCCGAGTGGCTGGGACGAACCAGCAGCCCCTCCTCCTACAAAGAAAGGCTATACCATTTAAGAAAACTCTTCTCCAAGTAACTCTGAAGTTATGGACATATCCTTGAGGAGGTATGCAGCCTCAAAATTTCCTTTATTACCTGCCTTAAAATCTTGGGGATGATTAGAGCCTTGTGTGACTTCTGTACTAATCATCAATCATCTATGCATTCTTTGGGAGAGAAAGTGTTTTCCTCACTCCCAATCCATAATACAGAGTAAATGGTTACAATCTTTACGTGTCCTCCTTGAGTATCTACAGCTCCTGAAAATTCTAGAAAACAATGACCATATCACGCTTGGAGGACATTGTTTCACAACAATATTCTAATCAACATTCTACCATACATGCCACAACACAAGGAAATAAATTATTCTCCCTTCTTTATCATTTGCTTGATCCTGTAATGGTTATTTTATGTGTCTTCTTATGTAAATTTTAATTATTTGGTGCTTAACAAAAATGTAATTTAATTTGGAAAGAAATAATATTATCCATCACTCATGTGTTTTGACAACGTAATGAGAAATTGACTTGATTTGCCATTTCATTCGAATAATGCGGAGCACTCTGCATAATTGTGATGGAAGAGCTGTAGTTTAAGCAAGGAGCAGACAATTACTCTTACATTTAATGGAAAAATTTAATTCCCACCATACAAATAAATTCACTTTTAGTAAATGAAATATGCAGATATTTTAGAACTTAACATCTCTGTGGAAAGAGATAACTGCTGTGATTTCCTTAAATAACTCATTGTCTGTTAAAATCTAATAGCATAAGCACGGATAATGGGGAAAATTTTAGAACTTTCATACTTAACTTTGAGAAAATGCATGTGATCAATTAGAAGGAGTTTTTTCGGATCATTCAAATCAATGATAGACAAAAACAATGGTAGCAAGAAACTGCTGTGAGTAAAAATGGTCATTTCGTGTGGTTAACATTCTACTCACTATTGCATTGATAGAACATCCCGATTAGTAATAGTAATTGACATTCAGAACGCCATAATCATGAAGTCTCCAGGGTTTGTAATAACCTGGGTGTTTTAGAGTTGATGAACAGAGAGACTGCAGCTGAGTGGGGTGGGCAGCAGAACACTTCTGTACTTGGAGTACTTTTTAAGTGGTGGAAAGTTTCAACAAAACTTTAGTTTGGAGGGTTGCTGTGCCATCATCACGGGTGCTGATTATTGCTATGAACATAAAGTCTCTTTGCTACGTTGATTAACTGAAAACAGTTTTCTGTATCTGTTTGTTGTCTAGAAGGCAATAAACTTTTATTTATTTAGGTTTAGCCATAAAAGACATATTTACACAAGTTCAACTACTTTCACTGTGTACTATTAACTGTTTTCCAAATTGAACTCTCTCATTTTAAAAGTTAAATCGATTCTTAAAAATCAATAGTAACTCCATTTTGGATAGCTTTCATGAGGAAAATATTGCTGTAAATAAATTATTTCAGTAATTGAATCTATTTGCTTTACATGAGTTATCAAAGAAAGAGAGTATTTAACCTTTTAAAGGAATCATTGCTCTTATCATTTCACATACAGTATATAGGAAGACTTTGATATTTAGTGCTGAGATACCCAAATCACACACACACACACACACACACACACACACTCACTCACTGACAGAGATACAGAGTATCCATGAATGGAAAAAACAGGACTGTCATATCCTGCCAAGACAGGGTAAGATAGTTTTGACAAGTTTCTTGCCTTTGAAAATGGTATGTCAGTTATGTTAGGCCTTAGCCAAAGTTAGTTGCTTCAATGCTGCAAACGTGACCTTGGGTGATTGCCCAGGTAGCTAGTTGTCTCTGTGATTTGTTGCATGTTTTGGAAGTTGTTTGTTTGCACTTCCTAACTACTCAGGTAACATTATTTCCCTTCTCAAATCTTAGATGGGGTTAAAGACTATATAAATGTAATTACTTTCCATTCATGACTTGGCCAAGCTATTTATTATATAAGACTTAAGCTAGTTAAAATAGGATATTTGTACTTATTGTATATAATTTCATAGTAGGTTTAGAACTCTCTTACTTCAACAAAAGGGGGATGTTTTTCTGGAGCTTCTTCCGCTTCATCAGCCAATAGCCACTGAGATACCAGCCCACTGGGGTGTGGTCTCTCTCCCTTTAAAAAAGCAGCCACTTCCCTCTCCCCTCTCTCTAGCTTCGGGCTCCACTTCCTGCGACTAGGCTCCTTTCCTGATTGTGCGGAGGGCTGTTGTCTGGGATGGTGATCTGTACGTTTTGCCCTTTATATAAATAACCATTCTATTAATCATAATTTCAAACTTGTGTGGGATTGTTTGTGACGTACGCCTTAACTCAAAGATACCAGCCCATAGGGGGTGTTTGATTTTTATTCCCAAAGAAATGTTCAGTAAATCTGACCCTGATCTCCCACGCATTTTTGATGTTGGCTTTCTGAAAAATGAGGAAAAATGAAAGAACACCCACCAGTGTCTCCAATCACACTCTGCTTCTAGTTATGGTTCTTTAACTTCTGCCAGAATACTGTTTCTCTCCCACTTTAGTAGAGTGCTCACTTCCAAGACTTTCAATTCCAGAATGCTTCTCATGTTCTCTCATATAAAAATGTATTTATGTTGAATTAAAGATATGGGCACAGATCTCATCTGTTCCCTTGGGGAATATATATTTATGTGATGCGGGATATCCTTCTTGTCCTTCTGTATACATGTTGCTTTTATTGGTTAATAAACAAAGCTATTTTGGCAGGGTAGAATATAGCCAGGCTGGAAGAGATATAGAAAGAGAGTAGGTGGAGTCAGGGAGACGCCATGTAGCTGCCAAAGGAGAAAGATGCACTGCCGGAACCTTTCCGGTAGGCCACAGCCTCATGGCATTACATAGATTAATAGTAATGTGTTAATTTAAGATGTAAGAGTTATAATAAGAAACCTGAGGTAATAGGCTGAGAAGTGTTCTAATTAGCATAGATTCTGTGTGATTATTCAGGTCTGAGCAGTTGGGAAATGAATGAGCACTCTCAGTTTACACATATGAAATAGGCTCACGCTGGATTTCTCTCCAGCTGGGAGAATGAGACTTGCCTCAGAGTGCTCTAACATTTGGGAAGTCATAATCTGAACGTTGTATTGTTTCAGTTTTCACTTATTCTGATATATTTTTCAGATGTCTGAGTCTTATCAGTCTTACCATTTTTCTATCCTAGTATTTTTCCAGGACTCCTTTGGCATTACTTTGTCTATATGGCATTCCCGATACTCTGAGAAGTGAACCTTTTTCTCACTCATTTTTCACATTTGGCCATATACTCACCAATCATGAGTTAAAATTAAAGAAAATACTTAATCTGTTCTGTTTTGCTTCAGCTGAACACAGATTGATAGAGTGTTTTGTAAAAAAAAAAAAAGCAAGAAAATCTTTTTTTCTCAACATTTATGATGATAAAGAATAATCCTGTTTTAACTATTTAAACTATGATAAATCCTTATACAGCTGTAAAGCATTTGCAGTCTACTGAAAATAGTACAGAGGCCTTCTTCAATAATTTAATCAAAAACTTCTTTTAAAACCATTTTATTGTATTTGTTTACTTACTTGTATTTGTGTATAGCTGTGTGTGCACTTGTTCACCTTCAGCAGTACGCATATGGAGATCAGAGGACAAATTGCAGGAGACACTGCTCTTCTCCTGCCATGTAAGTTCCAGGAATCAAACTCAAATAGACAGGCATAGAATCAAGTGCTATCATATACCTGGCTACATTGCCAGTGCCTCAACATCATTTTTTTTATTCTGCAAATGTATTGCTTTATCCTAAAGAGTGATAATTCAATTCTATTTGATGAATAATTTAACTGAAATGAATAAAATATGGCTACTCATTATACAAGGCTCATCTATCATTGCAGTATTCTTAAGTATCATGTCACCTGTTACACATCACTTGTCAATGAAATTAATATTTGATACAAATTTAGTTTCTAAAACATAATAAGCAGAATTGAATAGGGTGTAAAATGCTATTATGATATGTAAAATATTAATATTTCACTGTCTTTCAATTTGAATTTCATTGTCTATGTTTGTATTCTGACTAAGCGACGCAGACATTTCTTTCCACAGGCCGACTAACAGGCTGCTCTTTCCACCTGTGAAGTCTCACCGTAGGGCTGATGGCGATACAGTTCTTACCATGAAGGATATATCAATAGAAGTAAAAAGACATTCTCCATCAGTTCTATTGGAGAGTTTACATAAATGGAATGTTAAGGATCTGAAAGATAGATATAACATACAATCTCTAAAAATTATAAGATGAGTAAAAATATTTGCTGTCATTTAACATGCATATGGGATAACCAAGGGTGAGTTGAGAAAAGAGTATAATTTTAAAGAAAGATTATAATTAGTTTTAATTGAAAGGAAATCTATGAGTAAAGACTTAAATAAGCCAAGCAGATGCATTTATGTGTTAGGAAGGTGGTAACAAGTGAGTTAGAAAGCTGTGTAGGAGGGCTCACAATTCTCACTTTTATGTACTTGAGATTCATCAACGAGAAGATTGAAGGAAAGTGAATGAGAAGAGAGTTTGTGAAGATAAAAAGTTGCAGAGCTCTTTGACCCTTGTAGGTACTTCTCAGAAAGGCTTTGTTAGCATTTTCACCAAGTGAAATAAGGATGATTTGACAGGCTTTCTATATTGGAATGGCACGGTCTGACTTATATTCTCCAAGTGTCTCTGTAGCGCTGGTGAAATGGGTTGCAGGTGCAGGAATGTACCCCATGCAGCCAGTTAGGAGGTGATAACAAACCTCTCAAATGATGACAGCGATTTGATGAAGAGCTCCAAGAGTGCTGATGGAGGATGTGGGAAAGTTCTTGTCACACTTCAATCTAGACAGAAGAGAATTTATTTTGGCATGTAAAACAACAAAGTACCAAAAAGATTTCCTAATTTTGAACTTACAAGTGGAATGTGTGACTTGTGGTCCTGGTTTGAACGAGTTTCTCTTCATAATTTCGAGTTTTGAATACTTGGTCCACCGTTGGTGACTCTGTTTAGGGATGGCTAGGAGGTGTGTTTGTGCGAGAGGAAGTATGTCATTCGGAGCAGTCTTTGAAGCTTCAAAAGCTTCCATCTGCAGTTCATGCTCTGTATTTCCTTCTTGTGGTTGACAATGTGAACTCTCAGCTCTCTCTGCCTCTATGCCTCGAGTTCGTTGCCCCGCTTCCCCATCATGATAGTGATGGTCTCTTTTCCCCCTGGAACCATAAACCTCAAAGAAACCCTTACTCTGTAAGTTGCCTTGGTCATGGGTCTTTCTATTGAAGCAGCAGAAAAGTAGCTAGGGTATTTGTCATTAACTCATGTGAAACAAAACGCAGGGAGATGAGCAGGCGTTGATAGGAAGATTGACAAATACAAGTTTGCATGTTATTTAAAATTAAAACTTGACATATTTTTAAGTTTTCAGGAAGCTACTTACCTTTAAAGATGTTTGTGTATGAGAGCGAAATGGAGCTGGAATTAAAAGTTTAGGCACAATTTTCTCATTGATGCAATAATTGTAACTGAATTTACTTTAAAAAGTAATTCATAGGCCCTTTCATTTTGCCTACATTATGAGAGTGGGTGAAAGATTGAGATCCAAACAATGTCCCTGAAAAAAATGAGCAGCAAGAAAAAAAATCTAAGGAAGGATGGCATCATGAAAGCAACACGAAAAAAAGATTCTTTAAAATTGAGATTTGTTTTAGCTATTTAGAAAGGAAGTAGTAAGTGATTTCTTAAAAAAAATGCTTTTTAAAATAAATGACATTTATGAAATATAGTACTTAGAGTGTGTTATGAGTTTAATTGTATATTTGTATCTGTCCAGAAGATAAAATTCTAACCCCTAGTTACTATGAATGTGATTTATTTGCAAATATACTTTGTAGCAATCAAATTAAATATGAAGTCTTCAGAATGGATGCGGATACATTGTGTTTGTGCCTGTATTTAGAGCACTTAGATACAGAAGCATACATACAGAGAGAAGAAATGAGAGGATATAGAGCAAGATCTATAAGCTAAAAAACAAAAACAAAAATTTGAGGCCAGCCTTCAAAATGGTGTATGATTTGGAATAAAAGATAATAGATTTCTGTTCAAGTCACAAAACATGGTGGTATAAAACATGTTGACTTCCAATAGTGTGGTGGTTTGAATAATAATGTCTCCCATAGGCTCCTATGTGTGAATGCTTAATCCTCACAGAGTAGTACCACTTGAGAGAGATTAGGAGGTGTGATCTTGTTGGAGTAGGTGTGGCCTTGCTGAAGGATGTAGGAAGCACAGTTTAGAATAAGCATTGAACAAAACTCGGATTGTTAGGCACACAACCCTGCCTTTATGATGTGGGGACATGACAGTCAGTTTTAACCTGATGGCACTGTGTTTTACCAGACCAGAGGTGAACTGCTCTATCTCAGTAATAATTTACACAGGTCCCCTGTGATGACTAAAGAAAACTAATATGGAGCCAGGCATTCCCTAAAGACCATTGACCATTCACTCTGGGATGTATAAGAGAACCTAGTGATCTGCAGCTGAGAAAAGACTAGGATAATGGGCTGCAAGGTCTTACCAGCTGGGCTTGCTTGTGAAAAACCTGCTTATTGCTATGGGGAAATGAAAAAAAAATGGTCTTTTTATTACTATATAGTGGGAAAGTAAGAAATAACGGAGGGAAGTAAAACGGCTTTCCTGCGCAGCTGTTGATTCCATGGGTAGTTGTAATACATGTGTTTCTGATGTCATCCTGAACCCTCTTTCTGTACTGCGTATTGTGTTTGGTCTATGACTGAAGGCATCCTGCTGGCTTTCAGAATATATCCGGAATAATCTAAATTTGAATGGAGTCTAAGACTCTGACTTCTCCCAATAGATTTGAATGCCACAACAGCTACTTTGCAAGGGAATTTTGACATAGACATTCCTAAAGTTTAGCTATGAGAATTGTTATGTGTATATTTTTTCCCCTTCCCACGTTTGTACTTAAATGTGCAAGAGAATTAAACCATGGTATCGGACTGTCTAGTTTTGATCAGTCTGACTGACCAAGTCTAGCTCTATGGAGTTTGCCTTCTCATCCCTTCTAGGTTTGTTTCTCCGTGGACTGTGATACCTATAAGGACTCCACAATATCTGGCGCCTGAACTTGGGCCACATGACCCTCAGAGAAGGTAGGAAAAGTTTTCTTTAAGTAAAAATTAGGAGTTATGAAAACTTGGTCCTGAAAAAGGGTCATGATCTTCAGTAAACAGTGAGAATTAAAATAGGTTATTTTGAGCCCTCTGAGATAAAATATTTCCTACAATAACTGAAATTCTCATTAAGATTCAAAGGAACAAAATATTCAGACCAACAGTTCTGTAACTTTTGTAAGCACAGAAACTAATGAAAAGGAGTTCACAAAGGGGAAAATAAAATCACCATCAATTTTTTGTTTGCTTGTTTATTTTTTTGTTTTTTTCAAACAGGGTCTCTCTGAAATATTCTGGCTGTCCTGGAACTCTGTAGACCAGGCTGGTATTGAACTTAGAAATAAGCCTTCATGTGCCTTCCACTGATTTGCTGGGATTAAAAGGTATGGGCTGTCACAACCCAGCTTGCAATCAGTTATTAAAAAAAAAAAAAAAGATGGAGAGGGAAAGAAAAAACTTTTCTGCCAGACAAGTCCTGGCAGGTCTCAACAATACTATGTAGGCATCATGCAGCATGAGCTAGCTCAACTGGCCCAGAACTTATATTTTGCTGCTGTTGTTGTTAGTGTGTGTTTGCTTGGTTTTTGTTGCTTTTGTTTTTTTTTTAACTCCCTCATAGCAGGAATAACCCAATATCAAAAGTTCCTTCATGGGGAAAAATTAAAATAGGCCCAGCTTCAAGTACAGGAACAAGTACAATTAAGACATAAGGCACCTAAGCAAGTGCTGTTTAATATCCTGAGGCACAGGACATTCATTTTATGGATGATGTTAGCTTTCTCTGCTCAGCTATTTGATGCTTAAAAAAAATACTTAGCTTTCATGGCAAATAAACTAAATGAGTAAAATTTAAAATTTTGGGTCATATCATTGCGTATATGTTTATCTATTCATCCCTACTAAGGATTTGTGTCTTCTCTTTATGTTGCTTTCTGGAAACTCAGTTAAGTTCTATTAAAGAAAAAACGGTAACAGCTGAAAGAGAACAGATTGTTAGCTTATTAAATGATGTTGCTGCTAAAGCAGTATCTCATAGAATTAATCCCTTACTGGTTAAAAGCCTACAGAAATTATATACCCAAAAGTGGTATTACTGGGTCCTGAGGAAGATTGTTTCCTAATTTTCTGAGAAATCGCCACACTGATATAAGGCTGTACCAGTTTTATTCCCACCAGCAATGCAGAAGTATTCCTCTCTAGCATAAATTTTCATCAGTTTTTGATCTTGGCCATTCTTACAGATGTAAAATGGAATAAAGACTAGACTGCCTGAATGTTCAGAGAGTAAAACAGTAACATTGGTCAGCCTTACAGACCGGGTAATGGTATCACACACCTTTAATCCCAGTAGCCACGCTAGTTGCCATTGAAATCGGCTGGTGCATGCCTTTAATCCAAGTAGTGTACACATTTAATCCCAGCCCTAGAGAGGATTATAAAGTGGGAGGAAACAGCTCTCAAAAGTCAGTCTCCTTCTGAGATTCCTGGAGGCAGGATCACCATTGCAGACTGAGTTCAAGATAAGAGTCAGTAGCTGGCTATTTTGCTATTTGAATCTTCAGGTTGAACCCCAATTTATAACCTTGAGTTTTTATTAATCGTGCTTCAATCGGGTGTTTTAGAGAGGCACAGTAACACAGCTATACAGAATTAAACACATACAGAGTAAACAAAAGTCACATACCTGAAAATAATATTCCCCAAGGAATCCTAAAAAATTTGGGTAGCAATTATTTATAGATCCTGTGTACCATGTAAATGTGGCCTGATGATCATTATCTGTACGGACAAATATTCAGCCTCTATTTTATTTAGTGGAGCAATAATTTCTGTAGGCTTTTAACCAGTAAGAGATTAATTCTATGAGATACTGCTTTAGCAGCAACATCATTTAATAAGCTAACAATCTGTTGTCTTTCAGCTGTTACCTTTTTTTTCTTTAACAGAACTTAACTGAATTTGTTGTGGGAGCTGCGGGGCTGCATTCTGCCACCCAGCTCCTGCCACCGGCTAGCTTTACCCGAAATAACAACACACAAACTGTATTCATTTAAACACTGCTTGGCCCATTATATCTAGCCTCTTCTCGGCTAACTCTCGCACCTGGACTAGCCCATTTCTAATAATGTGTGTGTAGCACCCCAAGGTGCACTTACCGGGAAGATTCTAGCCTATGTCCATCCTGGGTCGGAGCTTCATCTATTGCGTCTGCCTGGGAGAGGGGAGCATTGCCTCTGAGCTCACTTCCTCTTCCCCCCAGCATTCTGTTCTCTTTACTCCACCCACCTATGTTTTAACCTATTAGGGCCAAGCAGTTTCTTTATTACTTAACCAATGAAATCAACAGATTGATATGTGACACTCCCACATCACAGCCTTATATCAGTGTGGCGATTTCTCAGAAAATTAGGAAACAACCTTCCTCAGGACCCAGTAATACCACTTTTGGGTATATACCGAAAGGATGCTCAATTGTGCCACAAAGACATGTGCTCAACTATGTTCATAGTAGCTTTGTTTTTCATAGCCAGAACCTGGAAACAACCTAAATGCCCTCAACCAAAGAATGAATAAGGAAATGTGGTACATTTATACAATGGAGTACTACACAGCAGAAAAAATAACGACATCTTCAATTTTACAGGAAAATGGATGGACCTAGAAAACATCATTTTGAGGGAGGTAACCCAGACAGAGAAAGACAATTATTTCATGTACTCACTCATATGCGGCTTTTAAAGATAACACAAAGAAAACCAGTCCACAAATCACAATCCCAGAGAACTTAGACAACAATGAGGACCCTAAAAGAGACATAAATAGATCTAATCTACATGAGAAGTAGAAAAAGACAAGATCTCCTGAGTAAATTGGGAGCATGGGGACCTTGGGGGAGGACTGAAGGGGGAGGGGAGAGGAAGGGAGGAGAGCACAGAAAAATATAGAGCTCAATAAAAATCAACAAAAAATACAATTAAAAAGCCACTACACCTGATGATCCTAATAAAGAGATGAATGGCCAGTAGCGAGGTAGGTGCAACGATAGGTGGGGCTAGCAGGCAGAGAGAATAAATAGGAAGAACAAGAAACAAGAGAAGGAGAGGAGGACATCAGGGGCCAGCCACCCAGAAAGCCACAGAGTAAGAGTAAAAGTAAGATATATGGAAGTAAGAAAAAGGTAAAAGCCCAAAGGCAAAAAGATAGACAGGTTAACATAAGTTAAAAGCTGGAAAGAAGCAAGCCAAGCTAAAGTCAGATATTCATTACTAAGAACAAGCCTCCATGTAGAAACTGGGAGGCAGATACCCTCAAAGAACCAAAAGATTAAAAACAAATCACTCAACAAAGATTTTTGTTAAACATACTCCATGGGTATTGCCTAAAATTATATCCAAATATCCTATAGAGTTTGTTTTTATGCTTTTATACATGGCTCTTCTAAAAAAAAAGCACTATATATATATATGTATATATCTTATATACAAATTCCACATGCTCCACAAATTGTACCCACCCCAGGTTATAGAATTCATAAGTCTAAACTTGCTAAAATCAATCATCGTTTTTTAGATATTTCTCAGCCACTGAATATTTTACCTGACCTTTATTAGCTCTCTGATTATACTGATTGTAACTAAAGGTTTCTCTCCCTCCTGAAAGTTCCTGAATAACCACTCTGAGGATTAATAGTAATTACAAACTGTTTGGCCTGTTAGTTCAGGCTTGTTATGAACTAGCTCTTACAACTTAAACTAACCCATTTCTTTCTTTTTTTTTTCTTTTTTGGATTTTCGAGACAGAGTTTCTCCGTAGCTTTTGGTTCCTGTCCTGGAACTAGCTCTTGTAGACCATGCTGGCCTCAAACTCACAGAGATCCACCTGCCTCTGCCTCCCGAGTGCTAGGATTAAGGGTGTGCGCCACCACCGCCTGGCCTAAACTAACCCATTTCTATTATTCCGTATTTTACCACAGGGCTCTTGGCTTGTTAACTCATATCTTGCTTCTCAGGCACCTGCTTTCATCTCTCTGACCCTGCCTTCTTTCTCCCTATCTCTCTGCTTAGATTTCCTGTCCAGCTCTATTCTGCTCTGTCATAGTCCAAAGCAGCTTAATAATAGCCCATGGTAATAAAACATATTTATAGTATATAGAGTAGCATTCCACAACAATTGATAGTTAACAATAACCTTATAAATTTAATATTAACAAAATAAGAAATTAGGTTTTGTCTTTTATTACTATACCTTCATATTTACTTATATTTTGATACATGATGAAAAAATTTTAAGAAGCAATATAAATAGACTTGAGATGTATTTGAAAGTGATTTAATTAAGAATAAATTGACCACACTGAGAGGTGGCTCAGAGGTTAAGAGCACTGACTGAGGTTCAATTCCCAGCATCCCCAGGTCAGCTCACAACTGCCTGTGACTTCAGTTCCAGGAGATGTGATACCCTCACACAGACATACGTAAAGGTTAAAAAAGAAAAGATAAAAAAAAATTTTAAAAATGTAGTAAAAAATGTTTTTCTATTTTTTTCTCGGTTGTACAATGGCCACAAAATAGAAACATAATTGCATGTTTCTTAATAACCAAAAGTACAATTATGAAAACTGAACTTATCTTAAAATTTTCCTCTGCAAAACTTGTTGAAAGGCCCTAATTTTAATTATATTTTGTAAACAGTCTAATATAACAAATTTTCAGGATGTATCAAAATAATTTTAGGTGAAAATTTTACGATAAGTTCACTTTTCATAATTGTACTTTTATATTGTTCACATTTCTGTTTCATTTACAGTATCAGCTGAATATAGACGTTCATACTTACATGGAAAAACTCAGTCATTTTCTATAGGACTTTTTGTGGTTATTTCTAAAGTAGTACAGAGTATCATGTCACCTAATAAAAACTTATTGATTTTAAAATTAAAATTGTCCTAAATCCTAAAGATCCCAGATTTTAAGTTAATAAAGCCATAGGTTTAAGTTTTTTAAAAATTAGTTGCCATTGTTAATTAGATAGATTTTTTTTAAAAAAAATTATGCCTGCCATTGGTCTGACATATGATCAGGCACTGATAGGCATAAGTTTTTGAAAGTATAAAGACATTATTTTATTCCAAGCTTCTGTCAAACTGATAAATGGACATCAGTTTGACATCTGAAACTACAGCTGTCTAAGTATGAGACCTTCTCTACTCTCAGGCATGTAAAGATCTGTGCTAAAGTTTACTACAGGTACGCATAGTGCCCTTCCCTAACTCTTCAGCTACAGAGCCCCGCCTCAGGCACAGCATGAGTCTCTGGGAGCTCCAGGAAAATACCGTTATATCTTATCTGGAACTTGACTTTGTTAAATGACTCTACGCATAATCTTCCTAGGACTCTTCACAACTGAATCCTAATAATGTTTCTGCTTAATCTGGCAAATAATTTAGGAAATATTACTATTAATCATGGCAGTAAAATGCCTTACTATACACAGCATAAAGCTTTTATAAAAAAAGAAAAAATCAAACACTTAATTGGCAAATTAAAAGCATGGTTTGGTGGCTATACCCACCTGTATCCCCACGTACTATGCTATTTTACTTGTCCTGATTCTTTTTTTTTTTTTTAAAAAAAAATTCACTTTAATGATAATGTTTCTTCTGCTGCCCCAAAGCATTTTGTCCTGAATGAGACAAACCTAATGCATATGTTAAATGAAAAGATCTTGAAAATAATCAATGAAAAGGAAGTAGTATTAACACCAGAGCAAGATAATGCTTCTGTCCTTCCAGAAGATGAATGAAGTCCCTGATGGCTCTCACTTCGATACACCTTACCAGGACAACATCCCAGAAATCACCAGACAAGGAAACATATAAAGATGGACAACAAAATCATCAAGAGGAGATGCCCCAATAGGAGGAGCAAACCGTTGACTTGAGGATGCATCATGACTCTGACTCATCAAGTTTCCTGATTTTGGGAAAACGACAATGATACAATAGGGCTGATCCAAAAATGATGATGTTATGATTACTGGCTACATTGTATGTTAACTCTCAGCTTGTCAAGGCAGAATCCAAATACATTTTCTGTCAAGGGGATAAAAGGAACATCTATAATAGGAGACAGTTTGGTATTGCTTGTTCAGAAGAAGGATTATCTTTATATTTTAGGTCCAGTTGTCTGGGAAAAAAAAAGATGATACACAAGTATTTAGTCATATGAATGGTAGATATTTTTGTCAGTCCAAACACAGTAATAATTTTTGGGATAATTAATCACTTTTTAGAAGGTTCACATAGTGGAACTATATTTATATAAAGATGAAAAAAGGAATACCTGATATATTGCATACATACCAAAGATGCTATGATTATACCTAGAATAGCAGTAATTGTTGCCAGAGGTTTAGAAAATAACCTCAGGCTTATGACAGTCAAGAGAAACAATCTTTTTGTATCAGGGAAGACCTGTCAAGTCCAGAGTTCTTAAAAAGAAATTTATATAAAGTCACCCAGAATCTCTGTGCACAAATAACAGGGACAACATAGAACTCACCTGCACCGATATTCATAGGGTTTCTGCTGATATTCTCATCAATGGTGTTTTTCTATCACACCATTTGTGCTTTACACGAACCTAAGTCCCCTTCTATTTTCTTCTAATTCCACTTCTATTTACAACTCTCTGTCTCTGGTGAACAACTGCCTTTGGGATAGACTTTTCCTTTTTTGTGAAAATGCTATTTATTCTACCTCTACAGCAGGTTATGAGTTTATGTGTAATAGGCCATAATACACCATATTGCTCAGGAAATAGTTGCAATAAATCAGTAGAATTAAGAGGGCTGTCCCTGAGAACTGTGATGATTCTTTACTTATATAGGATCCTCTAACTATTGCAGCCACAATGATTTTGTATTGCCTATTCCAGGGATAGTTCCTGGAATACAAAAATAGGTCTCCAAAATGATCGGTATATTTAGTAAGAAATACTAACATTACAACAAAGATATTAGCAGAATCAACCAGGAAATTCATGAGTTGAGGACCACAGTATTACAAAATAGAGCTACTATTTGTTGATCAAACATAATCTAGTTGTCAACAATTTCCTGGTGTGTGTTGCTTTAGTTTGTCAGACTTTTCCCCCACACTATTGATGGGCAAAGTAATGATCTACATGAAATGATAGAGACAATCTATCTCTCAAGTGATCTTTGAATGGTTATCTTGAATACTGTGGCCTTTCCCTTTCCTTGGACCTCTGTTAACCATTTTTACAATTCTTTTATGCTTGCATATATTAGTTAGAATGGCCATAGAGGCAATGCATTCAGCCATGGCCTTTCTTATACCCTTTAATTTTTCCTTAAAAATCAGAAATGGAAAGATGTAGGAAGCACATTTTAAATTCAGCATTGGATAAATCAGAACTGTTAATCACACAGGCGTGTTTTCTTCAATTGAAGGAAATGAGCAATGCCTGGTCACAGGATTGTTGGAGTGAATGTCCAAACAACCTGATGATTGTTTGTTCTTTTATTAGGAGGCAGCCTTTTTCAGAATTTCCCCAAATCCTGAGAAGTGTCTAGGCCCTAATGCTGGGTTTTCTTTCAGTGACTAGAACTTGTCATTATGAAAGTGAACTCATGTTTTTTGCATCCTCCTTCATAAGAACTCATCCTTATGCTTACCCCCAGTCCTTCCTGTAGGCCCTAGCCCTGAGAACTGTTGATCAGCCAATAAACCTCACTTTTATTTTAAAGATCACAGTGCTTTGCTCCTTTGCAAGGGAAATTTTGATGTAGTTATCCCTGAAGCACTGTTATGAGCACTGACTCATGAAGAACTTTATTCTTCAAAGTTTGACTGTATCTAAATGTGGAAGAGAATTAAACCATGGTTTTAGGACTCTCTAGAAGTTTTGATCCACTCTGACTGACAAAGTCTAGTTTTATTCTGACCTTTTTGTGGTTTCTCTGCAGATTGTGAAACCTGAAGCGACTCCAAAACAGGAGGAAGTGTGTCACTTTGAGGTTTTACAAGTTCAAGGCAGGGCCAGTTTCTCTCTCTTTCTGCTGCAGGCGGATCTGTTTGCGGAATGCTCAGTCACTTCTCTATCACCAAGTCTGCGTGCATGCTATCATGCTTCCCACAAAGGTGATATTGAACTAAAGCCCGGAAACTGTAAGCAAGCCTCAATAAAATGCTTTCTTTTATAAGAGTTGTCATGACTCTGGTGTCTCTTCACATTCATATTACACTGACATACACAGGGACTGGAGGTCAGGACACACTCTGGGTACAAAAATCAGGGGCATGTGAGTTCTTATCTAAACTAGGATTTTACTTGTCCACAACTTAAGGACATCTTATAAAACATAGGTGTAGAAAGCAGGAGAAACTTTGAGTGAGTGAAATATGGAGTAAATGTGTGTTTTGATATAGTCATAGCCTGTCTAGGACTTCAACACTAATTGACCCATAGGAAATTAGAAGAGCTATTACCAATGTGGTCCATATTCATGAGAAACAGCAAAGCTTTAGGGGGGAGGAGTCTGGGTATGAGTATTTATGAACAACTGATCTGTGTGCACAGATGTAGTTGTTAACTACATCAGCTTCCTCCCTCTGGGTTTTTATAGTTTGGAACTGCTCATCTGCAGAGATTTCCTCCTGAGACTAGCTAAATCCTTCCCCATGCTGTACCTATACAAATATGAAGTTTCTGAATTAAGGCAGTTAGAGAACTCTGCTTGATGCTACTTTCATTCTATCTGGATCTGTGTGTCTTTCCTCTCCTCATTCCCTCGCTGTCCCTAGCCTGTGGACTCAAGCCACCAGGAGAGGACAAGTAGAAACACATGTATTTGTTCAGTTCAAAGACAAGTTTTTCTTACATATATTTCTACTGAGGTTTTCTAAATTTATAGATATAGAACCTATAGATTCAAGTAGCTGACTGTACTTTGTTATAGCAGTTGCAACACCTAATAAAGAAGACATAGGGACCCTGGGGAGGAAGAGAATTGTTGGCAGACTAGTTGTAGAAGATATGGTATCTGGTTCTTTCATTATAAACATTTTCATCAGTTCAGACTTTAATAATAATTAATAGATTCTGTCTTTGGTGTAGTATAGGACTAAGAATGTATATATTATACGATTCTTAGGAACTTAGGAGCATTTTCTGTATTGTCTTAATAAGATCCTACTTGTTAGGTGGTATGGCCTCCCACTCCTGGGTCCTGACTGTATCTTTAGCATCATTTATTCACTCAGGTTTATGTTTCTAAATCATTTTAGTTTTGACTTATTTTCTGTTCTCATGTTCCATGTGGTTTCTATTGTCTATCTATTCCTTCATATCTTTAATCTTATTCCATCTTTCCATAAGTACTTATTGTTCCAGAGTAAATTAAAAATTATAATTGTCCCTCTTTTTTCCATTATAGTAATATAAGTAAATAAAAATACAGATCGGTGATAGATAATTCTGTGGGACCCAAACTTAAAAACAAAAAGTAATTATAAATAAAAGATATAATGGTGGCTGTAAAACTAATTCAATATCTAAATGGATTAAAATTGCACATTGAAACATAAAACATTTGTTTTTTTTAAAGCTTAACAATGTGATAACAAAAATATATCATTTTTATAACAAGGAAAAATTTTCCTTCCATTCTATATTCTATTCACCAAAGAGACTGCAGAGGAGTTGGCACTCTGGAGCACAGGGGACCAGGTTTCCACAAACTGTGGAACACAACATCAGAACCTGTGATTTTCAGATCTTAGTAGTATCCCTTCTTCTTGCTTTTCCCAGAGAAACTTATTGACCTTTACTTCTTGTTGCCCGATAATCTCAGAGAAGCAGTCTGCTAATCAAGACCTTCCAACGAATGAACTAGAAATGCCATTAACAGGAAGCTACACACCATAGACCACCAGAAGGAAAATTTTGTCAAATATAGCATTTTCATTCCGCGTACACAGTGTGAATTTTGAAGAAACTAAGTCTTGAGAAAACAGGTCCCAAGCTTCATGACCTCAAGGGACACTGCTGGAAGCACCACAGTCCCTTTTTGCTTCTGTTTACAGCAATATTAATGTTTAAAGAAAGGCTTCATTTTCATATGTACATAAACAAAATAGTCTCTATTCTATTTTTATCTTTTTAATGTGGTAAAAAATGATATTCTTCATTTCCTAAAAAATATGGTAAACAGGCTGTGTGTATTTAAGGCCCCATTACTAGATAATGGATGGATCTTGTCATTCCCCTTGAGTGTACAGGAGCTATTTCTGTCCTTTATCTGCATCATCAGTTCTAGCCAGAATTGTTGCTGTGCCACTCCCTGGGTATTAAGCTAGCCACAGATTAGTCATTTCAGCTGATAATCAAATTTAGATAGGACCACAATCACATCTGGTACCATTAGTTCATTCATAATTGTCGAGATCTACCATACAGAGTTGTATCAGCTGCTCAGTTTTTGCAGCTTGTCAATCTTATTCTTTTAATTACCAACATAATAAATAGCATATTTTGGGTCCATTTATATATTCTGGTGTATAATTTTCTTTTTAAAATACATGTTACTAAGGAGTATTGGCTCTTTTGTTTGTATTTGTGTTTCTAAGAGTTTATACTGTCTAATGTTTCTAGAGAGATATGTGAGGGGTGTGGTTGTTCAAATGATAAATACCTCCATAGTCTTTTGAATTTGCATACTTATTTCCCAAATGGTGGAATCTTTTGAGTAGAATTGTGAGATGTAGCTGGAACACATAAATAACAAAGGGTAGGTTTTGGAAGTTTAAAGACTCATGTTGTCTCTAGTTTATGCTTGTAGTTAAGGATGTGATCTCACAGTTTTCTGTTCCAGTTATTCCTGCTGTTTGCTGCCACATTTCTTCACCATTTTACGTTCTTAATCCAAGGAACTATGAACCCAAGTAAATTCCTTTTTCTATAAGTATTTTGGTCACAGTGTTTTATCACAGCCACAGAAATTTGACTACTACTGGGGAAAAGATGAAATCAATGTATAATAATCACCTCAGTTAATAACAAGTACTGGAAAAATTGACCTCATGTGTACAATTTTAAAGCCAACAAAAGAGGAGGAGATGAGTTACTTAGCTATGGTTTTGTTCAAAGTACTATTCTAGACACAGGGAATTAGAAAACAATAGAATTCCTGTCTTGATAGAGCTTACAATCCAAAAGCATTAATAGAGAAAGAAAAGGAAAATACATTATTGATAATTATCATGATGGAGATTAAGTAAAACATATCTAGAAGTTGTAAGAACTTCTCACTATATTAAACGATCTGGGTATGAATGGATGGTTAAGATTTGATAATGGAAACTAGTTGGAACCTCAGTAATAAGAGGAACAAAGCATTTTATAGGAAGATGCACTTATTGTTTACTTAGGTAATATATCCTTTTGGAGTCTTTGAAGTTGAAGAAACATAGTTATGCTTATAAAAGATAGATTAAATATAAAATTTTAGACTCATAATGATAGGATAGATGAAAGAGTATTTTTCTTAATTTTCTAAATGTAAATGGACTAAATATTGTAACTATAATTTTTGCTTGATAACTGTTCTGTTGTATGTAGCCTTGCTATGTTAAACTTAAAACCTTCCTTTTAATTAGAAAGAAATAGGGTGGTGATGTGAGATTCCCCTCTGTATGTTGTGAATACGTGTTATTGCCATTGATTAATAAAGAAGCTGCTTTCAGCCAATGGCTTAACAGAGTAAAGCCAGGCAGAAAATCCAAACACAGATGTAGAGAGAAAGTAGGCAGAGTCAAGGAGATACCATGTAACTGAGGAAGGAGAAAGATGCCAGAATTTTACCTGGTTAAACACAGCCTTGTTGCAATACATTGAATAATAGAAATGGTTTATTTTAGATGTAAGAGTTAGTTAATAAGAAGCCTAAGCTAATAGGCCAAGCAGTGTATTAATAAATATAGTTTCTGTGTGATTATTTTAGGTCTGGGTGGCCAGGAAACAAACAAGTGGTCTCCACCAACAGGATATGTACATCTCTTTCTAGAGTCATGTTTTACACCTGAAGAAATGTTTTCAACATCCAGGAAGTATATTTTATGCATAGAGTTATAATCATTAAGAGTTTATAGTTTAGAAGGGAAAAAAATAAAGGATAATCTCAAGAGCAATGAAAAGAAAGAAGTTAGAGTCCAACATAAATCTGAACCTTTAACATCATACAACCTAGGACAGTATTTGAAAAAGAAGGAAGATGTATACAGAGAAGAAGGCCAAGAAAATAAGAGTTGGGAATTAGAGTCAAGGAGAAGATAGATAGGCAATACACATTTCCAAGACAAGCAATTATAATAAAATCAGAGAGCTCCTAGAGGACCAAAAAAAGCTATGTCTTTATAAAGAAACTTACCTTTACCTATCTGATTGAACTTAGAATTTATTCATTTATTTTTTTATTGAGCATAACTAAAATATTGCCTCAGGGAATTTGAAACTCTCCACTGTTTGAGAAACTGGGAAGCTATTCTGGGTTTCTTGCTTTGAAAGCAATAATAATAATTGTTGCACAGAAAAGAAATAAAAATAAAAGTAAAGAAAGACTGCATGGAAGGGAAACTGGAAGACAGGACAAAATAAGCACATTTTAAAAATAGAAATGCTTGACTTTTTTCAGTAATTTGAAGTTTAAAGGAAAGAGGAAAACTGTTATAATACAACTACTTGCCTTGTGGCATTTTCATAAAAGAGAAAGTACCATGGTTCTTGAAAAGAAACATATTTGTAAGTATAAATGCCAAAGGAAAATACTGTAATTCTTTTTAATTACATTTTGTCTTTAATTAAACAATGGATAACACTCTCAACAATATTCTGTTTGAAAATGGCATGGTAGGAGTGTAGTTTAATGGGAGAAAACTTGCCCAGTTAGCTCAATGCTCTGAGTAAAATCCTCAACCCTGAAAACCTTTTATTTAAAAAAAAATCCATACTTTTTAATTTCATATTGTTCTTTTATATAATATTCTATTTTTTATGAAAAATAATATAGCATACACAGATCCATAATCTCTTTAAAATAATGAGAAGAATGTAAAAAATATGAATTTTAGTTTTTTTTCCTAATTTCTACTGTCAAGAAAAGGGGAGTTTGGGGTAAAATTTTTAAGAATGTCTCTCTGTTTCTCCCAGTTTATAGCATATTTTTTAATGTTAAAGAATTTCATGCATGCATATAATGAGTTTTAATAAAATTCACCTCCATTCCCTTACCTCCAATTCTTCACTTACCTTTCTCTACTTCTTCTCCTTCCCAAGTTCATAAATGTTGTGTTTTTGAACCCACTGATTCCACTTACTGCTGCCTGATTATGCCTGCACACATGTAAGGTTATCAGCTGGAATATTAGTAGACAGACTACTGGGGAAACAGCTCTGAAGGAAACTGACTTTCCTTCACCAGTAATCAATTGTTTTTATTAAAAGTATCTTATAAATACAAATATGTGTGTTCATGCAATATGGAAATCCGTTCTAAAAAAAAAAAAACTCTACTTAAAAAATAATGTTCGCCATGTTCAGAAAGTCCGGTTTCATCTTGCTTATTCAGTCCCAGTCCCGCTGATGAGAAGCCAAGGACAAGGCACTAGGTTTCAATCCTAATACATAAACTGGCATTGTGGGAGCCTAGCCTGTTTGGATGCTCACCTTCCTGGACCTGAATAGAAGTGGGAGGACCTTGGATTTCCGGCAGGGCAGGGAATCTGGACTGCTCTTCATTCTTGAGAGGGAGGGGGAATGGAGTGGGGGGAGGGGGAAATGGGGAGGGGAGTGAGCGGAAGGGGCAATGTGTAGGAGGGGGAAGGGAATGGGAAATGGGGAGGAGGCGGAATTTTCTTTTCAACAACTAAAAAAATAAACAAAAAATAATAATAAAAAATAAAAATAAATAAAAAATAATGTTATCCAATTTTGAAAGAATCTCACATTGGGAGATAGATATTCAAACATTTGAAAATAAGTATCATTCCTACATGAAGTTATCAAACAAAGTAGCAAAATAGTAGAACAGAAAAGATTTGATACTCAAGGGTGGCAGATGGGCAAACATCACAATGAACAGACCAAATTATCTCATGAACAGGAAGCATCTTAATCATATTTAAATTTACTCAACTATGTATTATTTTCAAGACAAAATCAAGTGTCTTGATATTTGGAGATTACCTATAAATGTTCACTAGAACTGCAATTAAAAGTGTAAAAGAATATATCAAATTATGTGGCTTTCTTTGTCACTCTTTCTCCATGTATTATGATGTGTCTCTATCACACACACATATGTATATATGAAACATAATACTATGCTATATATAGTATGATTTATATACTAAATCAATTAACTTATAACTATTTTACTTTGCAAGTAGATATAATTATATACTGAATGAATTCTCACATCTCATTAGGAATAATATTATAAAATACCAGCATTAAAAATAAACAAATATCAATTCATTTATCCAAATGTACTTAGAAAAATCATGAGAATATATCACACTTATACTATTTGTATCAGAATTGCTCGGAATATGCTAAGAAACTTAAATGAATATTTAACCTTTAACAAAGCTCTATAAAACAAACCACACACACACACACACACACACACACAAATACACAAGAATTTTCCTGTGTGACCATCTCTCTCCAAGAAGAATTTACTGATAGAAAACCCAGGCAGCCTGTTTTATTGTTTGCTTAAAGAACAATAACTGAACAAGTTGCTATCTTTAAAAAAAGAGTTGATCAAGTAATCACTTTCATTCAATTTGAAACAAAGGTTATTTAACACTGGTGATTCCTAGACTGTTCAGCTAACCTGTCTAGTTTCTAAGAATTTAAACACAATATATGTCCATTGCTTCTATCTGTTCAATATTAATTGAGACCAGGCTTCCTTAGGGAAAGCAGATTTACAGCTACTGAAAGCACTCATTCAATTCTCTAAGTTTAGTCCTCTGTCGTTAAAGATTCTGTGTTAGGAGCTTCTGATGTTAGGTTTTATTCAAGCTTACCATAGTAATTTTGGTACTTTTTGTTAAAAATATCACTAAAGATTGTATTGGGAGTATTTATGACAGACATCTTGTCAGCTAATAATACCATTTCCATGGATTCTAGGGAATTTCATTTTGTTTCCTTTCAACAGTATTTACAACAGAAATACATAAGGTACTATGATGCTTTGGTTAAAGAGATAATAGTGAAAGGTTGGATCATGACCAATTTCTCTGACAGGTTCTGAAATTTTAACATGAGCAATTGTGTGATTGTAAGCCTGATATCTGACAGCTCTTATAAGAAAGTCCGTATTCTCAAATGGATGTACAACATCCTGAAGACTATTGTACATAATTGGCTTACACAGTCCTATATATAGCGACTGCTAATTCAGTGGGTTAAATTTTGAGTATTTATAGTTTCTAAAATGCAATAGAGCTGCTTTTCTCATGTTTCTTTAATATAGTTGATTTAGTAACTATTTTTTTAATTTCAAAACATGTGTCTGCTTGCCCACTTGAATTAAGTATAGTAAATGAAATAATAGGAGTAAATTTCTGTTAAAGTAGTATTACATTTAAACTTCATAGGTATAATATTAGGCATTCATCCCAGATAAAAAGCAAGAGTTTATAATTTCACAAAGTATTTGTAAAAATTAATACTACATTCATCCCAGATAAAAAGCAAGAGTTTATAATTTCACAAAGTATTTGCAAAAATTAATACTATTTGTCAAAAGAAAATTATGTCAACTTTTTAAATCTAGGGAAGGAGAGATGGTTCAGTTAAGGGAGCTGCTGCTCTAACAATTGGTTCAGATTCAATTCCCAACACCAGCATTGAAACAGATAACCTAGGATAACTTCACTTCTGGGGGATCTAATGACATTTTCTGATCTACACGCATACATTGCACACTTGTGATGGATAGACATACATGAAGGAAAAGAAACATTCTTAGCATAAAGGAAAATGAAATAAAGTTTGTGTCCCCAAGTTGTTAGGTGAAATGTCATATATTTCTTTAAATTTTCTTTATGTAATATAAGATACTTTTCTATACCTCATTTGAAATTGAATTATTAGTCTATTTATTTGTTTTTGATAGCTAGTTTCTTGAGTTCTTTATATATCTTGGATATTAGTACTATATAGGATGTGGAGTTGATTAAAAAAAATACTTTCCCAATTCTGTAGGCTATAAGTTTGTCCAACTGACAATGTTGGTCACCTTACAGAAGCTTTTCAGTTTCACGAGGTCCAATTTATTCAGTGTTTGTCTAAGTGTCTGTGCTATTTATTAGTGGTCTGTTTAGAGAGTTGTTTCCTGTACCAATGAATTCGAGGCTATTTCTCAATTTCTCTTCTAACCGGAATTCACCAAGGCCAGCTGGCCTGGGTCTGAAAAAAGCATAAAACCGGACTTGCTGAACATAGTGGACAATGAGGACTAATGAGAACTCAAGAACAATGGCAATGGGTTTTTGATCCTACTGCACATACTGGCTTTGGGGGAGCCTAGGCA
>NC_022027.1:36924762-36925972 GCF_000317375.1 Microtus ochrogaster | reverse complement strand
ATCCAGTATAACTAGGAGCATTTGCTGAAGATGCTGTCTTTCTTCAAATGTATATTGGCTTCTTTATCAAAAAAAAAAAAGCTGCTCATAGTTGTGTGGACTTTTGTTTTTATCTTTTTCAATTCCACTGATTTGCCTGTTTTTGTGCCAAAACAATGTGGTTCTTCTTACTATAACTTTGTGGTACAACTTGGAACTGGGAATGGTAGGCTATTCAGAAGTTGTTTTATTGTTCAGGATTGTTTCAGTTATCCCGAAATTTTATTTTTCCATATGATGTTAGGATTTTCTTCTTTTTGATGGGGGTTGCTTTGAATCCATAGGTTGCTTTTGTTAGGATGACCATTTTTATTATATTAATCCTAACAATGATGAACATGGGAGATCTTTCTATGTTCTGTTATCCTCTTCAAATTCTTTCTTCAAAGACTAAGCTTTTATTATACAAGTCTTTCACTTGTTTGGTAAGAGTTGCCCCAAATATTTTATATTGTTTGAGGTTATTATAAATAAAAGGTGCTGTTTCTCTGATTTCTTTCTCAGTTCATTTGTCATTTAAATATAAGAGGGCTACACTTTTGAGTTTATTTTGTATCCAGCCACTTTGCTTAAAAAGTTTATCAGCTGTAGGTGTTCTCTGTTGGACTTTTTAGAGTCTTTTATGAATATACTATCACAATATTGGCAAGTAATCGTACTTTGACTTCTTCCTTTTCAATTTATATCCACTTGATCTCCTTCAATTTCTCATTCCTCTATCCAAGTGTTCAAGAACTATATTAAATAGATAGGAAGAGAGTTGATAGTTTTGTGTTGTTCCTGATTTTAGTGGAATTGGTTTGATTCTCTCTAATTTGATGTTGGCAATAGGCTTGCTGTAAATGCCTTTATTATGTTGGGTATATACCTTTCATCCCTAATATCCCCAGGACCTTAATCCAGAAGGGATGCTAGATTTTTGTCAAAGACCTTTTGAGCATCTCATGAAAAGATCACATTGATTTTTTTCCTCCAGATTTGTTTTTACAGGGTAGATTATATTTGTTAACTTTTTAAAAATTATTTATTTATTTATTAAAGATTTCTGTTTCCTCCGCGCCATCGCCTCCCATTTCCCTCCCCCTCCCCCAACTAACTCCCCCTCCCTCATCAGCCCTAAGAGCAGTCAGGGTTCCCTGCCCTGTGGGGAGTCCAAGGACCTCCCACCTCC
>NC_022027.1:36903671-36923383 GCF_000317375.1 Microtus ochrogaster | reverse complement strand
TTATCTGGATTTCTTCAATATCTGTTTTTATGTCCCCATTTTCATTTCTGATTTTGTAAATTTATATATTCCTAATACTTTTAGTCTTTGACTTTTCATAATGTCCCTGATTTTCTGTCAGGAGTTTTTTTTTTTATTATACTTAATATTTCTTTGGCCAATATATCTATTTATTCTATCATATCATCAATGATTGAGATTCTTTCTTCTGTGTGCTGTGTTCTGTTGGTGATACTTGTTGCTGTGGTTCTTGTTTGAATTCCTAAATTTTTCATTTTCAGATTCCCCCAGTTTAAATTTTCTTTATTGACTCTTTCTTTTTTCAGGTCTTAAACTGTCTTTTTTTTTTCTTTAGCTGTTTGTTTGTATTTTAGGGAATTTATTCATTCCCTCCTTAAGGGCCTCTATCGTATTCATATAATTAGTTTTAAGATCTTCTGCTGCTGCTTAGGTATTTGAGAATATTCAGGGCCTGCTATGATTAGATAACCTGGCTCTCGTTCTAGTGGAGACATATTGTGCTTGCCATTATTGGTTGTATTTTTATGCAGACATATAGACATTTGAGTTTAGAAGATCTAGGTGCTGATTTTTGGGTTTTTACTTATTGGGTAGGTGGTTTGTTCTGCGTTTTTTCTTTTTTCTCTTGGTTTTCAGAGAGTGTAATGGCTGCGTGTTATCTGTTTTCCTGTTCTGGTCAGCTGGTATATTCCAGGGAATGCTTGCTGGGGCTGGGATCTGAAACAAAGCACAGAATTGTGAGGGAGCTTAGAAGGGCAAGGTCTGTGGGATCCAAGGTAGATGGAAGCTGGGAACAACATGAAGGCTGCCACTGGTATTCGGCTCCAAATCTGGAATTGAGACTGGGGAATTGGATCTGGGGAAACAGTGAGAGCAGAGAAGGTTTACAGAAAGTGTACCTTCTTTTCTGGCATTCTTACACTTTGGGCTGGCAGCCATGCAGGCTAGAGTATGGGCTAGGGTAAAGTAAAGATTGAGAGGAGAGAAGTCAGGAGGGAAAGGTGTTTAGAATCCACAGGAGATGCCAGCATTGGGGGAAGGAGACAGCAGCTGGTCTTCTGTTTGCAGCAGTAGAAATTAGAGGCTAGGATTAGATTTGGAAGGGAGAAGGGAATGATGGCTTTAGTTGACTTATGTGTTTCCCTGGTCTGCTCAGCTGCTGTGTTGTCAGTGAATGCCTGCTGGTATTGGAGGCTGGGATAATGGCATGGGTGGTGGAAGGAACGTGGTAGGATACCTTGGGGATAGAGTCAGAGAGGAAAGAGATTGTAGCTGATTTCCTGGTACAGTGCTGGGATAATACTGTGAGGAATTGGATCTCAAGAACAGTAGCAAAAATCTATTTAACTTTTTATACACTATATTTTTTATATCCCTGCATAGCAGCAGATGCATGAGGCAGTTAATTGATTATACCACATTTGCAATCAAGACACAGAGATGAGTTCTGATGTTCACACTATGTTCTCCATTATATTTAGTCTAAGACTCTAGCTCACATAATAGTGGTATCCATATTTCATTCGACTATTACAGTATAATATTTTTTTAAAAAATTAAATGGAAGAAATCCTTATGGGAGTAAATTGTTCTTCCCAGAAGCCATAGCTTATTGAAGAAAAATATTAGTATCTGTGTGGAACACAACCTTAAAAGTTAATGGTCAATGAGGCCTTAGATGCCTTCAGAATAATACAAGCTATAGCCGTCATTCCTCGTGGCAAATCAGAACATGATAAGACTCTCTTGCTGAAGTAACCATATACTTTGCTCATAGGACATGAAGAAATCAATCTAGAAATAAACTGTAAATTTATTCTTTGTGGGTTTGCTTTCAAGTGTCAGGTGCCATGCAGGCTGCTGAGGGAGAAATGTCATCCACAATCTTATACAGCTATAATCTAGCTAGCCTGGCAAGATATGGTCCTAGGTACAATGGAGACATGCATGCTATGAAGATAGCCAGCAATTCTCTTTTTGATTTGAAAAGATTTTTAGTTATGGAAAATTGATGTGGGAGTCTACGCTGTCTGCTGTCATTACCATTAATGAATAAAGAAACTCCTTGGCCTGTTTATAGGGCAGAATTTAGGAAGGCAGGGAAGACAGAACTGAATGTTGGGAGAAAAAAAAGGGTAGAGTCAGAGAGACGCCATGAATCCGCCACCAGAGATACATGTGCTGGAACTTTGCTGGTAGACCACGACCTCATGGTGATACAAAGATTAATAAAAATTAGTTAACTTGAGATGTACGAGTTAGCCAATAAGAAGTTAGAGCTAATGGGCCAAGCAGTGATTTAATTAATACAATCTCTGTGTGGTTATTTTGGCTCTCGGCAGCTGGGCATCCAGGACAACCAGACAGGCCCTCCTCCTACAGAAAATAGTCTCACAATTGAAATAGATGACATTTTTGTCTGTCTTCTAGATGGTTTTAATAATAAAGTTGATTGTAGCCAAAAAGCAGAAAAACAATTAGCTTTAGTACTAGAATGATACAGAAATTGGGATAAAAGGATTTCTGCTCATATTGTTAATACTGACAAAGACATTTTTTGTTACTTTAAGACAAGACCTTGTTTTATAATGAAACTTATAGTTAGACCTAATAAGTCAGATATGTGGAAATTTGAAGTGTGATCTATGGACATAAATTAATGAACAATACTCATATAGCATTGATAAATGCAAGATTATTAAAGAGATAACAGTGTGAAAAGAATTGAGTTCAGTTATTAGATGGAAAAGTTACATTTGTGTTGTCTATTTAAACTAAAAGTTAAATGTTGTTTTCTAAACAATAATCTTATTCATTAATTAACAATTCTAACATTTATTTATTTTGTAAATTTACAACTTTGCACATCAATTTACTTTATAATTACAAATATATTAAGAAAAAATTAAAAGGTCATTAATTCTAAGTATTTATTGGACTAACAATGTATCTAAATTTGGGTTATACCATTTGTGTTGGTTTTTGTCATAACTATTTTGAAAAACTAACTTTTCACTTTACATACCAACCCCAGTTCCTTCTCCCTCCTTTTCTGAAACCCCCTGCTATGCCCCACCCACTCCTGTGAATGTAGTGACAGTTATGTGACTTGTTATATTGATTTTGTTTTTTTAATTGAGGACATTTCATTTTTATTGGTGAAATGTTTGGTGTGCCAGGTTTTATATCTGGAATCCAGACCACTTTTGATATAAAAGGAGGGTTGGGAAAAACATGGCCCATTTTATATAAATATGCCTTTGAGAACTAATAAGCATGTCAACAAGCAAATTCTTATAGCATAAAGATTTTTTCTTTCTTCCTTTTTCTTTTTTTTTTTTTTGTTGTTGTTGTTTTCCATCTCTCCCTATCAGCACTAGACATGACTCTTAGGAATAGTCAGGCCTATGGATTAAGATGAACAATAGATTTATAGAAAATTCTATGATACTGGCAATGAACTATTGATATTACTTATTGGAGGTGAGGAAAGGTGTCTAGACCCTCAGCTTAGATTCCAATCAAAATTCCTATTTCCCAGGAACATATGGTCTGTCTGTGCGTATGTGTCTGTGTGAGTGTTTTTCTGTATATGTCTGTGTAGGCGTGATAAAGTACACAACAAATAGAAGATTAACTCAATTTTAACTCATTTCAGTATTTCATAATCCAGCTTCTACTAAGTTACCATTCATGATGAATGTGAACTCTGCAATGATATAAATGCTGTGATTCATCCAGGCTTGTATTTATCCAGGCTATATATTATTTAACTCTACTATATATTTATACTACTATAAGTAATCCCAGTAAACTCATGTATAATTCTTACCTTGGTTTGTTTTTGGTACCCCATCTAGGTTGAAAGACATTTGTACACATAATTTGAAGAAATGTAATAGAATAAAATTGAATTAAAAATGAAGCACAAAGCTTGTCAAATAATTTTTTTAACAAGGGATTTTTTAAATACAAGGGATCAAAATATCTTGGGACATTAAAAGTAAGAGAGGGATCAAACTTTTGCTAATAAGGTACAAGATTAGTGAGTGACAGGCAATTTACAACCAAAATTATTGCATGCTTTCGTAAAGCTGTCACAGCTTCACTCCAGGGAAAACCACCACGTTTCAGGGATACCTTCAATTTTAAAAAGATTTTCTATCAATTGTTTTCATCTTATTTTATTTTCCCTGACAAATGCATTTGCCTTTAATGGCAGGAACAGCTTTATAGTAGCAATTAAAAATGTATAATGAACAAAAGTTGATGATGAGATACTTTAATTTTTTAATTTTGAGCAATGTCTTTTCACTATATATTTAGTTTCCTAATAGAAAACATTGGCAAGTATAAACCCAATAGAAGGCCTAATAAAGTCATAGTATTTAACTAGTAATATCCTACCGTAAAATCCATTAAGTTTTTCAATACAAGGCATTGATAGTGAGAAAACCCCAAACTTGATTTTGGCACATTAAATATCCTTAAATAGTTGTGTGATTTGAATTATCATCCCATTTTCTTCTATTTAATATTTCTATTTTGCTAGCCCCATAATGGCTACCTCGATCAAGATATCTCTTTCCTTGTTCTTCCTCTCTGTCCTTTTCCCATCTCAGCCATTCTCATGTTGCCCTCTTCTATTCCCTTCTTTCCACCCCCTCTTCTTCTGCCTTTCCTTCTCCCTCTCCCCCCATTTTCTCAGGAGATCTTGTCTAATTCTCCTTCCTGGGGGATCCTTGTATGTCTCTATTAGGGTTCTCTTAGTTACCTAGCTTCCTTGTGGTCAGGGACTATAGGTTGGTTATCCTTTGCTTTAGGTTTAATATTCATCTATGAGAACACACTATGTTTGTCTTTCTGGGTCTTGTCTTACTCAGGATGTTTTTTTTTTTTCTAGTTCCTTCCATTTGCATGCAAATTTCAAGATGTCATTTTTTTTTAATCACTGAGTAGTATTCCAATGTGTAAATGTAGCAATTTTTTTCCATTCTTTGGTTGAAAGGCACCTAGGTTAGTTCCAGGTTCTGAATATTAGAAATAATGCTGCTATGAACACAATTGAACAAATGACCTTGTGGTATGAGCCTTTTGGGTACGAGCCTAAGAGTGGCATTGCTGGTTCTTGAGGTAGATTGATTTCCAATTTTCTGAGAAACCGCTATACTGATTTCCCAAGTGGTTGTACAATTTCATATTTAGTTCATCATCATTCCTCTAAATATATAACATCTGCCACATTTTCATACAGTGGTATTCTGTTCAGTCATTACCTCACCAAAAATGTGAATTTAGTAACTTTGGTAAGTGGTTAGTTAGGCTGAAACTGGTATTGTGCTTCTGTCATATACCAGGAGATATTCTGTGTCATGTAATAATGGAAGTCTTAGTAGAGCAAAAACAGAAAATAATTTTAACCTGTCTTTTTCTTAGATTCCAATGGAAACATAGATACATCTAAATACATTTAGAAGAGTACTAAGTTTAAAAAGTATACTATTTAATTATATCATATTTGGAATTTCCAATATGCTGCATTTTGTGGGAAAATAATGACATTTATAGTTTTGAAGGGTTTCAGTGAAAGTAGTGAGACTTTTTCCAACAATTTAAATCATTACTGAGGAAAGAATTGAGACCATTTTAGAGAACTAAAGTTCATAACATACTTATGAACTAACAAGTGATTTTACCCTGGCTTCATGGTTATTGGCAGAGCTCATAACCTCCTGGGTCAGAGACAAATTATTCTATTAAAATTAACACAGCAGGCAGCCTGAGGAGTGGGATGTTTGAGTCAGTTTGGGAAAGAGCATGAAGAATCTGAAGAATCTGAATGGAAGAGAGCGTGGATGGCAGGTTCCATCACAAAAACAAACCGGGTTTAGAAAGCAATTTCATTGTGCTGGATAGCAGGCTTGCATCCCCTTGCTTCTTAGTATAAATGATATACTATGCCCATCACACATTTATTCTAGAGGCACAAAGTCTCATGTCTTCTAAGCATGTTCACTGTAGAAAATGCCCTTGAAAAATGATTCAATCAGAAGGCATCCTACATCTTTGCTCATAATTCATTGTAAAAATTTTATAGTCTCATAAAGTATTATCTTCAAGCAATATTTTGATATTAGTATTTGCATCATACATTTATAAATAGTAGGAGGACATTAGAAATCTAAGTTGAATTTGTATTCTGAATGTGTGTATATGATTCTTCTGCTGTGAAGAAACAGTATAAATTAAGATAAAATGAAAACTGTGTAATGATTGTATTTCATATGTGGATCCATTTCTCTTATATGCAGACTCTCATTTGCACAAAATAACTGATCCAACAAAGTTCAACAATTTTTTTTCTTATCATTTCAAAGGTTTGTCTTCTGCTTGGTTGACTTCATTGCTTTAGGTCTATGTAAAAGTGGAAATCTCAGAGCAAAACAACATGATAGAGGAATGTTGTGGAACTCCTTCAGCCAGTAGCCTTTAAGATAACAGCCCACTTGGGCATAGCTTCTAATAGTATAAATGCCAACATAAAGCGCTGCTGGTTCTCTCTCCTGGGTTATTGATTCGGTTCCTGTTCCCTATTCACTCAGAGGACTGTGATCTGTGAGTCTACCCCTAAATAAATAACCCCTAATTATACTCAATTATGAGCTACTATGCGATTATTTTATAGTGTCTCTCATCAGAGAAAGGTTACTTCATGGAAGACAAGACAGAGAACCCAGAGAAAAACAGTAGAAAATCTTCAAAGACAAGACCAGGAACTAACTGCCACCAAGAAGTTTCCACATCCTCTGTGAATTTTGCTGTGAACTATCCACATCTCAGTGGTACAAGGCACTGGATACTAACCCTATATACCTGCACTTCATTATCCACTGGGACATCCCAGTCTCCAAACCACAGTAATTTGCAAACAACTTGACATTCTTTTACTTTTGAATTTTTTGCTTCATCTATGAAAGAAAGAGTTTTTTTAGGGTTAATCAAAATATTTACTGATATATAATGGCCGATATTTGATTCATAGCTCCAAATCTTATTAAGGCAAAGGTATAGGACAATTATTTTTAATATTTCGGGTTTTCATCTACAGAATATTACCTTGAGTCCATTTTTTCAATTAAATGAACTAATACTTATAAATAACTTAATACCTATCTATCCACAGACATAATATACACTGTTAATTTAAATTTAAATTAAATTGTGTTATACTATATTTTGGGGAGTTTTGGGTAAATATAAAATAGATTTGAAAATTATTACAATTTAGAATTTATAAAGCAATGGTGAAGGCATAACTGAAATAATATTCAGGTATATATTTGGGGTATATATATAAGCACATATCCATACAAACAATATTTTTACAAAAATGGTGAAAAGGAAAGCAAGAGACAACCAAAATAGTGATATTGGAGAGACTAGCACACACCTCTACTACCTCAACCCACCAAGATTTCAGTCTATTCGCTAAATACCACCCATGAGAAACCTCAAACATCCATTAAAGCCTATATGGCAATACAGTGGAGAAGCATAAGAAAGAATTACATGGAAGTGATCAAAGTTGACAAAGTTGATGATGGCATATCTGAAATTCTACATACAGCTAGAAGCCAAAGGTAAATTTAAATGGAACTAAACAGTATCAGTCATAAAGTAGGCATCATTGTGGACCACAGTTGTCTACCCAATAGAGGACACTGATAAGTCATCCCTCCAAGTATATAGTAGCATTTCTGCTAAATAAGAGATACACAGGTTCACAGTCTAAACCCATCCAGTAGCTGGCCACTGTTGTGCCATGTCATCAACACACTGAAATCTCCCATAAGTAGGGAGTTGCATCACTACCCTGTTGTCTATTTTCCAAACTCAGCTGCTGGTAATTTCAATGATATCACCCACATTTCAGAAACCACAGAAATTTAGAAGCAAACTAGTTGGTATTTTCAAACTTGATCTAGCATTCAACTGTCTTTAATGGAACAGTATGAGTCAGTTCAAAAACCACAGGTAGAAACTACCCAGACACTGTAGTAACTCCAGGACTACTAATGCCTGAGTGCTCTTTCTAGAAGTCCCAGAGATTCCAGAAATCTCTGCTTCTAAAATGAAATTAAGCAAAAGAGTGACAGGGCTCTACACCTGGTACTAATATCACAACTGCACTGAACCCCAGAGCTACATTCTCTTTATAAATTCCCTTGCATCAGATGTCAACTCTGTGGTGACATCACTGTTGTCATTCTTTAGATACCAGTGTCACCACTCTAATTGTCCTGCAAGGCAGGCCCAGATCCAGGAGGGATATCCTCAGTCACAAATCCTCATGCAGTGAAGAAGAGATTAAGAGGAATAAAGCAATCATTGCCAATGAAAACCCCCACAACTAATGAGTGCTACCCCTCTGGACATCTGTAGCGTTGGCAGTTGAAAACCCTTGCAGTCTGCCAACACCATCCTTTCATAGATTCTGAACAGCTGCCTTTGCTGGTGTCTGACCATTGCATGCAGCCAACCCTTAAATGCTTTTACATTATCTCATCATGCCTCCATATGGAAAGTTCTTTGCACAGCAAAAATAACTTATAAAATCTGGAAGAGGTTATTTCATCAAACGCCTAGGCATCAATATGAAACAAGAAGAACCATAAAAAATGAACAAGGAAAGACCACGTCACTGCAAAACACAGAAATTTTCAAGTAGTTGACCCTAATTGAGTGCAAATATATAAGTTGTTTGATGAAGTTCGAAATGCTTGTTTTAAGGATGCTGAATTATACATAGAAACAATCTAATAAAATTCAAAATTAAGGTTGAAATATGACTTATAGGTATAGGACTTACTATCATATTTAATCTCATTTGGGTGTGTTCCAGAATTGCCAATTTAAAAAAAAAGTCAAGACCAAGTCAACTGTATGAAATTTTTAACATTGATAAAGTTGTCTTGAAAATCTTGACCAAAAAACCCTTGAAAATAGAATATAATAATTAGCATCAAAGATATGATTGAGAAAAAGAAATTGCATATCTGAATATAAATTATTTAAAAATATATAACCATCAGCAGATTACATATTTGATTTAGAATTTAAGGTGAGTAATAGAAGGAGATAATGGCACAAAACTTCCAAAACTTTGGACCAGTCATAACTAACTGGGACTGAATTTTGAAAATTCAAAAATAATCTAAATAAGACTACATCAAGACAAATCATAACCAAACTGTCAAAAATCAGAGATAAAGCAAGAATCATAAATGTAGTAAGAGAAGAAAGCAAATCACAGATAAAGGAATTCCAGTAAGATTATCAATGAATTTGTCAGTGAAAACTTGAAATATGCATAATATATGCAGAATATGTAACAAATTTAAAGAACACAAGAAAAATCTGATTAAAAATGCACCGGAAACCATCATTTATCAAAGGAAAGCAATTGATAATAACTACATGAAAAACATCTTAGCATCATTAATCATTAGTAATATGCAAAGTAGAACTATAAAAGTTCATTGTAGCACCATCTTATACTTACTTGGACAGCTATTCTCAAAGAGATAGCAAATGCCAGAAAGGATGTAGACAAAATGAGGGCCTTGTACACCATCATTAGTTATGTAAATCAATGCAGCCATTATTAAATTTCTGAAAAATTAAAATATGCATTTGTAATAAATATATATTCAAGGGACATAAAATCATTTTTTGAAGAAATATTCTTAGTCTCATATTCCATACAGACTTTAGAAAGACTAAATTATAGATTCAAACTAAATGTCTACAAAGATTAAATGAATAATTATGTCACTCAACTTACTATAAAACCTAGCTTCTGCCACTTGTCATCAGCATGTGAAGGTAGCTTTAAGGTAATCATATGTGTCAGAGTCAAAACACACCACGTTCAATGTACAGGACAATGATACCCATTGTATGTCATAGGATCTACAGGTAACATAAACACACTGTATACTGACAAATGGGAAGAACAGATTTTTATTATCATATGGAGAGACACAAAAGGATCAGTATATGAAGAAAACCTCATGTTAGTCTGGCCAATCTATTCTAAAAGGTGGGTGTACTTCAAAATATTATAGTTCATGTAAGTATATATAAATGGTAAAATGTAAACGTGTTCTCTCTGTGTGTGCATGCAAATGTGTGTGTACATGTTCCCGAAAGATTATAAGGAAAAAGAGGAAGATGAGGGGATGTAAAGGACAAGAATAAGCAAGAGTGATGGCTAATAATGATTGTCAACTTTACTACATAGAAATCAAATAAAAGTCAAGTGGCTGGGCATGCCTATGAGGGATTTTCCTGACTGGATCATTTGAGATAGGAAGACCCAGCCTAAATCTAAGATGTATACGAAGAAAGGAAGCTTCGCTTTCTACATGTTAGTCCAGACTGTCACTGGCAAGTTTATCTCTCCTGTTGCGGAGACATTATTTACCTGTTTTGTAACTAAATTCAGGACACCCACTTAGGTAGGAGATTATCAGCTCCCCAGAAACATTCTAGTACTAGAAAAAAGGGGCAAATTGGACTACTGAGCTAGTCAGTCTTGGAGAATGAACAGCTCCTGGATTGTCAGCCTTTTTTTTCTCAGGAGATAGTCCTTGTTGGTCTACTTAGACCACAGACTGGAAACTGGTCTAAAAGTCATTCATAATATAATATTCAGTCATATATATTTGTGTGTGTATATATACATATATATGCATATATTCATCTTATATCAGTTATGTTCCTTTAGGGAAGAAATGTAAAATAGCAGAAACTAGATAAAATTTTATTTCAATTTATGAATCAAATACAAGATATAAATTAAAACAGAATAATTTAAAATATACATTGTTAATTAGATGTAGGCTTATAAGCAGAAAAATATTATCTAATTTATTTTGCTAGCTTGGAAATAGAAGTATAAGTACAATCATTCTATTTTAAAGCAAGTGGAATCCTTTGAAAAGTAAATTGTTGATATTATTTTTCCTGAATTAGTTGCATACTGTGGTCATAACATTTATATACTCATTTTTCCATTCTTAGCTCATATTCTTCAAGAGGGTGTGAAAAATGTCACCGTTCTTGTTTATATCATTATTATTTACTAATAGTGAATAATGTAATCTATATGTAATACAATGTTGTTAAACTTTGATTGTCCAGAATGTGTAGAAATAATTTGTAATCAGAGTCAAATTTTGATGATTTCCTTGTATCTTAAAAATGAGAAAATAATATTGAAAATAAATTTATTTCACCATATATGAAGCGTGAATTGACATTTATGTCATTAGTAGTAAATACTACAAAAGAGAATAGCTTTTTTCCTATTTTTTATTATTAATTGTCTCCTCTTACATATTCTAGTACACTATATAATATATAGTATATTCAGTACAATTATTCATTTTAAACACTATTTAAAAGAAACTTAGGTGGAACTATGACATTAAAATAATCAGAACTCCGAATACCTTGACAATAATGTCTACATTAGTTAACTATATTCTCTAAATGAGCTAGTATTTTTTCAATAAACCTAGATACTCTTACTTGAAATATTTTTCCATGACCATAGCAAGACATCATTTTTCAACTGTGTCTGAAACAAACTATTTTATCTATTTATTTAGAAGCTACATTGTCAATATGTCTAACATATGCACAATGATAATAATAAGTTTAACCTTGGAAACTGCTGAGAGGGTCATATTTTTAAATATTTGAACTCCAATTGGTGGGACTATTTGGGAACGAGTAAGAGGGGTTGCCTTATAAGAAGATATGAATTTTTTATATGGCTTTGAAATTTCAAAAGACTCATGCCATTCCCAGTGTACCCTTATGCCTCCTTCTTATGACTTGCAATATGTGCCCTCAGTTCTCTTTCCCAGCATGTTTTTTCTCTTTAGTCATAGACACTAACCCTCTGAAACTTTAAACCCAATTAAATATTTTCTTTTATAAGTTACCTTGGTTATGATACAATATAAAAGGCAGACATTGGGTTTGGGGTATTTTCCATAAATTGAGTAAGAATCCCATAGTATCTAGGTTTTGTGTTTGTGATCTAGCTCTTAGGTGAAATTTAAGTCTGGTGGTCATCTATATATGTTTAATAATTAAATCTTTAATACTGATGAAAATAGCTTTATAGTAAATATATTTAAAAATACCTAGAGAACTGTAACATTTGATAAGAAGAACAATTGACATTATGTGATCTAGTAGGTAGGATATATAGAGCGTGAGAGGGTCTTGCTAGAAGGAAATGGACTGGTGAATGTAGTCAGGGAGGCTTGGAATTTGAATAAAATGAGGCATGGAAAATAACTTTAGGAGCAAATGATACAGAAATCATAGTGATCTTAATGATTCAGAATTAGTAAAGAAGTTCACATGAAACTGCATTAAAAATACTAAAGTATGTTAAAATAATTATTAGGTTTAGATAATTAAGACATTGGCTATATTATAGAAAAGAAAATGTAAAGAGAAAATTTTGCCTTCTCAATAAAGAAAAAGAATTTTATTTTATTTATTACCTAAAATTGGCAATTGACAAGTATTTTAGGCACATAATTTTATGATTTGGGAAAACAGTGGTGTAATCAAAACAGTGGTTCAAAATTTATGATATACTTAGTCAAAGCTAACACTGACAAATCATAGTGTTTTTGTAAACAGCAATAGATCTTAAGTAAGTTAGGATTAATGGTAGCTGATTAATCATTAGTTTACATATTCAAAATATAAAATAGTTTATGTATAGGATACTCTTAAAAGTTATAGGTAAATGAACTATGTAAGGTGAAGGTTAGTGTCATATATAATAATGTCTTGATAACTTTGCTTCTTATTCCAACTCCCATCCACTCCTCCACAGTTGTAAGCGTTAACTGAAGGATCTATTTACTAATTTTGTGTTTCTCTGACATGACTGAGATAATTCTCCTCTCATAATGGATGTTTAAAATGTATTGGGTGGGTTTATCACACTACACATTCAGCTGTACTTTGAAGACTTTTATTTCAGTAGTCATAGCTACTAAGGCTTAGAATTAGTACTCACTAAGAAGTTGTATGATCATAGTAACAAGAGTCTTCTTTTTCATAGTACAGAAGATCAGCATTGTCCATTCATTTACCTAAAAAGAAAATGCTAATGATCAAGAAATACTAATTTGAGCTACCTCCTTCAAGAGTATAAGGTCTTCCCTGTCCTTCCAAGTGTTTTTTGTTTGTTTGTTTGCTTTCTCGTCTTGCCAGGTTTCACTAGTGCTAAAGGATATATACTCTTAGCTTAATAAAACCTAGCTGAAGGTTGAAAGAGATCAGCTGTGACACTCTCCAGTTGATGAGTACTTTATAGGGTGCTTTAATGTGCACAGAAATGTCAACTCTCAGAAATAATTTGTAGAAGATTAGCTCCATGGTGATTCAATTTGATAAGAATGGGTATTAAGAACTTCTTCCATAGACATATTTGCACCAGTCTGGCTTATTGGCCATTTCCATAAAGATCACTGAAGTGTGGATGATAAACTAGCTGAAAGCAAAGCTCCCACGCCACACTCCTTCCTTTCCTGACAGCCTTGTGGGTGTTTGTTTGCAGGTTATAAATGTTGCAAGTATGACCCAGGATTCAGACAGGCTGTCACTGCAATCATTTTGACCTCAAATTACAGTATCTGAATTTCAATTTTGTTCATCATAAATGTATTTGTTTTCAGATGACAGGACTCTACTACCAAAGTAATAAGCTGGAGGAAAATGTATTTATATAGGAAATAACACAGCCTCAGAATAGTGGCATGGCACCAAATGTTTGTTTCATTTACTTTTCTGTTCTTTTTTCCCCCTTTAGGACTTTTCTAGTTCATTCACTGTCATAGAAAAAAATACATAAAACATTTAAGTGGAGACTTAATTTTTATGCAATAATTACATAAGTAATTATAAATGCCAGAAATACATTGAGGGAGAGATAGCTCAATTACTAAGAAGATTTTCTGGTCTTCCATAGGAAAAAGCTTTGGTTCCAAGCACCTACATATGGCTCAGAAGCACCTGTAACTCCAAGAGGTATGACATCCTTTTTGGATGCAGGCACTAATCATGACTTGCACGTAGACATATATTCTTGCAAAACACCTGTACACATAAAATAAAATTATTTCAAAAAGAAATTCAGAAATAACAATACAACCTTTATCAAATGCAGAAAATATTCACTATCATCAACATTAGAAGTGTCTTCAAACTATAAAACTTATGCAAAAATGAAGAAAATACTAAAGTATTTATGCATTAAAGTACAGTTCATAATTGAATGCTGTGCGTATATGTGTATACATGTGTTTAGGCTTTTGTGTGTGAATATGGAAGCAACAAACTGATATCATGTGTCTTCCTCCCTTGCTTATTTTTGAGACACATTTTATTATTGAACCTTGAACACCAAATCAGATATCATGACTGATCATCAAGTCCCATGGAGCTTCCTGAATCGGACCCACCAACATTATTATAACGAGCCTGTACCATATTTTCCGGCTTTTGAGAGTACTTACAATGCCAGTTCAGGTCTCCATATTTTGGCAGAAAATACTTTTCTGATTGAGTCATCCGTCCACTAACAAGGATGAAAATATATAATGTTATCATCACATATAATGGTTATGATTTAGAGTTAAGTGTGGTGGCATTTAAATTCTATTTTATTTTTTTTAATTTATTTATTTATTGAGGGTTTCTGCCTCCTCCCCGCCACCACCTCCCATTTCCCTCCCCCTTCCCCGATCAAGTCCCTCTCCCTCATCAGCTTGAAGAGCCATCAGGGTTCCCTGACCTGTGGGAAGTCCAAGGACCGCCCACCTCCATCCAGGTTTAGTAAGTTGTAAATTCTATTTTAATAAATAAAGACTGGCTAAAGATATGAGAGTAAAATAGTCCCAGTGGTCAGCTTTACAGACCAGGTTATGGTCACACATACCTTTAATTTCAGTAGCCACACTATTTGCCACAGAAACTGGACGGTACATGCCTTAAATGACAGAAGTGTATGCCTTAAATGATGGTAGTGTATGCCTTTAATCCCAGCCCTAGAGAGGATTATTAAATGGGAGGAAACAGCTCCCAAAATACAGTCTCATTCTGAGATTCTTGGAGGCAGGATCACCATTTTGGACTGAGGTCGAGGTAAGAGCCAGTGGCTAGCTGTTTGTCTTTATGGCTCTTCAGGTTGAACCCCAATTTCTCTCTATGAGTTTTATTAATTGTGCTTCAGTTGAGTTGTGAATTTTTGCACTTTTCCCATTTAAAATATTTAGAACATAATTCACATTCACTCCTTCATTTATTCATTATAGTTTGTCTTCCTATACCTTCTTATTTTCTTCTACTTTATCCTCAAAGAAATGCAAATTCTAAGGAATAATGTTGGTATAGACCACTCATTTGTTTCTCAGCCATCCAGACTCCTGAAATAATCAGACAGAAACTATTTTATTTGCAATACTGTTTGGCGACTAGCATAAGTGTATTTCTAGGTAACGTTTATATATTAAACTAACCCATCTCCATTAATCTACCTACCTGCAAAGTTTTGACAGGCTCTGTCAGAGGGATCTGTCTCCTGTGGAGGCTACATGGCTTCTTTCCTCCTCTGTCTGCTTGGAGTTCCCACCTTGCTCTATTCTGCTAATCCACTGGCTGAAGCAAATTTATTCATTAGCCAATGAAAGCAACACATATAATGAATGACTTCCCACACCAGAACAACATTCATATGTACACACAAACACCAATATATACATTCATGTTATTTGGTTTCAATGTTTTCTGCCAAAATGTTAAATGATACATTGAAACCCTACATGAAGCATCTTGTAATAAAACATGCAGAATTTTAAAATTAAATATTTGTATCTAGTACTTGAGATATAAGATCAAAAAGCTCAGAATAGTTGTTTTGACAAATGAAGGTAATAAATTTACTTGGATACCACTTTCATAAACCTGTTTGGAATCCATGTTATGATTGCAATTTTAGTTAAAAATACTACCTTGATATAAGCTCATGAAGTACAAAGTCACACAAAGGAAGGAAACTTATATTATCTACTTGGGTTCTTCTAAATTCATCTTCACTTTAAAAACCATACCACTTTTCTGTCATAGTTCTAAGTACTTTCTAAACAAAACTCATTTAATTTTCATTGCAACCAAAAAGGTCTTACAGTTTCTAGCCTCATTTCACAAGCTGAAGAAGCTGTGGGAGACAGAGGTTAAGCAATTTGTTCAATGTTATACAACTACTTATAAGGGAAGGTCAGGCTTTAAACCCATGCATGCTGAACTCTTAACTACCCCTTTGAAACAAGCTGCTTCTCTCCTCATGAAAAACATTCGAGCTTCTCATATAAATGAGCACCTGGTCAGACTGATTACATATTCATTTTACATTCTTGATTAGGGCAAAATTGCAGCCCTCTTCCAATACATCACACTTTTGACTTGGCTTCAGGTAATAAGCATAGAATTCACAGTTTCTTCAGACTTCATCCTTTTCTTGCATGAGCAATGCAACTATGTATTTATGTAGATAGCATCATTCCTTCTATTTTGAAACATCCCTTTAAAAAAACAGTCCTGCAATTCAAATCATGTTATCTTATTTCCTAATATATAAGGTATGAAAAATAGCAAGATTTTAAAAAGATGGTTTCTGCTACAAATAAGGGTGTCAGTTATTATATTTTCTTGGACAGATTATTTATCCATTTTGACTCAGTTTTTCATGTGTAAAATAAGGATGATAAAGGTGTTCATTTTATAGGATTAATGTAATAGTTTATTTAAGCAGGTAGTGTCATGAGAGTGCAAAAGTTTATATAAAATTTTAAGAATGTGTTGCTTTCTATACAGGATATTATGTCTGATGCCATGTGAATATACATCCAATGAATGTTGGAATAAGTATAGTCATAAATTTCATTTATTTCTAAAATATGCTCACCTGTGAGCATATTCTAAAATAGGTCACCTGTGAGATGATTAGTCAACTTAGATCCAACACTGTTATAATCCTCTTCTGTTTAGAAATGTCAACTGAGCAGTGACTTTAAAAACTTGACACTCCATTTCTTATCTCTTTTTAAATGTCATATTGAAGAGCAAAATTCATGAAGGCCAGAGAGTATTTTAAGTTGTTTTCTGATGAAAGTATTTATATTTTGAAGTAAATATAGGTTTGGGTCTCATTTATATGATAACATAATACCCACTTTCAATGAGACATAAAGCATAATATGTTGAAAGAACATGAAAGTGATAGCTTTAGAGAAGGAACAGTAAAAGAGAAATGAGATCACAAAGCCATGTGTCATTTAACTTCTTGTGTTAGCTCCTTACACAGAGACTAACCAGTTTAGACTGGTAGAAATAATTGCCTGCTCATATGCATTTCCCTCTCAAAAATTATTACTTATTCTAGATTTAGAATCAAGATTCAAATACAGATCTTATCAGATGCTGGCATAAATCTTCCATATTTCCTACCGGCAATTTTTTTCATGTAACATATGGATAAGGAAATCTTATAAATGACTTTCTTTGAGATGGGTTGTAAGCCAACCATCATGATAGAGATATTTTCAAATCACTGAGGATAATAGACAAAAAAATATCTCAGAAATATTTGTATGTTGTGATAGGAACTCAAGCTACTTCAAAATGGTGGAGTTTCAAGGAAGTCTGGAGGAAAGAAAGAAAGCCTATCATTCTGAGGTGGGCAATACTCAAAAGATCTAAGAGAAAGATGAAGAGTGAAATAGTCACAAATATTAGTTTTTCAATAGTTGAATCTCAGTTCTACCTGCAACAGGTTGTCGACATCAGTAGGGACAGCGTGTTTGATGGTATTCACTGTAAATGTGAAACTAAATTTTTGGTCAGTGGGCTCTGAGAAGATAAAAAACAGCTGAAGCTCCCACTGCCATCTTGCAGGTAATAACAAGTGCTGAGACTTCTTAGACATGTTTTTCTAATTTTCAAATCCAATAAAGTATGCTTTGCTATATCATGGATTACATATGTAATATACCAGTTTTCAGAAAACTGAAAAGGAGGTAATATAGTAGCATATTCTTCAAGATGTTATAAGGGTCACATGAAATCATTCCTGTAATTTTATTTTCATGTGTCATATAAACATCCAATGAATGTTTCAGTAGAAAATATAAACATGGATGGTGGTTTAAATGAGAACGGCCTTCATGGGCTAATATATTTGAATGCTTTGTGTCCAGTTGGTGGAACTTGTTTGCAAAGGTTTAGGAGATGTGGCATTATTGAAGGTGAGCCACTGGGAGCTCGTTTGAAAATTTCAAAAGTCCAGGCCATTTCCAGGGTCTCTCTCTGTCTCCTGCTTGTAGATGCAGATATAATATCTTAGCTACTGCTCAAGCAGCATATCTGTTTGCCTCATGCTCTCATCCCCGCCATGTTGCTCATGGATCTCAAGAAACAGGAATCCAAAATGAAAGGTTTTCTTTCTATACATTTTCATGACCATGTTGTTTTATCACAGCAAGAAATACATATAGGAACTAAAGATGAAGGTAGATATAAGAAAAGAATTAAAGAAAAAAAGATACCATAGAAGCTACTTACAATATTTACATAGACATACATAAAAAGATTTTAAATAGAATCACCCTATAAGGGGGACAATAATGCTCATATTAGCAATCACAGAATAATAAGTAAAAATTCAAGTGGCAGGAGAGTGTTACTATTATGGAGTTATTGGCAAGTGACATACCACAGATCTACAAACACCATAGTCTATAGCCAGTGTACCTTTTACTACTCTCCAGATGAGACCTGATTGCTGAGGACACCACTTATATGGGTAACAAAAGAAGAAGTGTTAAACAACTCAGACTAATGCCAAAGTTGTTGGTTGTTCTCCACAAAATAAACATAAGCCCCTATAGCGCTGAACATGTCATCTACATATATGAAATGTAATTCTGTTCTGCAATATAGAAAAACAAAAATGTGCTGCTTGAAGGAAAATTAGTGGAACTGGAAATTATCAAGCTTAGCTAAGGGAGCCAGACTTAAATCAATGTTTTTTTCTCCAAAAATCAGCTAGATTTAAATATTAAATATGTATCATATGTAAAAATATGATATGAAATTTAAAAAAAACTGTTTTTAGTGAAGAACAGGACTGAAGGCAAGTGAAGAAGAAAGGGAAATTAAATGGGGGTTAGTATGAGCAAATACTTGATATGCATTGTGAAAATAAAATAATGCAACATATTTTGTGTACAGTAATTATGAAAAGAATGCATTGATTATCCGTTCTTTTCTGACTCAAAATAAGGGACAATAGGAATGAGAAGTAGAGGGAGAAAGGAAAAATTCCTTTCATTCTTCTCTTGAGTCTTGGAAGTGATGTCCAGCAGTGTGCTTCATTCCAAAGCATCATATAACTCTCCTTCATTTTATTTTGCTAAATTAGAACTCCTTTTTTAAATAAATATATTTATTAATCACGTTCTCCTTTCCTGGATGCAAGTTACAGGTCTTTGCTGCCCTTATAAAGAATTCAGGGCTCCTGGGAGCCACTCTAGGTT
>NC_022027.1:36898872-36902566 GCF_000317375.1 Microtus ochrogaster | reverse complement strand
AAAAAAAAGAATTCAGGGCAATAAAAGTGTTTTTGTTTTTCCAGTCTATTCAAACATCTATGTATTTTCCTGTGTCCTTTTGTTGTTCATAGGCTTCGTAACAAATGGTCTCTAGTTAATATTCTCTGTTGAAATGTCTGATATGGCTTCATTTCATCTACTAAATCAAGATTAGTAGAAAGTCTAAACTTATTATTTGTCAATTATTTAAATTTTGCTATAATTCTTACCATGCTTTGAATTCTTTATATGGATTTTTAAAAACATGAAAAGAAAATGCCATGTGCCTTTATTTTTAAATTATCTTAAATTATAAAAGTTCCATTTATCCAAGACTTTTATTTAATCTCTGTATGTGATAAAGACTATCACAAGAATGTTAACTGAAAGCTTTTATAAATGGCAGAAGAGTGTCATGACTATATTAAACTGCCTTCAGGTAATACTTCTAAATGCTGGTAAAGAATTTAACATAAATATTATTCAAAGTCTATAAAAATAAAACCAAACAACAGATAGAATTAATTTTAACAACCTAAAATAAAACTATTTTTAACTCGTTTTGGGAATTTGCTAAAAAGCAGTCATAATGGCTCACCATTAGCAAATTCTAGACAATGCTATATCTGAGATGTTAGTCAGCTCCAACTATAATATTATTTGGTTCACTACCTTTTACTTTTCTATTTATATCTACTTGGATTTATACGGTTGCATCATAGATTATCTAATCTGGTATCTTTACAGGAAATAATTTTCTAAATATATGTCAATAGTACCATATATACTATGAGATAAAGCTGGTTTACTAAGTGCTGAGTAAGCATAAAATTCTGAGTTCTAGCCCCAGAACACATGCTAAAAACCATGCCAGGTTAGATGGTATTAGATGATAACCCTTGTCCAGTTGAGACCTTGAAGACAGAACACTATCTTTAGCTACCTGGTAGGCCAGCCTAGCTTAATCAGTGAATCCTAGGTCTTAAGAAGTCTGTCTCAAAATGCAAAGTGAAACCCTATCCTGAGGAAGGATACCTGAGGATGTCTTCTAGCATCCATAACTACACAAGTGCATTTTCCCCCCATACACAAACACTTTTGAACTAGCACATATAAAATATGTTTTATGAAATATTGACTTTCATGGGGATGTGTGCATTATGAGTATATAATGTAGTCTGACTCAGTTTTGTCTCACCTGATGAAGCAGAAAGCATCGGATAAGAAAGAACACGAATAAAGGAATTCCATGCTAGCTCAGAATAGGGTATACTAAGTTTTTTTTTTTTTAATTAAAAAGGAAACCCACAGATTAACAACAAGCAAAAAGGAACAGGATCCAACATCCAGGTTGTTTCGAGCAGGAAGAGGCCCAGCAGGTGCTTTGGTGGGCTTTTTGGTACCTGAAAGTCACAGCCAACCTTGTCCAGCCTCTCAAAGGCCATTGGCTGAAGGAGTTCCCCATCAACCCTCTTACTTTCTTCTCTATCTGCCATCCCTCTCCTGTTATTTTCCTTCATTTCACTGACAGTTTCTTATTTCTTTATGTCATGCACATATACATAATTTTATGTAGTACTGAAAACAGAGATATATAGGTAAGAGGTAATATGAATTATTTTCTTAGTCTTACTTAATTCTTTTAATATAATAATCTCCATTAGTGTCAATTTTTTTGAAAATTAAATAATTTCATTGTTCCTTAAAACTTCACAAAATCCTTGTGTATATATCCACCACAGTTTTGTTATTTGTCCCTCTGTTTATGGACAAGTGAGATGGCTCTATAACTTTGCTATTGCAAATGCAATAAACACTCATGATCAAGTATCTCATGGTATTTTAGCTAAAAGTCCTTCAGATAAATACCAAGGAGTGGTGATGTTGGATCAGAAAGTAGAACATTTTCTAGTTTGGGAAGGATCCATGGTGATGATGATACCCATCAAGAAAGGCATTACTTAGAGTTCCAGGAGCATCGCTTAAACCTTTAGTCTTTGACTTTCAGCCATTCTAAAGTGGTTTTATTTTCAGCTCATTGTAAACATTTTTCAAAATCTGACCTGACTCTAATAATTCAATCAGAACTCCTATGATTTGCAAGCCAAAATCACTTGTCCTGCCTTATGATTTTCCATCTCTCTTTATTTCTTAGCATTTCTACCCGAGAATAGTGGGTCTCTAGGTTTCAACTATCTTCACCTTCCACCATCTGCTGTATATCAGCCTTTTTTTTTTCAAAGACAAACTCAGTCCCTACATTTTATCACTCATTGTCAAAGTCACTGGTCATACTATTTACTTCATTTTCATGTATTTTAATTTATCTACACAGCTGCATGTTACAGTGAATCATGAAGATCTTAACTATTCATTTTGTTCTAAGCTTCTTTTTGATATTCTTTTAAGAAGACCATCTTCTACATAATACCTTTTCTCTCAGTTTTTAGCAAACGGCTTTATGTATAATGCCTAGCAGTATTGGTATAAACATATTTTTCCCATCTAGCTGGAAGTAGTTGACAAAGATTTATTCATGTTTTCAAGTACTTTTCTTTATTCTGTTTTGTGATGAACCAATAAGCTAATCTTTGAGAAGACATTTTGATAATTTAACAATTACCAAATCAAAAGCCTCAGCAAGTGGTCTTCCACACTTGTTTTTAAAGGGGAAAAATTACCTTATGGTTCTAAGCACAACACAGTCTAATTCCAGACAATTTGTGTGCCTAACAGATTGGAGTTTTATCACAAATATGTTGGTTAGCTAATGGATTCATTTGAGTGTGATTAACTTCTGGATTGTAGCAGACCTGTTTGTGTATGAAATTATGGCTTGGAATGTTTCTTCTTGGCTTGTGACTCAAATGATTTGGTCTGTAGATGGCAGATTCAGTGTACATATGGTGTGAATGGCACTTGTAAAATGATAATTCATAGGAAATGGAGAGTATAAATTTGTGGTAACATTGTAAGTTAGCTGGCAACATATTTTGTGACATATGCAAATAATGAATGCTATAAGTATTCCACACAAGGTGATGTAAAATACTGCATTTCCCATTTACTTATTTTATTTTTTTTTCAGTGCCATGTATCAAGCCCAGGGCATCATTCTACCCACTACCAAAAGAGCTCCTAAATCTGAAAACCTATCTTCTTTGATCATAACCAAAATAATGTGGAGCTAAAGCCTTTGGTCTTATTCTAATCACTCATCCTTAACAATGTAAATTAATAGTTTAAAAATCTATTCTTATTTTAGATTGTTTTGTTTTCTGATTTTGTAAAGTTTTTTTTTTTCTCAAAACTGAAATATTCAACACTGGAGGGAGGAAGATGCTCATAAAATCAGAGGTGAAAGATTCATGTAAGGCTTAGGAAATAAAAGAGCTACCTGAGGCTCAGGAAGTTACTAAATATTACAGGGTTAAAAGTCACCTCCTTGAGTTTGGATACTCACAAAACAATTGCTGCCAGATAGGTGGATCTATTCTGCCTATGTTCCTTTATGGTTAATTTGTTTTAATATTTTTCTTACTTTAGAATTTTAATTAATCAGTGGAGAATGCCATAAATGTATTTTATCTTATTCACTCCAACTTCTCCCTTAACTCTTGACAGTACCACTGATCCTTTCCTACCTTGCCAACAATTCCATGCCATCTTTTTATTTTTATTTATTTATTTATTT
>NC_022027.1:36887035-36898721 GCF_000317375.1 Microtus ochrogaster | reverse complement strand
GCTCATGCCATCTTTTTAAAATAATTTTTTAATAACTCACTGAGTCCAGTTTGTGTTTGTCATATACTTGTTGGTGTGATACCATCCACTGGAACATGGCTGAAATACCAGGGGCCTACTTCCTTTCCCATCATCTGTTTATAACTCCACAGGTAGAGGTGAAGCTCATAAAACCCTTTTCTCTCCATGCTCAAATGTTGGCTGATTTGTCCATTCACATTTCTTATGCAGGCAGCTACAGTTGTGAGTTCGTGAGTCCAGCAGCTCTGTCAAAGGTGGAGGACAATGTTTAATTCCTATCTCTCCGAACTTCCACTTCCTATGATAAATCTGCCTCATCTTGCACAATAGTTCCTGCAGCTGACAAATATGGCATACAAACATGACTGAGCCATCTGATTATAAAGTATCATTCAGAGGAATTTCAGAGTGCCTGGTTTCTTTTATTTTATATAAATTGGCACACCTCCTTGATAAATGGGGTTCACTATTTTAGTAGGGAGATATTCCTGGAAGTACCTCAAGCAATATTCAGAGGTTTTAAAAAATAAATTTTTAGTTCGAGGCCAGTCTTGTCTATAAGAGCTACCTCCAGGACAGGTTCCAAAGCTACAGAGAAAACCAGTCTCGAAAAGAAAACTTTACTTATGTATTATTATTATTAAGAGATATGGAGAGGGAGAAATAACATGCCCACATCTGTGGCTCATGTACAGAGACAGACCAGAAGATAGACATCTCGTGCTTTTTAGATGTAATTTAATTGTAATTTTAGATATTTGTGAGAAGCCTAATGTGGGTGCTGGGAACTAAACTCAAATCTTCTATAAGAGTAGCAAGCACTCGTAACCACTAAGCCATCACTATAACTCTCTCCAGAGACTCTTAATTACTCAATTTTCTTATTATTATGTCTCCCTAATAGTTTTGTCACCTATTTCTCCATCATATAAAAACATATGATGGATATTTTATTTGTAACTGTGGCTATGTATAACTGTGACCAGATGCTTACAGATGAATAGATATATACATAGTTAACCAGGAACCATAACAAATCCTGTATCTATTGAAATGTCTCTGATTTCAGGCCTTTTCCACATGACAATGCTCTGTCTCCTCTGAATATTATGGAGTAAAATTAACACAGAGAAATCCTAATGGAGACAAACTAAAGACCACCCCTTTCCCATGAGTCAATTTAAATAAATTATAACTAAGAAAAAAAAGGAAAGAACACAATATTGGTTTGTCTTTGTTTTCCAAATATGTCACAAGATATTCTTTTCTGCTTGCCAGGTTGTGGTATTTATGGTGGAAAATGGAGAGGTCATCCATTAGTGATGCAAATGAGTACGAAATAGTGCAATTAGACATCATCACAGTCAATCATCTTAGACATAAAAGAAGGAGGACATTTCACTCGAGTATGAAGCTGTGTGTACGTGTACAGATTCTGTCCCTGGACAGACAGTCTCTTTGTCTTCCCTCCTCAGTCATGGTATCTGGCATCTAGAGTCAGTAAGTTAAGCCACCAGGAGAAAGGATTTCTTCATTGCAAGACTATGACATGGGTCAATTCAAACACTGAATTTTTTACTCCATTAGTGGTGGGGCAAGAAAACACCTCATGAGAAAGATATTGCCTCAGCTTTATCACTAATCCACTAACCACAGCTTGCTGAAATCTCTGAATAGTGAAAAAAATGATTTATTTATTACCATAAATTTTGAGAAATAAAAAAGATCTTATCATCAATAATTTCAAAATCTTAAGATAATACCAATATCTTAATTCTAAAATGCATGCCATTGAATGATTAAATGAGTGAACTACAAGCCATATGGTTGCTATGCAGTCATATTTTTATTTCCAAACCATAGTACATTTGTTGCTGCACTTCTTTCTGTCTCTTTTTCAGAATGTAATCACTATGAGAAGGGAATTTGTTTTCTGTTACATTTCTGGACCACAGAATAAAACTTGACACATAGTATTTAATGAATAGCTGTTAGATAATTATATATTCTGTTTGGAATAGCATTAGCATTCATGTTTTATTTGAGAATGGATATGAATATATACACATATATGTTCATATACATGAGTAAATGTTTGTACCATAAGTTGAATATTTTATTCCTTTTTATCTTCATTAGAATATCTAATTTTTATTAGTTACAGAATGTCTCAAAATTAAGCATAAATGACTGTATGAATGTTTGAAACAAATCAATGAACTTCATAAAGTGCTTTATGGATTCATGAATTAAATTCCTCTGGCTTTTTGGGGAGCCTAGTCTGTTGGATGCTCACCTTCTTAGACCTGGATGGAAGGTGAGGCCCTGGACTTCCCACAGGGCAGGGCACCCTGACTTCTCTTAGGACTAGAGAGCAAGGGGGAGGGGGAGTGTGGGGAGTGGGAATTTTTAATAAATAAAAAATAATTAAATTCCTCCTCAAATGTCAATTTCAGCAACAGGTCACTGAGTAGACGATATCTGGATAAAATGTCCTGGTTTTATCTATATTAGGATGCCAGAGGAAGAGTGTTAACGTTTCATGTGAAGTCAATAACCTGAGATAGTAGCTGCTATGAATATAGATACAATATAAAGTAATTAAAATACTGAAAATTGGAACCTCTATAGTGTTATATTCCTTTGTATTTTGTTGTTTAGAGAAACAGAATTAATAAAATCCATATTTTTTAAAAATAGATGAAGATAATGTTTTTGTAGCACAAGCCCTTAAGAGATGAAGATAGGCCAATATTTGTGGTCAGTAAGTTCAGATACAGGGGTGTTGGAAGGAAGCTGCTTGTTTCATGCCCAGCCACCTATCCCCAAAATAATCACACAGAAGCTGTATTAATTAAATCACTGCTTAGTCCATTAGTTCTTGCTTCTTATTGTCTAACTTTTATATATTAATTTAACCTATTTTCATTAATCTATGTATCGCCACGTGGCTGTGGCTTACCGGCTAAAGTTCCGGCGTCTATCTCTGGTAGGACTACATACATGGCTTTTCTCTGACTCCTCCTCCTTTCTTCCAGCATTCCAGTTGTTTTCCCCACCTAGTTCTGTTTCCCTATAGCTCTGCTATAGGCCTAAAGCAGTCCTTTATTAACCAATGATATTCCCAGCACACAGAGGGGAATCCCACATCACAGGGGAATAGATGGGAAAAGCTGCAGTATGAATTGGAAGGATTAAGAATTAGGAGCTCTGATGATACAGGTTTCAGTCCAAGAGCACATCAAGGACAGGAAAAAGATGAAAGTTTTGATTCAAGTTCAGGAAGGGCAAAAGTGGTATTCTACCACCAAGCCATCTAGGAGGACTTTTCTTTCACCTGCTACAGGACTTTTGTTATTTCAAGGTCTGAGTGAAGAGGGACGTACAGCTTATTCATGTTACAGTTCAAATGATAATCTTTACAAGCATATGGAAATGATGTGTTGACTAAATGTCTTGGTGAAAATGACTGAATAAAGATGATACATAAAAATATGCATATTGCCAGGCGGTGGTGGCACTTGCCTTTAATACCAGCACTCGAGAGGCACAGGCAGGAGGATCTCTGTGAATTAGAGATTCTGCCTGATCTACAAGAGCTAGTTCCAGGACAGGCACCAAAGCTACAGAGAAACCTTGTCTCAAAAAACAAAACAAAACAATCATACAAAGAAAAACAACGAGAAAAGCATATCTTTTCCCTTAGTCTATCATTCAAATGATTTTTAGTAAACCCATCATTTTCAAGTTTCTTTATTCCAGTACTGTAGTATTCTATGGCTACAAAGAAACTACAATTTAAGTTGGGAACATTATTAAAACTTGGATATGTGCTTAAGTGTCAGTCTTGAAATGTATTGTATTTGAAAAAAATCAATAGAGTTTCAGTTTACTTTTGGTAAATAAGTACTCTATTGAGAGAAAATAAGAATGTCAAAACTCTGTTCTCATGTAATTATTAATACACTATTTTTACTAACTCATGAATATTTCTTTCAGAAGAAACTTCTTTTTACTTGGTCAAGTGCCATTGTTTGATATGTTTACAAATTTTTGAAAATAAAGCAATTCAAATTTCATATTCTCCAGAATTATTAATTTAATAATAGTTGGGACACTATTTACTGTTTAATTAAGACACACAATATCACATATTCTGAGCAGAAATTGTATAATATATGAAAATTAAATTTCATTTTAATTCTAAATCATATAGAACTATTTTTCTCTTTGTATAGTTCTTAGTGTGTGGACACATATCCTTGAGTGATGGGTCCTGTGGGAGCATAACAATTATCATGTCTAGTGAAATTTAATCGTTCTTTTCAGCTAAAGAATATCATTTTCTGATTGCAGTTCTTTAAAAAATATCAGTCTAACACTCCAGAGAAATTGAGTTCAGGGAATTGTTTCATCTAATAAACTCAGAGTTGATGCTTGTGTGCTCTTGGGAAGAAACAGGTCAGATTGGTAAAATGTCATTTTTGTTGTTTGTTTTTTGCAGTGTATAAACTTGGAATTCGCCAGAAGTTTAAGAGCCAAGAGCAATGCTGGCATGACCATAAGGTCACCAGCACTTTAAAATATGCCAAAAACAGGATGGTATATCCCCAAAACACTTCAAGATAAAAGAAAAATATGGTTTCAAAAATGAGCATGCCAATTTCATAACTGAAAAAAGTGAAAGGCTTTTACTAACTTGACTGCATTCATTTATGCCACACTTGTTTGTCTTCTGAGATCTGAAAATGTGGCGCACCTGTTTAAATACCACATGCACGCCTTGTATTAACTACAAATTAATGACTTTTAGCATCTGGTTCCTACTGGAACACTTCAGGTACTACTGGATTTGGAGGATTTGGAAATAAATGGCAGTACTCCTATTCTCAAAGAAAAACAACACAGCATTAATTATTTGATGTATTTTGATTTATAGTAATTATTTTAGGTAGTACTTTTAAGCAGTGTCAAAGACTTTTTAGGTCAATAATTCTCCAAGGAGTACTTTCAACTATGATTACAATTAAGTGAAAATTCTGATGTAGTCTAAAAAATCTGGGACTATTCCAAAGGCATTGAACTATAGATATGATGAAGATTAAATAACATATTGTATTACTTTAATTATACATTATTCAAAATGAATACAAACTTATTATCCAATGTTTTTTGTAAGAATGTTGTGCATCTATGGGAAAAGGCCAGATGAAGAGCAGAAGGAGGGAGAACATGAGCAAGGAAGTCAGGACAGCAAGGGGTGCGTCCACTCATGGAGACGGTGGGACTGATCTAATGGGATTTCACCAAGGCCAGCTGGACTGGGTCTGAATGAGTATATGATCAAACCAGACTCTCTGAATGTGGCTGAAAATGAGGTCGGACTGAGAAGCCAATGATAATGACACTGGATTTTGATTCTACTGCATGTACTGGCTTTTGGGAGCCTAGTCTGTTTGGATGCACACCTTCCTAGAATGGAGAGGGGGGCCTTGGACTTCCCACAAGGCAGGGCACCTTGACTTTTCTTAGGACTGTAGAGCAAGAGGGAAGGGGAGTAGGGGGAGTGGGAGGGAAATGGGAGGATGGGAGGAGGTGGACCTTTTAAATAAATAAATAAATAAAATGAAAAAAAGAATGCTGTGATTCTCTGCTTAGATTTCATGATGACTCCACTTATACTATGTTCTATATTCAAACCTCAATGATTGCAACTGATACCTTGCACATGTTTTTCCACTTGAATCTAAATCAAAGCTAGTTTTGCATGTTGGCCATGTAAGTTTATTCTGTCAGTGTCCTTTTAAGAAGGAGTCTAGAAGCATGCCACAGTCATTGGCCAGAAGAAACATTATAGATCAGATGTTAACCTTAATTGAAGAAACTCCATGAAGAGACAGTTTTCATAATTTATGCATTCTTTCTCATTATTAATATTGTTATTGAGTTCATGCGGGCTAACTAGAATTTCTTTCAAAATGAAAATATTCTTGAAAAAGTAAACATAATTTTGATACCCATCAGATTTGCATCCATGATGAAGTGGCCTTGATCTTATCTCTAGGGCAGCAGATGATTTTAGGCCCCATTGCTAGAAAGAAATGAGAATTCTTGAAACAGATTTGAAACCCACACATTGCATCAGACCTTTGAGTCACACTTTGTATAAGTTTTGAGAGGCTTTGGTGGCCCATAAGACTGCTATTAATCACAATATGTATTATTGTATATAGTCCATGCTCAATGTCTACCATGGTACTGTCTCTAACTACAAAAATGTTTACAATCTCTTGAATGCATATATAGTATTTCCCACATAAAAGTGAACCAGATCTTTAAGTGTAAACTAGAGAGTGATTTGGCATCTAAGAAGACAAGTAAAACCTAACATATATATTTATTAGTCTTATCCCTTTGAGTATATTTAGATTATCAAATTATACCTAATGACAATTTTTGAAGGCAAGATACACTGTCAACCAAAAATACTTATAATTACAGAGCATTCATGTTGCTTGTGTCAATTCATCCCTGACCTTGAAGGATGTGAAGATTATATGATACTGAAGAAGTAATTATAGTAATTGGCTTTTCTAATAATAGAAAATTAATGAAACATATGGACAAGTCTGATGATTAAAAGCTAAACCTAGAAATTAAAGTTTAGTCCTGGACCTTGTCTGCAAAAGCCTTGTCCAGGTACTGACAGAGTGGAAGTTCCAGAAAGCTTGTCACAGGCTCAGTAGCTCAGACTCCACTGCAGAATGGGAATGTGGACATTTTTTATTGTGTCCAGATGAATTTCAGGAATAGAAATGAATAAGTAGTACAAATAACTGACTCTGAATATATGCTATAAATATTTGCATATAATCAAATAACTGTAAACATTTGCTACAGTTGTGTATCTTGGTCTTCTTGTGGGACTTCTAACAGTGGGAACTATTGTACAGGCTTTTGGGATCCCACTGCTCATACTGGGTTGCCTTGCCCAGCCTTAATGCATGGGAAGGTGCTTAGTCTTACTGCAACTTGATATGCCATGTTTTGTTGATATCCATGGGAGTCCTGTCCTTTCCTATACACAAACAGTGGTGAAGTGGATTGGGTGGTGGGAAATGGGGGATGATGGGCATGATTGGGAGAAGAGGAGGAAAGGGAAACTGCAGCAAGATGTAAATAAATTAATAAATAACAAATTTATTTTAAAAAGAGTTACAAATGAATTTTTTCTGGAGCTGTGTGAGGATGGTTTTAATATTTAAAAAGAGGCATTTTGCCACCCGTTTATGTAGCTCCCATCCAGAGGTTTACCATAGGGCTTCGTCTGTGGATTTTTTTTTTTCCTTCCCAGCCTTGCTTCTCAGGTTCCCTATGCTTCTCAACCAAACAGTAGGACAGACAGGCTCCATTCTGTTGTTTCTCCCCCTCTGTCATGGCCTCCTGGAGACATTCCTAGGCAGGCCTTGGCCTTTTCCTGCAACATTCTCAATGAAGCCTGCGGGCACCTTGCTTTTTCTGGTACTTGGTCGCTTTGTTTGTCCCTCTGTCCCTCTGTTCCATCCTAGCCCTTCCCCACACAGGAGCCTCCCACAGGTCAGCTCCTGTCTTCCGACCAATCCCCAATTCTCACAAATGAATTTTTTTAATGTAATGTTGAATCATTGGTGTAAAAGACAAAATGCTTGCAGTGTTACCTGAGACTATTAATTTATCGTAGAATGTGGAATGAATGATATAACATTTATAGATCACAAAAGAATAATGCCACCACTATTTTGTTAGAATTACTTATATTCAACCTTCAATTTCCTTTGATTAAGTGTGATGAGAGTGATGGGTTACTATATATTTAATGAAAATTTCCATACCTCTTTTGAAACCTACGTTAGTGAACAAAACATTTGGATACAAGTGGAAAATGATTGGAAATAGAGATAAACTAACAAGCACAGAAAAGTAACATTTTCAGAGAAAGATAATACAGTGGCAAGATAGCAAACACCTTCAATATAAAATTAGGGAGCTGAGAAGCATTATTTGTTTGTTTCTTTCAGAATCATTCCTGGAAACTTTGTCATGAAGAAAGCATTGGTGTTGGCTACCTGAAACTTTTCCCAGAGAATTAAGTTTAGCTGGGTGCTGGTCCTGTCACTCCTTCCTGTGACTTCATAGATATTCTGTCTAAACTGCCACAGATAATTACAGGGAACAGCAGATAATAACTCAACTTCCTGCATATCTCATGCAAACTATCTATCAAATTCTCTAGATAGCTACCCATCTGCCTTTCTGTACCTACTGTTGAGTAAGTCCAAGAACAGACAAAAACTGTCCAGTTAGGACCTCGGCAAAATGAAAGTTGAATTCTTCTTTTTGGCAATTTAAAACAGCAGGTATTAAATACAACCATTCTAGCTGAATTTCAAAGGTAGCAGTCATGCATGAGTTTGATACCAACCTGTATGCCTGAGTTAGGTAAGTTCCATTTGCAGATGTGTAACAATTATCAGTATTCACTATCCAGGAATACCACAAACTGTTCTTATGAGAACTATACTTGTCAGAAACCGTGATTAGCTTTCCCCTCTGAAAAAAATGGATATAGATAAGAGGTAATGATGAGATGTTTAAACAAAATCCCAGTAGATACGCACTCTTCAGGTGGATGCATCAGAGCCTGCCCTTGGTTACCTGGTCAACTTGACCAAAATGTAAGCTCCTATGTATTCATCTTCCTTAATAGTTATAATATCTGTTCATGTGCTGTATTTTTACAGAAATAATTTCAAGAAGATTTATGAAGTGAAATATATTAACTAAATAGAGTATAGAAAAAGCCTGCCTCTAGGAAACAGTCATACTATTGCACATGGTAATATTGGTGATATTTTGTTTGTGATCTAACAAATAAATCTTGCCTGAAGATGAGAGTTTGGAGCTAAGCCACTAGTTAGCCACAGAGACCAGGCAGTGGTGCCCTACATTTTTAGTTTTATTTTAGCACTCAGGAGGCAGAGTCAGATGGATCTTTGTGAGTTCAAGGCCACCCTGGGCTACATTAGATTGATCCAGTCTCAAAAAGAAATGGCACTGCACCAGGTGGTGGTGGCCCACACCTTTAATCCCAGTAATTGGTAGTCACATGCCTTTAATCCTAGCACTAAGGAGGTGGAGACAGGAGGAAAGGATATGGCTGTGCAGAAAAAAGAATATAAACTGGCAGGACACAGGAGGTGATTGTGTTTAGTCTAAGGACACAGCATCATGTCCCCTTTTGTCTAAGGATTTGGTAGAGATAAAAAAGAACTCTAGTGGCCTGCTGCTCTGTTTTTCTGATCTTTCAGCTTTTACCTCCTAATATTTGACTTCAGGTTTTTATAATTAAAACCAATTAGAAATCATGCTAAGGTTGCAACATTCATGGTCTCCAAACTTGTAGTGTCTTTCACTGTTCTGCACATTCCTTCATGTGTAGGTTTTGTTGAACTAGTACTTACTGCACTGTGTTGTAGAAATTGTAGGTCTACTACTGCTCTAAACAAGAAAAAACTTAATTTCTAATGCAAGAATCTCTTTTGTCAGCATGTATAAAAATTGTAGTTCAGTTGTAACTTTGCAAATTCAGCAAAAACTAAATCAGTCAATCCCTTCAAAGTCTTTATTATACATATATATATATATCCTTTTTTATATGGTACCATATAAAAACAAAAAAGGGATAAACTCATTCTATATCATTAAAAATCATTAACAAGACAAATGATTACATATCATCATCACAAGTGCTTCGGTTTGAGCACTTTTAATAAGTATTTTCTTTGTTTTCCTACAATTCAAGGAGTATATATAGTTTATCATTTTTGATTAGTATTATTTTATATACTTAGTCCTAATTTGTATGTATCCCTCACCTTGTTTAAAACATTTTCTGTACTGTCAGTTTGGAGTAGATTTACCCATACAGGATTTATTGCTTGAATGACTATATATCCTGTCAGACTATTCTTAAGCAATTGTGTCAAGAGGCGGGTTCTAAGAATGAGGCTTTCATGAATGGCACTGGAACTCTCTGGAAGGATCAGAAAGAATTAACTGAGCATTTACTTCTGAGTTCCTTATAGCAAGTGAGGGGAGTGATTTATCTTTCCCGAAAAACACAAACAAAAATGAACTGTTGTCTTGTAAGCCAAATCTATGGTGATATTGGAAAACCATTAGTGTCTTGATCTCTGATGTTCAGTCTCTATAACTGTCAGAATTATACTTCTGCTCTTCATAAAGTATCTTTCCCCCATGTAGGAGCAGGGCTAGAGTGAACCATAGATTGACAAGTTACACAGCATAAGCAGAAAGCAAGGTACTTGTTATGGTTTGAATATAAAATGCTCACCCAAAGCCCATAGCTTTGAACACTTGAGCTTCAGTTGAGGGCACCGTTTGAGACATTTGTGGAAACTTTAGAATGTTGAAATTTGTGGAAGAAAGTGAGTCACTGAGGGAAGTTCTCGATGGTTTACTCTCTATGTCACTTTGGATACAAAGAGAACTGCCGCATTTTCTGTTCCTACAGCCATGCCTTTTACAACTTGATGGACTGTAGCTTCTCAACTGTAAATCAGAATAAATCTTTTTCTCTATAAGTTGATTGAGTCAGGGCTTTTTTGGCAACAATGAGATAAGTAACTAGGTAATTAGAGATCACATAGAGGAACTGGTAGAAGATACATTTTGGAAATACTAATCAGGGAAGACTTCTTAGCTGTTTCTACAGTTCTAGATATTATGAAAATAAAACTTATAGACATATTTTTTAATCAAATCAGCTCTCATTTTAAAGAGCGTATAATTAAGAGGATGTTAAGCCATTTGTGCTGCCGAGTTTTTATATCAACCTCACTCAGACTAGAGTCATTTGGGTAGAGAAAATGCCACCATCAGATTGCTTATTAGCAGTCCTGAAAGGCATTTTCTTATTTAGCAACTCATGTGGGTGAGTCCAACCAGTTATGGATGGTGCCACACCTGGGCCAAAGGTCTAGGTTTATGTAATAAAACAGACTGAACAAGCAATGGAGAGCAAGCCAGTAAGGAGCACTCCTCCATGGTTTCTACTTTAGTTCTTGCTTTGAGGATCCTGCCTTGCATTCCTCCAAGGTTTCAATAAGGTTGTGATATGGAGAGATAAGTTTGAAATAAATTCTTTCTTTCCCATGTTTTATTTTGTCATGGCATTTTATCATCATATACTACTATAGTGACAATTGTGTTATTTGAATCTTGTAAAAAAGTACCAAAAGATGAAGTTTGAGGTTTGTGTACATTTTAATTTGAACTACACACAATATGTATACCCATGTATGTGTTCATCTTGATATTTGCATTGGCATTTTTTATAGCTATGTAATTACCTGTTACAGACATAACCAATATAGCTTCAAGACAGCCATCATATAGGAAAATACTACAACTGCTAGTTCTTGTTTTAGCTTTCTCAGCGTGACATTAGATTCTGTCAAATGTTACACAAATCAACTGAGATACTAATTTTAGAATATGTTGGGGACTGGTTTTAATTTTGATATTTTACAAAACAAATCATCACAATTTTGCAGGTTTAAAAATATATAAAGTGATAATACACACACACACACACACACACACA
>NC_022027.1:36884477-36886225 GCF_000317375.1 Microtus ochrogaster | reverse complement strand
TTGCTGTGATGAAACACTATTATCAAAGCATCTTGGTAAGGAAAAGATTTATTTGGCTTCCACTTCTACCTCACTGTTCATCATGAAAAAAGGTCAAGCTTAGGCATAAATTGATGCAAAAGTCATGGTGTAGTCCTACTTATTGGCTTGCTCCTCATGACTTTCTCAAACTGCTTACTTTTAGAACCCAGGACCACCAGCCAAAGGGTAGTCCCACCAACAATGAACAGACCCCCACCATTTTCCAATTAAGAATATGACATGTAGACATGGCCACAGCCCCATTGTTGAACGCATTTTCTTAATTGATGTTTCCTCCTCTCGGATGACTTTAGTTTATGGCAACTTGACATAAACCTATTCATCACACACATGCCCTGGGACTTCCAGAAGTATGAAGTAAAACAAATCTTCCTTTATAAATTACTCATTCTTAGTATTCTGATACAACAACAGAAAACAGGGTATTATATTCTACATCTCAGAGTCCTAATTATATCTGTATTTTTATATTTATTCATTAATTTTTTGATATATAATCTATTCTTAAATCCTAGAGATTAAGATACAAATATAAGGAAAGTATGTTATTCTGCATCATACAGAACCAGAAAAATATTCCTTGATAACTTACTGCCAATTAAGCACAGAAAATGTAAATTTTGCATATAAATAGTGGTATTAAAAATTACATTAAATATACTCTTTCATTAAGAACTAGTTCGTCCATATTTAGTACTATTTGCATTTATAATGCTTGAGGAAAGTTGACATAAATAAGAAGTAACCTTGGTCACATTATTTTTATTTCAATATATTATGTATAATCACTATTGAAATTTTACACAGTCATAAAATTTCCCAGAACACTCAACTGAACTTAAGAGTAAAAATATTTATAAGTTTAATTTATTAGACTCACAAGTAGTATTTAAGTACTTGAGAAGATTTATTAGAGTACTTAATAAGAAAACCAAATGCATTAAATATGCAAATGCAGTTTAAAACTTTAGTGAATTTATCTAAGTTTGTGTATTACAGCAAATATTAATCAAAAACACTTAAAGTGATTATAAAAATATGCATGTTTGGTAAATAAAGAATTCTAACTCATATGGTTAAACAAACACTTGTGAAATATAGTTCTAAACTTAATAATTTGAATTAAGAGAATAAAGTTTAATTTTAAATAAAAAGAAATACTTGCGCAGTATACATTTTCTATTAGTAGACTACATATTGTTTACCAGTTGATATAAACATCATAGAGTTTGTTACACATACTTATGATTTTGCTCATATGTTAGTGTGTGTGTATGGGAGAGCTACTGCACATCACACAAGGTGAATATGAAGTTCTGAGGACAAATTGTGGGAGTTAGTTCTCTACTCAAAAGTGTGAGTCCCTGGGGACCACTTCAGGGTCGATGGCATATTTTTTTCCACTGACTCATTTCAGTGACCCTCAAATTCCAATTGTTTTCCAATAAACATTTGCTAAACAAGGAAGAACAAGGAATGATAACAGTAAAGTTCTTGGCAATGACTGCAAAATATTGAGTCTTTCAAATCAGCAAAGGAATTTTCACATAGAAATTAAAATGCATTTCTTTGGGTTCTCCTTATTTAGCTTCTCTAGGATCACTAATTATAGGCTCAATGTCCTTTGTTTATGGCTAGAAACCAATTATGAGTGAGTACATCCCATGTTCCTCTTTTTGGGTCTGGCTTACCTCACTCAGGATAGT
>NC_022027.1:36864870-36883127 GCF_000317375.1 Microtus ochrogaster | reverse complement strand
GGAAGGAGGGGAATGGAGAAACATTCTCAAGTGTTATTTAAAATCACCTCTCTCTGATAATCAGAAGTGGGAGCATCTGATGCAGCTCAGATGATAAAGGGCTTGCTTAGCATGAGTGATCTGTGGGTTTGATTCCTAGCACCTGGTAAACAGGCCAGATGGCACATGCCAGTAATCTTAGCATTTGGGAGGTGGAAACAAGAGCAGCCTTGAATATGTATTGAGTTAAAGACTAGCCATATTGTCCTAAGAACTTGTTCATGAAAGAAGAAAGGAAGGAAGGAAGGAAGGAAGGAAGGAAGGAAGGAAGGAAGGAAGGAAGAAAGGAAGGAAGGAAGACTGATCAAAAATTGAAAAGGAGAAGGGCAAATAGAACAAACATAAATTACTTCATGTTAGGTATTTACTTTTTAAATTAGCTTGGGTGTTATTGACAATGTAAATTTCAGTCCTAACTTTTTTATTCTTCCTTCTCTTCCCCCTCTGTCCTCTCTCCTTTTTCTCTTCAGTAGAAGTAGATTACCGTGGGTCTTCTTTTGTATGGCTGTCTTCGCATATTGCACAGCCGTAGCTTTCTCATGGTTTATACTAAGAAGGACTGCCCGATTTCATTAGTGATTGCTGGGTTATGCATCGGCAGTATTCAGCTTCTCTGTGCTGAAAACTGTAGAGGATAATGGGAGATTTTCTTTTCAAACCGAAATTTCTCACAAAACAATATTTAAAATGTAAGATAAATAGCTCATTTCAAACATGGCACTGCAAGCATTCTAAACCTGATTATGTCAAGCCAATTTTATATGCGGAAATATTCTGCGGCTGTGTATTAATTAGTATGTTGATACAATAATAGTACAGTAATACACAGAATGTTAGTGAAGCAACTGGGATATTTCTTTGTAACATTTTTGTTAAGTTTTAATTGTATGCAAGGCTCTGCACATAGTACAGAAATACCATAATATTTTGAATATCTTCTATTATTCAGAACAAAGAAGGCACATTACTTTGTGATAATGCCACACAGATAACTTTTATACACTCCCACAGAGTGTTGATCTTCAATTAAATGTCATGGAAGCTCTTGACTGGGAATACTGCAGATTGCCAAGTTGCCCCCACTCCCCAAACTGGCAGCTGGTTTTGTCATAAGAAATGCAAACAGTCCAATCCCATAAATTTAAGGGAAAAAAAAAAACACCTTTATATGAGAGATTGCCCTCTATTTTCTTTCCAAATAATAGCATTTCTCATCCTCTACTCCTTATAGCTTCGGCGTAATTTATATGCAAATAGACGTATTATAAAACCCGATTCCCACTCAGATGAAGCTCACAGAAGACTTTAAATGTACTTTTGGCTTGCTGACAACAAACATTTAGGAAAGAAAAGCTGGAACTCACAAAAGCTTCCTTACAATAGCTGAATTGGTTTTGAAGGCCCCCAAACTAATCAGACAGAACTCGCAGGAAGGAGGGAAGGAGGACAAGTGAGCACTGTGCCAAGTGTTAGGAATATCACGGTGGTTGTCTTACTCCGCAGACCCGTCATTCTTGATCAGCTAATTAAGGGACCTTTACCCAGACTAGTGTTAATTTGTTACTTAACCCATATGAAAAATTTTCACAGCTAGGAGTCAAACATTAAAATGTCGAGATATTTAGTTTGAAACAAAAGGAAACTAGAAAGATATGAGATGATGAAGAGATGATTTCTATTTGGTTGTGTGTTTGATACAGTGTGCCTTATAGGCATTGATCTTTAGAATAAGTCAATTTCCTGTGCAATGTGTCAAATTCTGATCATTTGACATGTAATGGGAGTCATGTGGCTGATTAAACCCATCTTCTATTCTAAGCTTGGAGACTAATTATATCAAAACTGTCCATGTACCTCAGACTGCTTGGACTTGATTGACAGGGACAGCACTTACTGTCAGGTTCCATTTAAGCCTGGCCCTTCCATACCATGCAGCTTTCATGTTTCAAGCTATGGAAGTGTTTTATCCTGTCTCTTGGGATGATTTCTTTTAAAAAAAAAATTGGTCAAGTATGCTGTTTTCAGGGTTTACTTATGTTTTTGAAAGCTAACAGTAATGGCATTGCTCAGAAAAATGTAGCTGCTGACTTAGGAAAATGATCTTTTATTATTACATTGAGCACAATTTTAAGGTGACAGCAATATTTTGTATCACGCAGTTTTTATTTCTGAGGAAAACAACAAAACCCACATTCTTAGAGATCCGTGGCATGACAAGCAATTCCAGAAAAACAATCAGCTGTAATGAATTCCAAAGTTTACAAAACTTGCAAAATATGTACAAATATTTTGTGGACTGGAGGGACATCCTGGAGGTTAAAATCACTTTCTGCCTTTCCTGAGCATATGATTTCAATTCACAGAACTCTGATCAGTCATCTATAACTACGGGTGACTCCAGCTGGAGTGGAATCTGCCATCTTCTTCTAACCCTCTTGGGTACCTATAGCCACTTTGAGTACACTTAGAAAGATGCATACAAATATACTTATGTAAATATAATAAATGTCTTTTGTCAAACTTGAAAATAGACTTTTTCTTTCAAATTATTAAAGACAGTAGTCAATGAGGTGGGTTGCTGGATAAAGGCACTTGCCACCAAGTATAATGGCTTAGGTTTGATTCCAGATCCCACTTTGGAGAAAGAGACTATTTGCTTTGCAGGTTGTCCTCTGATCTCCACAGGCATGCCATTTTGAGCATGGACCTACATATACAATGCAAACAAATTCATTTTATTTTTAATAAAATTGTACTCCGGTAACAAAAGTACACAAGTAAAACTTTTTATATTATTTAGAAATAAATGCTAAATGCAAATAATCTAAACACAAAATTATTATTTTTTTTTTTTTTGGTTTTTTTGAAACAGGGTTTCTCTGTGGCTTTGGAGCCTGTCCTGGAACTAGCTCTGTAGACCAGGCTGGTCTCGAACTCACAGAGATCCGCCTGCCTCTGCCTCCCGAGTGCTGGGATTAAAGGCGTGCGCCACCACCGCCCGGCTAAACACAAAATTATTAAAAATTAATTTATGATGTGACCTTTGCAGGTTGTAATAATGGAGTAGAGACTACTATATATTTCCCAGTTATTATATTGCAGGCATCATCTCTTTAAATGTAGAAATCAGCTAATACCTCACAACTACAATATGAGGTAATAGGCTCTTTATTGTTTATCTTATACAAATGAAGAAATAATACCTCAGAAATTTTAACTAATTTTTCAAAAGGCATGGATAAGTAGATGTTCGAAATTCATTTTCGATCTAAAATGTGTCTCAGAAAAAGACATAGTTTGTAATTATCATGATCATTCATTCATGTGTTCATTACATATTTAAAGATGTTTAAATCCATTTATTAACCATTTATATAGTCATTGCTATAATCACTTCTCTCAACATGAACCATACCATTAGTGTTGAAACTACTCCTCTCCCTCTGAAGCTAAACGATGGGCAGACAACCCAAAAAAAAAAATGGGAATCTTTGTTTCATTAAGCATCTAATAAACAAAGACTTTTAAACAGAGTGTAAAGATCCTGAACTTAAAGTAAGATTAGGAAGGGCCACAAAATTAGACTTCCATGGGGAAGCAAGTTGGATCAAGATACCATTACTAACAGCCACATGTAGTCAGTTGCTTCTAGGCCAGAGGTCATACCCTATTTCTTCCTTCTTTATAAAGATCCCTTCTATATATAAAAGGTACAGTAGAGGAGACATTAGATAGAAAACTGTGTCCACTCTATATTTGATATATAGATATGAATATGCATACATACAGATATTTACATAATTCTACATATAAGCCACACTTGATAGACTTATTATATACCGTGAGATATGCTTCCAAAACTAAAGTGGACATCAGAACAGCGACGTAATATCAGAGCTTTTCTGTGTATCCTGTGGTTTGTGCTAATAACACATTCACAACATTAATTCTATTTTTATTTTAATTAAATACTTAGGATGTCCTGAAACTTTGAAGACTCTGGTGTGATCTAGGACAGCAAAAGCAGTAAAAAATGTTTTTGTCAAATATCTTATGAGTAAGAGATTTATTCTTAGTCCATATCTCAGCAAACTCAGCAGAAATTTTTTCTGCCCTTATGGCATGAAGAACTGTTAAGCCTTCATCTTAAAAATCACTTTATGACTTCTTTTACATAACTGGCTTTCAATATCATGTGTTTGGTGCTTTAGGGCATCATTAATTATAATAAGAACCTGTGTAATGTACTAAGGCTGCAGTCAGTTAAAAACCATCTCTAATAAGTGACTAACAGGTGAGTGGTATCTATCACAAACTAGTCAAATAGCTGATTGACACCCTAAGTAGTACAGCATGGGGCAGTGAGATTTTTCATCACACTATCCAAATTAGAGGATAATGTAAAGTTTCTGTATTATAAATCTCTATAATTTACTATTTAATTTCTCAATGGCACCTCACTTGAGAAGCTGAAACTTCAGAAAACAAAATTGTCGATAAGGGACATGTGGCTATTTTTTATTTTCAATTTGATTGTACTAAAGAATGTTAAGGGGACTTGAGAAGCACAGTACTCTAATTGTGACATGATTAGATAATGAAATCTATAAGTTAAAGGATTCATCATTTGATTAATTCACAATATGATAGCACTTTTGCAAAATGATGAAAAAAAGAGGTAGTGATGTCTAGCTGAAAAAAGTAGGTTCTTTTGCTTTGGGTCTACTTCATGCTCTGACCTGTTCTTGTGCTAGGTTACTCTGCTTGTGTTTGACGATGGAATGAATGGAAATCCCCTGACATAGGTTCCTGACACCTTGTTCTTTATGGTTACAGGGCACCATGGTTTTAAGCGTCTGAAACAGTGAACCAAAACAAGTCCTTCTTCATTTAGTATTTATGCAAGTTATTATTCCCCACAATAACGAGAAGTAATTGGAATATGAGCGATACAGTATTGCTTTTAAAAATCAAATATCTCAAATGCATTAAGCAATACATGAAGTGGCCACGCAGCTCATTATGTAGTGAGAAACAGTCGTAAGGCCCCTGGGATTACTAATAATTTGCCTGAAATCCTGCTGACACACCGTGCTGCCTGACAGGGACAGGCTTTTTTCATGCCTGGATGCTAACAAAGATTTTTAAAGATGATCCTTTATTTGCTAACTGCATTCTAACTCCTTATATCCACAGAGGAGTGTAACTCTCACCATGCATCAAAACAAATGATCAAACGAAATCCTTTGTTTTGCAATGGGTAGCAACTTTACAGATATCCACAAGGGTCAAAATACAGAGAATGTGTGACTATGGGATGCTCAGTCCTAACTGAAATATTTACAATGCAATCCTAACATATAAGTCTTAGGAAACATTACAGAATAAGGGTGATGGCTGCAAATGTTTGTTGAAACCAGAAACCCAGAGGACCTTCTTTGAGATATTTCTTCTAGATATGGGAGGGAAGATGCGTCAGTGAAATGTAAATGATATGACTGCCATAAAAAAATCCTACATAATAACCACAGTTGACGTGCAATGTGCACAAGGAAAACTCACAAGGTCCTATGCGTAGATGCATAACTACAGGTAATCAATGTGAGCGGTAAAATCTTTTCTCCAAGGACAAGCTCCCTGATAGGTTGGCGCTAAACACACACACATAGGAACAACAATAAATGGACTCTGAGGGTGCGTGTGTGTGTGTGTGTGTGTGTGTGTGTGTGCGTGTGTGCGTGTGTGCGTGCGTGTGTGTGTGTGTGTGTGTGTGTGTAACAATGCTCATTAAGAGTTCAGAAATTTGAGAGAGTGCGTGTTAAAGGGCATGGGAGAATTTACATGAAATAAAGAAGGTGTAGAAATGATGTCAATACAATACTCACTCACATATGAAATCTTCAGCATTTTCATTAAAAATAAAATATTCTTTCTTTTTCTGAAGGGGAAAAATTCTGTAAATGCCGAATAGCCCATGATAGACTTTTAAAAAGACACCTTGTACAGTTTTCCCTTGAAGATTAATACCTAGTTCAATAAGTTGTAACACATATACTATACTCAAACTTGTGGTTATGTTTATGGTCTAAACAGAAATATTTTAAATGCAAACAAATATTAATAGATATTATATAACTGGCAATGGGTGGCAAGATGTAAAAATGTTTAGAAAACATGCAACATATACAAGAAAACAGTTTTGCTTAATTGAATATTGAGGCTAAATCAAAGGTTTTGTGCATCGTAAGCAATCACTGCACCATTGTGTTCACATCAGCTTGGAAAAGAATGTTTTAGGAGCATGACTAATTTATATTTATTTTTAGTTTAAGAAAGCAGCTGTATTTTCTGCTGTTGTCCACTTCCTTCTTCTCAGTCTCTTTGTCAAGGAACCATAAAGTCAAAGGGGACAGATGTGGCAAGAAAGACTTTGCCCAGCTTGTGAGCATGACGGAAATAGCCTCCTGAGGGCTGCTTCAGTGAGAGAGCTCACCTTTATTTTACAGTGAGGGGATATAAAGAATGGGGGAAGTGGATGAGGTATAACCTAAATTTGCATTAAACAATACACTCCGATCATAAAGGCTTGGATACAATGTCTAGTTACCATATGGTAGCTCCTGTCACAATAGCCACGGCACCAAGCAGCAGAGGGAATGAGTCTGTCAGGAACTGTGTCAAGGGTCATGTCTGAGATAAGTCAGGAATCTGGGCCTAGAGACAGTCTCCAAATATGGTCAGGTAGATAGCAGGAAAACTCCACCATCAGGGATGGAATCCTCCATGATGTTTTGAGCTTCAAGTGAGGTGCCAGGCCATGATCGACTATAACCTCTGACCAGCAGAGCCGCCAAGCATTCCGCTATCAAAAAATCTACATTACCTTTTCCCTCACTAAAATTAAAATAAAGAGTCATCTTAAAACATACTGCAAATAAGATTTAGAGTCCTTGTCTATCGTGATAGTCAGGTAGAGAAAATGAACATAAGTTAGATTCGTTTTAATAATGTGAAGAGGTGACCCTGTCGTAGTTAATTTTAAATGTAAGGGCAGTGTGCAGGAGACTGAGAAACAGAGAAGAATCACTGAGTATTCACAACATAGAATTTCAAAACCAAATTTTGGGGGAAATGTATAGGATCAGATAAGGCTGGTATGTCAAAATTGTGATTTATAACTTTCCCTAACATAGTAGCTGAATAGATGTATTTAATCAATTAGGAATCTTAGGGATAGAAAGTCCTGAAAATGATTTTATAGAGTTTCACACATATTGTAGACATTATAGTTAGTGTAGGATTATATTTAAAGCTCAAACTTTGACAATGGAAGAAGAAATAATACCAAAGGAACAGTAAATGTCACTTCTGACAGAATAAATATCTGATAGGCTCCCACTGTTTTCTGAAAGATGTACAAGGCTTGCTGAAGACTTCAGGGAGAAGCTCCTTTCTATACTAGGCAAGAGAGCAAAGGAAAAGTTCAAGAATGAGGACAAGAGAATTTTTATGAGGTCTGACTTGAGAGAATGATGAGAGATATTTGGGATTTGGGGTGTAGACTCTTACAACAGAACCAACGAACTTAGTGTCCATCAGGGTGGGATGTGTTTACTTAAGTAAAGGGTTTAATAAAATAACTATGAAAGCCTGAGCAAGCTAGAGGGAAATTGTAAGAAAGAGGAGAGAAAGGTTAGTACCCCTCCTTATGTTCATAAGAGAATAAGAGGAAGAGCCCAGAGAATAAGAAGGAATTGTAATCCAAAGATATTCGAGAGGTCAGCTTTCTGTGACAAAGTACAGAACAGGGAAATTTGCAGAATGCATTGGAAGGTGTCTCTATGCTAGTTGATTTTCTGATACTGCGGCTGAATGCCTGAAATCTTGTTTGAAAGAGGGAAATGTTTATTTTCACTCAAAGTTTGGGATGTTTTGGCCTAAGGCCAGATAGCCATATTGCATTGAGCCTCTATTCTAGTTTGCTTTCTACTTCTGTGATAAATAGCACAAAAAAAATGAAACTGGGGGAATCAAAGCATGTATTAGTTTTCCTTTCTTCCTGTCTTTTTTTTCTCCCTCACCCTCCCCCTTTTTTTTTCTGATTTGGTTTTATGAGTCACCCCCCCCATATAGATTGGATTATCCTAGAACTCTGTAGGCCAGACTGGCCTCAAAACCACAGAGATTTATCTGCTTCTGCCTCTACGTCCTGATGATGAGATTAAAGCTGTGTTCCACAGCAGTTGATTTTTTTTGATTCTTCACTCTTTGTGTGTGTGTGTGGGGGGGCTATATGAATATCCCAAATAATCACATGGAGATGTATCTTTTCTTATGAATGTCTGATCTTAACTTGGTTTATTTTTTGATAGCTTTTCTTAACTTAAAATTTCCTATCACTGTTTTACCTCTGGACTTTTACCTTTCTCTATTTCTGTATATCTTTTTTTTTTCTGTTTTATTCTGTGTCCAACTGTGTGCCTGGGTTGTTGACTTCTGAGCATCTTTTTCTCCTTCTTCTTTTCTGGCTCGCTCCTCTTCTGCTTTTTTCTTTTATTTATTCCCTCTGCCTGGAAGCACTGCCTATCCCTCTCCTGCCTAGTTATTGGTCATTCAGCTCTTTATTAGACCAATCAGGTGTTAATGACAGGCAAAGTAACACAGCTTAGGTTAAACAAATACAGCATAAAAAAAAGGAAACACATCTTTGCATCATTAAACAAACGTTCCACGGGATAAACAAATGTAACACATCTTCAACTAATATTCAACAACATGCCACCAGTACCTGGTGAAAGCATTTATTTGGCTCACACTTCGGCGCCACATCACAGTCTATTGTTGATAGTGGTCAGAGCAAGAAGAACTAAAAAATGAGCCTGGAGGCTGTCACTTAAGCAGAAAACATGGAAGAATATTACTTACTGGCTTGTGCCCAGCCTCGTATTCAACTACTTTTGTATCTACCCCTCACCTACTTTACTACAGATGGTACCACTCAGAATAGGATGGACGGGCCACCTTATATCATTAGCACCAAAGAAAATGCCCCACAGACATGTCGACATGCCAATTTCATGAGGTAATTCTTCAGTTGTTCTTCCATGTAATCAGATACGTCAAGTTTGACATTCAAGACTAGCGATCAGAGGCCTGTAGAAAGACAGCAAACACTGCATGTCAGAAGGCCATGATGAAGAAAGACTCACATAAATATTGTGCTAAAAGGGAGGAGATAAAGTGATAGGTCTAGATACCCTTCAAAGTCTGTCACTGCAGACAAGAATACCTTCAACAAAAGAAGGTTTTTATAAAGCTCTGGTGGCTCCATATACTTCCAACCAAATCCTTGCTACACTGGGTAAAAGTATAATGTACTTCTATTTCAATTTAAATCATTTTTTTAAAAAAAATAAAACTAAGCCTATATCTACAATGTTTGAAGAAAGTGGTTATGTGTTCAGGATCCAGAACTCACTGCCCAGGAATCAAATCCAAACCGTGACATAAAAGGGTGAGATAGGTTTTTCTAGATTCAATTCTATGTACGCAACAGAAAGAGTAGTGACAACGAACCCATGATGATGCTATGAGGGCTCTTGGAGAAATAAAATCTCTTCAAGACTCTGCCATAGAAATTGCACAGTACAGGGCCTAAGTTGTTATTTAAATCCAGTACACCTTTGGAAAGATGAGTGTTAGATGAAATAAATAATATACTGAGGCATTCATATCCTTGAGGCATAAGTCATACTTATATATCTCTTACTTAAGAATTTTTTAAATTAATAAATTTTAAAACCACCAGTGTGAACAGGATTACTGCTAGAGTGAGGCACTTCAATAGATATCAAGTATATAATTATCCTTAGCATGAGAGTATCTACTAATTAAACTCATGTATGTGGTCAGTTTAAATTATTAGTCTGAGTTATATTATGATCTTTTAGGGAAAGATGAAGTTATAAAACTATCACCAGGGAAGACTGGCACACTGACTCAAAGAACAAAATGTTACAGTAAGTTCAATGAAACCTGATTTTTGGCTTTCTCTCCATTTTCATTGTCCAAGCTAGAGTTTCTGAAATAGGAGAAAAAAAAGTCATCTAGTATAGACAATAAATTGTCAGGAATCTGAAAATTCTGGTTATGGAAACACGCTAACTTTATTGAACTATTTCTTTTTTAATTTTTAAAAATTGCATACAAATCTTCCAGTACTTCCAGAAACTATGGATTTCTTCATTGTATGCACACAATTTATTCCTGATATAGGCATGACCTTTACTCACTGATATTATTTAATATTGCCCATTGATGACTGTGAACATGGTGTTTGGTGAATCTAAGTCCCAGTCTCTAGGTTCAGTGATTCCCTATTTCCTTAGGCTTCCTTCTCCCTCATGGTAAACAATTCAAACTTAGGCCCCACTCCTGCCTGATGCTTCAACACCCTGATAGCTTGTAGTTTGATGAGCGATTTGATTCAACCTTCCAGAATACAGAATGGGTAATCAGAAGAACTCAGTGGATGTGGTTAGTGGCTTTTATTCTAGGAGGCTTTCTTATTAGCATTTTACTGTATGCATTAACATCTTATTTTCTTTGCTAACTCAGTCCCCATTTTTTTATGTAAATAGTGGCCTACCTCTGGTGCTCAATATGTTATTAAAAATACACACTTGGAAGCATGTGTATTTACTAATTAAAATCACTCCGGGTTTTGGAGGAACAGGAACAACAGCATTCTGGATAGTTAAGTTTTCTCACTTCATGTTGTTGCTTTAAGTTCAGTTTTAGTTTTTGTTTAATGGGTCTCTGGCCGTGTTTTAAGTAACATGATAAATGACAAACAATTTAATGAAATATTACTGAAATAAAAAGAAAGATTCAGAGCTCAATAAATCTAATATAAATTGGAAAAATGACATTTTGTGATTGATGATTATTTGCAGAAATGAAGACATTTTTGATTAATATATGGAAGGCTTAAGCAATATTTATAAATAATATTAGAATAAATCAATTTTGTAAGGTTGTCCTATGAGAGTTTTCTGTTTAAATAGATTTTTGTATTGATTACTGAATGTACATTTGAAAACGTCATTTTTATTACCTTTGAACATCTTGTAGAAAGATTTCTTGTTAACTTATTTGTTTCAGTATTTTATCAGATTAAATATTAACAAATTGCAATTTCTTCAGCATTTGTATATCATGAGAAATGTTATTGGACAAAAACTTCTGAGGGGATCCTATTATTATTGAATTGAGTAGGATAAATTGCCTTCGGCTTTGGTAGAGTGATCTTAATAAATAATAAGTTTCTTTTTTAAGGTTTTTTTTTTTTTTGCTTTCTTCAGATAGGGTCTTCATTTATAATAAGGAAAGAAAAACAAAGAAAGAAAGGAATGAAGAAAAAGAGAAAGAACGAACAGGAAGAAGAGAAGAAAGAAGAGTCAGGTTGTTCTTGAATTTATGGAAATCTCCCTTTCTCAGCCTCCCAGGATTTGGGATTAGAAATTTGAGAAACCATTCCTGGATTACACAGGAGCCTGTTACAGATATGCTAAAAATATATTCTATTATCAAATAAGCATAACAAATACTAATAGATACATCCCAATAGATACTAGTTCATGTGTGATAGTTAAAATAAGCTAAGTAGAAAATAATCTACTTTTTGTAGATAAAATATATCATAAAATATATCACATTTTATATACTATATTTTTATGCTAGTGGAAAAACAAACATTATAAATTCTTAAGGAAATATATCCCAAACTAGTCAACCAAAGATAACTGTTTAAATAATACTTTACACAGTCTCTTAAAATTTATCTACAAATCTTTTGAGCACATTTACATGTTCCTAAATGGGACAAAATACACATAAAACATTATAAATTTAGACTAATGTATTCTGGCAATATTGTATGAGCATGTCATGGTGACAATTGCATATGATCTTGAGGAATTATGAAATTTCCATGAATTTTATCATGAATACATAGATTGTGTTACATTGCCAGTTTAGTGCTATAAATTATACTGTGAAAATGTTTTTGTACATCTTTGTGTTTCTCCAATTATATTCTTTGCATAAATCATTAGAGGTGAAATTATCAGGTCAAACTATATGCACATTTTTAATTTTCATGCATATTGCTTTTCAGAAAGGTCAGAAGAAATTCTGCCCTGGTCAAGAGAAGATGATAGGGCTTATTTTCACATACCCTCTCTAATTAAATGGGGACATCAAGCCAAAGAGGAGAATGATGTCACTGTGTAATTTGCTTTTTAAAAATTTATGTTTATTTCTTGTCATCTTTCCATACATATTCTAGCTTATGCTAATTAAAACCTACCTTTATTTTCCATATGTGTGGTAAATTTACATCAGCATATATACTACTTATACAAGGGTTTCATTATAGCACTTTTATAAATGTATATAATGCATTTGACCACTGAAATCCCTTATTATTGCCTATGGTTTTCTTATCTCTCTTGTTTGTCCTATTCCTATTCATAAGTAGTTCCCCATTCATGTTTTTATTTGTTTATCTATTTATTTAGTTGGTTAGTTGACTAGTTAATTTGTGACACAAGGAATTTAACTAAAGTTGCTTATAGGATGGTTGTTTGAGAAGCGTGGACAAGTTCCTAGCAACTACACCACTTAATAAAATGACCTTCTTCTAGCAGGCATCACATGCCCACTATTCCTTGGGAAGGAAGGAGGTCTCATGAGGTTCTCTCAGAATCTTGTTCAAGTCTTATGCATGTAATCCTAGAGCTGCTTAGTTTATCTCTGTAACAGACCTGTCACTGCCAGAAAACAGTAGTCCACAGCAGCTTTACCCCATCCTATGCTTCCTATGTTTCTCCAGACCCTTTTTACATTTGGTTTCTTGAGCCTTGAAGTGATAAAATGTTGATGTTCCTCTAAGGCTAATAATTCCATCATCGTTTTCTACCAACACATTGACTGGTTTTGAGTCTTTAAGTAATAGTCACCATCTACCTCAAAAAGGAGATTTTCTGTCCAAAGCCGAGAGCACCACTAACAGAATATAACAAAGCTTATTTCCACGAGACCTTGAATGTTACAATTAATATAATTTTTTGTGTGCTTATTCAGGTCTGGGTGGCCAGGAAATGAACAAGCAGTTTCCAACAAGAAAATGGCGCTCATATGTTTGGGGCTAACCCACATGGCTAGTCACACACTTAGGATCCAGTTGCTTATATGCACACTCATGGTTAAGAGGAAAGTAGCTGAGAGCAAGCCTGCTACTCTGTATCCCTGCCTGGAAAAGCAGCTGGATCCGGGCTGCTAGGCATGTACAGGCAGGAATGCACTGCCATACACGGAGACATTTCTAGGCGTGCAGCACACCGCATTGCAGATTTAGCTTTTACTCAGACAAAAGAGTTTATGTGCTACAAGGTGTTTCCCAGAGTTGAGGTAGTGAGAACACCTCTCACCTAGGAGTCCCAGAGCTGGCAGTAAACATACCTCCACCATATTGAAAGGTCAAGAGAGGCCATAAGAGCATCCAGGGCTGTTGTTGTAACCACACTGCTTTGCTTACCTTTTTTTTTTTTTTTTTTTTTTTTTTTTTTTTTGAGGCAGGGTTTCTCCATTGCTTTGAAGCCTGACCCAGAACTAATTCTTTTAGACTAGACTGGCCTCGAACTCACAGAGATCGACCTGTCTCTGCCTCCCTAGTGTTAGAATTAAAGCCCTGCCCTACCAGCTCCCAGTGGCTCACTGCTTACCAATTTAAAAGTGCTTCTTGTCAGAAAAGTGTTTCAGATACATAATAGGACAGATTCAGAAATAAAAGACCTCTAAATGAGACACAATGTGTTTAAAAATCTGTGTAGGCTTGAGAAAGGAAAAGAGTACAGACAGTTACAAAAAGAAGTAAAGTCTTAAAAGAGACAGTAAAAGTAATATAAGAGTACAGACAGTCATAGATTAAAGGAGTAAAGAAAAATAATCTGAAAGATAAAAAGTGCACAGAGACTCTGGATTATGCATATTATTTTGTTTTGTTTGAATTTTTTGACAGCAGAGAGACACTTATTTCTGGGGACTGCTAAGTTAAACCAATATAAATGCATTCTGACTTCAAAATTTAGGTCTAAGCATACGTTGCATTGGAAAAGAAGTTCTGCTTTTGTTTCCACAGAAGATGAGAACCTGTGAATTCCTTTCAGACTAATGTGGTTTGATAGAACAAGACCCCTTTATTATATCTCCATGAACCCTAAAAATACTTTACCCAATGAACAGCAGGAAGTAGTTTGGAGAAAACAATGCCCAAACTGCCAAAATGATTGGTTATAAATGTCTGTTTTCATTTAAAGAGGGATATGATATAGAGATAAATTCTTTTCATGGTATGGATCTTGGTTTATTGATAGATTTAAGGTCAATTTTGTTACCCTGTCTATATGTATTTCTGATCTTGTTTAAGGTATTGTATTTGTGCAACTCATTTAAAAATGTATTGTATAAAAAATAAAGATTAATAGCTGGTCATATATAAAAATGAAACTTTTAGTCATGTTAGTTATGTTTTCAGGATATACAGAGATATATTTCAGCTAGATAGATAATCTTCAACACTCTAAAGACATACAGAATGTGGAAATTAAAAGTTTTTAAGAACTTAGACTTTTCTCAACAGTGAGACATGTCTGCTTCTGACAGCACCAATTACTTCAGAGAGGTTGATGGGCATTGAAGAAACTCATTATGAAATTTGCCTTCAATGTGACAAGGCAAAAAACTGCTCTTGCCTGGACGACTTGATGGTATGCTGTATGAACTGAACATGCAGGACTCACAAAAAGTGATTAATGAACTTGCCAAAAAAAGGTGAGAGGCAGTCCTTCAGGGTTCCTGCTTTATGAAAGTGTCTGCCAGTCATTCTGCAGGAAACAGAGGAAAGAAACTTATAGCCTTTGCCATTACATGACAGAACAGATCTTCCAATTTCCTGTTTCATAGAAAAGTCTGCTGGATACTATGGACATGTAGACTGAAGATGGATGCCCCAACATTAGAGAAGAACTTTGAGTGACTTTACAGGCAGCAATATGTATCGGTCAATTCTAGAACTTTAGAAATTGCTTACAATGCACTTCCTGTTTACTTAGGTAATATTTTATCCTTCTGGAGTATTTAAAGAGTTGATAACAGTTATAGTCTTCCTTAGTTATGATATGAAGTAAATTATATATAAAGCTTTAGACTCGCAAAGATAAAATAGATGACAGTATATTTTCTCTAATTTTTTCCAGATACAAATAGACTAAATATTATAATTATAATTCTTGCTTGATAACTGTTTTGTGTATGCTATAGGAGAAAGTTTTGTTGGTAATATACATACTTGCTGATCATAGTTAATATAATGTACTTACCGTTTTTATATAGCATGATCTACCTGAGTGTGTACCTGTCTGGCAGTTTCTGTGAGTTTTCTATTGGGATTTGGATCACTGTTCCTTCTAAAAATCTTACTTAGTGGTTCAAAGTCTCCCATAAAAATGTTTAAAGTAAGGTTTTAGTATTGGATATTTTAGTAAAAGATTGTAAGATATCTTTCTAATCCAAGTTGCAAGTCTGCGTAGATGACAGGAAAATGGAAAAAGGAAAGAATAGTCAATAAATGGTGTTGGTATAACTGGATAGCAACATGTAGAAGAATGGATATAGACACGTAGCTATCGCCATGCAGAAACCTCAAGTCCAAATGCATCAAAGACCTCAAAATAAAACCAACCACACTGAACCTGATAGAAGAGAAAGTAGAATGTACACTAGAATGCATTGGCATAGGAGGCCATTTCCTAAATATAACTCCAGTAGCACAGACACTGAGAGAAACAATTAAGAAATGGGATCTCCTAAAACTGAGAATCTTCTGTAAAGCAACGGACACAGTCAACAAGACAAAAATGTCAGCTTACAGAATGGGAAAAGGTCTTCACTGACTCAATTTTGGACCAAGGGATGATCTCCAAAATATACAAAGAACTCAAGAAATGGGTCATCAAAAGAACAAATAATCCAATAAAAAATAGAAAATATCAGGAGGCATTCCAGTGACTGAAATCCTGAAATTCCCTATGTTTATTTTTCCACAGCTTTTATACCAAACATAAATGGGGGGGGGGTGGTGAGGTAACAAAAGACTTTATTAACACAATACAAAGGATAACTCACACAGTCAGTCACTTTTTCACTCTGAGACATCAAATCATTAGCATTCTGTCCTCTAGGTAGCAAAGGTGCCCTAGATCATGTATGCTGAAGAGGCCCCTTCGCCAGGTGACCTCCTAGTTACAAAAGACGGAGCAGAAGTACATTGGCATATCCTGACAACCTGTAAGGATGGCATGGACTTACTAGAATGAGCTATGAGCTATCTGGATTTTAAAGAATTAAGGAATCTTATCTTGAATTGGGACATACACCTATGACTGTCAATCTTCAGACTCTCTGACCATCAGACCATGTAGAAATGGGCCTGCATTTTTCAGCCTCCATACAAAACCAGCATCAATATTGTTTTATGGAAAAACATTGTATCTTATTTTCCAAAAATGTAAAGGAATACAACAGATTAGTGGTATTCCTTATAAAAACAAAGAAACAAGAAGGCCCTAAATGTTTCATAGACTATAATAAAGCTCTGTGGATGTTGGTTAGAAATTGAGACAAGAAAAATTTTTAGCTGAAACAGATATACTTGTTTAGATGTTATATTTTTTAAATCATTGCAGAGAAAATTGAAGGCTACTAATGTAAAGCAAATTAAAAATCAGCTGAATTAAGTGGCAATACAGAGTACATGTATTGATCATGAGTAACTCTACCATAGCTCTTCAGTGCATTGACAGTACACACAGCATAATGGGGCCTGCATAAGTTTGTGAATCTAACTTCCTTCAGCATACTTATTGGATCCAGTTCAACAACTGTTTAAAATGAGCCACTGGCTTTCACAATTACTGAAAGTAAGATTTTGCTATGTAACTAAAATTTATTGATTTATGCAGCCAAGGATAGAAGGTAAAAGTTAATCGACATTATACAGTACACGCTGAAGAAAGGGACTGGCAGGGTAGACATATTTATAAGTCAAGAATTTTTCCTAAATGCAAATCATTATTCATCACAGTATCAATTTTCAATGGTTTCCAGCTGTTTTTAAATTACACTACTAGAAATAAAACTAAGAAGTTTCTAGTAAGTCATTATCTTAAAATTTTAAATAATTATGCTTGTAGCCTCATTTTATAATAAACTAATGAAATGTATTTCATTGAAGGAATATGTTTGCTATCAAGACTTTAAAAAATACCTTAAATTCTTACTTCTGATTGAAGAATTGATCAAATTGTGATTTAATTTTTGGTTAAATATAATCCATATTTAACCGAATTTGGTTCTTTCTACTTTAGTGTCTTAATAAAAAATATTTACTGAACATTTAAATTTGGATAAAAAATTCTGCTTATAAAATGAGGTTCGGTGTTGTTTGCATATAACTTTGGCAATCAAAAGCCTGACTTGTACCCCTCTATAAGATCCTGTTTATTAATTTTTTAACTCTTTCAAGAATGCTTTACATTTCAAAATATTCCCTTTTATATACTCTATTGATGCACGATCAATAAAAACTCAGAGACTGACATTGGGGTTCAGTCTGAAGACCCAAAAGGTAAAGCAGCCAGCCACTTGCTCTTACCTCATCCTCAGTCTGATTCTGCCTCCAGGAATCTCAGAATGGGACTATATCTGAGAGCTGTCTCCTCCTGTTTTGTAATACTCTATAGGGTTAGAGTTAAAGGTATGGCTAAAGGTTGACTTTGTTGAACATCAAACCCCTGTATCAGCCTCTTGAGTGCAGGAATTACAGATATAAATCATAATTTCTAACAGTATTAATATTTTATCCATCTTTTCAGGTGTAATTAGAACGTAATAAGTCTAGTCTACACATACAAAAACTAGAAAACCTCTCTCTGGGTATTATTTCTTTTTTCTCCTTTGTGTATTTCCCCCTCCCTCTCTTTCACTTTCCCTCTCTCTCTGTCTCTCTCTCTCTCTGTCTCTCTCTCTCTCTCTCTCTCTCTCTCTCTCTCTCTCTCTCTCTCTCTCCCTGTATATGTATGTGTGTTTCTCTGTGT
>NC_022027.1:36845842-36864681 GCF_000317375.1 Microtus ochrogaster | reverse complement strand
ATGCAAGATATCTATCTATCTATCTATCTATCTATCTATCTATCTATCTATCTATCATCTATCTAATCTTATTGAAATAGATGAGAATGACATTGCACTCTGGCCAGAAGACATATCTTAAAAAATACACACACAAGACAGAAATTTTCCAAAGTTGAAAATATCCATTATGTTTAGAAACTTGTATGCGGCATGATCATGCTGTGCCAGGGTCATCATAGGCCGAGGAATTTTGATTGTTTTATAGAGAGCTGGTTAAGACGTATCTGACTTGTGCTGTAAAATCATCCAGCTTTTTTTGAGGTAAAATTTTTATGATGGTAGCATTTTCAATTTTATTTTGTACTCAGAACTTTCAGAATATAGTATGTTGCTGTTGCTTTAGTGCTTCAGAGTTGAGTCTCAGGTTTGAAAATATGTATACCAGCATTTCTCAGACATTACTGTGTATATGAATCCCCTGAACATTATGATAAATGCCACTCTTGGCTCTTCTATGCATTTCTTGGAATGTCCAGCTAAATGTAATGAGTAAAAATATACTGTTCTTTGTACAAGCATAAGAAAATGTACAATCCTAGGCTGTAATTGCTGTTCTCTGATTTCAGAGAGCTAGATTTGGTTGTCTTCTTCAGGTAAAAATTTAGTAGATAATCTACAATAAAAAATAAAACATAAATATTGCCTAAATCTGATAGAGTACTCAATGACGCAGCTACTACCAATTTTGTAAAGTTATCAAGATAAATTCTGACTGAATTTTTTCAACATAATGGCCTAGAATCCAAACCCATAAAATGAATATTGCTGAAAGAAATGCTTTATGGTTTTAGAGTTCAGAATACTTAGAGTAGTTTTTAAAATTTGTATGCACTTTGCTTTCTCACCTGTATTGTGTAGCTTTAATGAGAATTTCGGGATAATCTTTCTAAGTCCTTACTATCTTTCTTTATCTCTCAAAAGGAGTCAAAGGGAACATTCAACTCTTTCTCTTTGCATTGATATGTAAATTTGGTCATACATATTTTATAGAGACATGTAAATGACTCAGCTGAAACCCAGTCACCTGTTTATCCCTTGGATAGATGTGTGTACCCCTCTTAAGAATACAACAATTGCAGACACCTTTTTAGCATAAGCAGCTTATCAGAATGCAACAAGGAAGAGAATACCTTTGTGAGCAATTTTCTTATAATATTAAAAATCCTGATGGAAAAACAATAGAACATAGATATGGTCATTTCACTAGTGACCTGTCTAGACTTTTTCAGCCATGTGAATTATGTCAGAGGGATTAATGATTGCAGGGAGGTTAATGCCCATTGAAAGGGCTCACATCACAAGAAAAGGCAAAGAAGGAAGCAGAATGGGAAAGTTCTACTTGAAAAGAGATCCACAGCAAATAATATTGATTTTTCTCACTTGGGATTTAAGAAACAGGAAACCCGAGCAAATCTATCTATCTATCTATCTATCTATCTATCTATCTATCTATCTATCTATCTATCTATCTATTCTACTTGTTGTTGTTAGTTGAAGTGTAAAATATAATATAAATAAAATATAATAGCCTTTCTGACCAATTTATCAGTGTTCTAACAGAATAAAAAAGAGAAACTAACTAAATGTTTTAACATGCAAAGTCATATTTTAATTGCTTTGCATAGTCACAGTTAATCATGATTTAATGCTTCAAAGCTGAGGGAAATTTAGAGACCATAATATTCAAGGGTTTTTCTGTATTTTTCTAAACAACTTTAGTTTATAAAAAGTTGTGTGACTGCTTTATCTTGAAAATTGTTGATACTATCTGTTAGCATTTTTAATTAATATTTTATTCTAATATCACATAGTCACATATTTTGTTTCCTTCGTGAATTTTGAACATAGGTTAAATGGTTTGTAAAGACATTGTCAGTGCTCCAATATGTTTCTTTTTATATCAAGTTTACAACAACAGTTGAAATTGAGTCATGATTTGATTTTGACAAATCAAGATCTTTAGGCCTAGAGAGAAGCTTCTCAAGCTAAAGACTAGACAGACTATCAACCAACATGATAAAAATTCAGTCTTCAAAATATGCTAATAGGAAGAAAAATTATGCTTCAACATGTCGTATCATCCAAATGGCTTGAACATGAAACTCAAAATGAGCTTACTCTACTCTTCATAGAATATTCAAAGCAATCCTGCATATTTTAACATTGCAATGAGAATTTGATGGAAATTAGGAAAAGTCTTCTGCTTCCAAGTCATTGAATTATTGAATAAAGTAATTCTTAATATATATGAGAATGTCAATCTGGTAAGTGTACAATAATCCCGTTTTTCATGCAACCTATCAAGTATTGCATCTATTATTTTTCTATTCAGAAAATTCTGCCAATATTTGCTTTTTAATTATATTTCACCATTTGATTTTGTTTTCCATACTAAATGATTATTCATTTATTCTGGGTAGTGAATAGCTCCAATCTTACAACATACTATATGACATGTCAATTTCTTTTGGCAATAACAGCATTCATCATGCACATCATTAAGTAAACCAGACTATTTAATAATTTCATATATGATTCTGGGAAGCTTGAACTCATATGTCAGACTAAACATAGGACTTTACAACCTGTATGTGGCAAATGTACTAATTTTCTAACCTTGATTAAATGAACCAATATACAGGAAGACATTTTTGATTCAAGTGTTAAAATAAATAATTTAATACTAAGAAAATGAAAAACTAAAAAGATACGGGCTTTATAGGAGATGCAGATGTTTGATTCATAGAGGAACACAAATAGATTTTGCAATGAGTCTGCAAACACAAGCACAATGTATTTATCAATCTCAGCTGGACTAAAAGAAATAAACTAGTATATGTGAGTACTTTCAAAGAATAGCGCTTGTTTTCTGTCTGAAATAAGATGGGAGGAGTAAGGCTTTCGGGTAAGACTATGGTCTCTTATCGCAGCCTCCAGAAGCAGGCCATCACATTCAGAATCACAGAAACCATGCTGATGGCAGAAAATATTTATATAACACTCCAATGTCTGTAAATCATTTAGTGAAAGAAAACAGCTGGACAGCTGCTTTAAAAGTTAGAAGGCGAATAGTTGAAGGTTATCCAAAGACAAATGGCAAAAAATATTAAATATTATTTTCTTTTTAGGAATTTATTTGTCAGGAAGGAAGATCACATAAACTTTTTGATCAGTTAGTTGATACCATGAGATCAAAGTTCAAAAATTCATCCATTCATTGGCTAGATAAAAGACAACTGGAAATAATAAAAATCAAAGCCCAATGTATCAAATAACAAGGTTTTAAAATAGAACATGTTCTAAGTCAGCAATGTCTGTATTAGGGTTGTGTATGTAGAAAAATAAAGATGAGAAAGAAAATCACACAGAAAAAGAAAAAGAATCTTGATATATAAATATATCTAAATTGGAAGGATGGAAACAGATGGATTCCTAGGGCTCACTGACCAGATAACCTTGTTTAATAACAGCCCAAAACTAGTAAGAGAGCCTGTTTCAGTAAATAAAATAGACTGTGTCTGAGGAAGGGTATACAAGGTTGATTTATGACCTCTACATGAAAATGCACATGAACAGTGTGTGTGTGTGTATTCACAAGCACATGAACCAATACAGACAGTCACCCATGATTGTCCTATGAACTATACACGGTGAACTCTTATCTCTTATGATACATATTTGGTTAGCATTTCTGTTTTTTCTTACTTAAAGTTTTTTTTTTTTTTAAGCACGTAATTCCATTAATGCTGTCTAACCCCTGGAGTTAATGGCACTGATTATAGTATATCACATTTATCACATTCTTAAATAATGTGAAGCATTTCTAGAAAATAATAGATAATATCCATCATGTGAATATGAGTATAAAATATGACAAATTCAGCATCAATAATAGAGAGCTAGAATGTATTGTTTATATTTAACACGAACAATCACATATCGCCTAGGTGATAAGAAGGTCTACAGTCTCATTTCCTTTTACAGAGAAGGAAGGCACAAAGGAAGATACAAAGAAAAGAAGCAAAGTAAGTATAAAAACAAAAACAAACATTGTAACTTTAGAATGACAACGTTATTTTAAGTCTTTTGTTTCCCCAACTTGGAAGTTTCTGAGATTTATACTTTAAAAAAGTAGATAATCACCTAAATCAGGTTTTATGTTTTATTCTCTAGGCTGCATTGCTGTATTGTCCTGATGTTACCAAGTTACTTAGTTATGGTGCAACAACTTCATTGGAGTTGTTTTCCAAAAGCACTTACAGTCTACCTGCTTGCAGAAGCCAAGTCAATTGTTCTTAGACCAGTTTTTCTGAGAGTCCTTGAAATGTCTTCACTTTCATTTCCATGACATGGTTAATTTATTGACCTTGTGACAGCCCTGCAGGAGTCTACCACCATAGGTCTGAGACAAGAATTCAGTTGGTGACCGTCTTACTAATCATTTAAATATAAAGACATTTTAAAAGATGTGCTAAAGTAGAATCTGTTACTGCAAAATTAACTAGATTTAACTCAAATTGTATGAAGAACTTTAATATGTATAGCTGGATTAAACATTATATGATTGATGTGTTATAAAATTTTATTTATAACATTTATTTTGCTCTTTTGGGAATGCGTAAAGGAAAAAGTATTGGATATAAATAATAAAATAGCTGAACCATAGACTTTGGATTGAAAGTAAAATGCATTGTAAACAAAGTATATAAAACAATTTTTAGAATATATAAAACAAAAAGTAAAGCAAATATCAAATAACTAGTAGATTTACTTGAGATGCAGTGATGGCTGCCACTATTCTTTGAGCTGTTGCTACAAAACTAGAGATAATTGCAGGGGTAGGGTGGGTAAGTGGGTAAGCCATGGAGGCTTTGGCAAAGACAGCAGTCTTTGTCTTTCACACGTTGGCAGATAGATGCCCGTGGAGCATAAATTGTTCTTTTCAGGATTACATATATTTCCCTACTTTGCCACTGCAAAGTAAGAAATTTATACATCATTTACTTTCTTCTTCTAGGTAACATAAAGAAGATAAAGATTTTTACTCCCCTGATTATACCATATACATTCTTAAGTAATGTCCTATATTTATTTGAGAGTTCCTTCATTACTCATCTGGATGTAACAATTAACTTAAAAATAATAATTTGAAAGTGTATTTTTAACTATCACAACATTATTTTGTAAAATGCTGGAGAAAGAAAACTCAGAGACCAAAGAAAACAGCAGAGATGTCGTAGAATGTAAAACCAAGAGTGAAAATCCGACCATTTTCTTCTCATAGTTGGTATAGCACCCAAACAAATTGCAGCCCTGTCTGGTTTTGTTATAAAGAGATTACATCTACCCCTATGAAGGATAACACCTTAACTTTCTTAGTTTAAGAACTCACTTTTCGAACACTAAAGCAGCCTTAGGACGCCATTGAAATCATGAAGACTTATGACCATTGTTTAAAAGCACTTTACGTCTGGTCTCTATGCTTGCTTGTTCTATTTTGGCATCCCAATAACTGCGTAGACCTGAGTAACTATTTTTCTTTGAGTTTGATTGTTTTATTATAAAGATAGAAAAATAGGTTATAATTAGCCTTCAGTTAACTTTCCTTTTGATTAAGTTTTCTATTTATAGAATTTGTAAGGCATAAGATTTATGTGATTAGAGAAATATAGACTAAAACAACTTTTAAATGACATCAGTGCATTACAATTTATTCTTGTTTTTGGTAGAAAATCTTGTAATATCCAAGATTCCATAGTAACTTGGTTATATCATTCATATGTTGTAAATGTATTTGTCTGAAATGACGAGTTATTGATTTACACATGATGACATTAGTCCATATTATCCAGAAAACACAGAATGTTTCTGGATGTCTTATGCCATTGTTGATTGAGGTTTTGCAATGTCTAGGAAAAACCAAGTCTCTGCCTTGTTGTTTATTATCAATTCAGAAAAGTAGTCTGAAAATGCTGAAAAGACTAAAGGATCTCTGGCTCTGTCTCCATCCATCACCAGATGAAGGTTCTATGGTGATATGCAAGATATTCATCAGTATTGCTATAGGATAGGGTCATTTCAGGTTCCCTATCCTCAGCTGCCCAAGGAACTAACTGGGGACATCGCCTTGGGCTCCTAGGAGCCACTCTAGGTTCAAGTCTCTTGCCAACCCTAGGGTGGCTCCCTTAACTAAGAATTGTGCTTCCGTGCTCCCCTATCCAACCTTCCTTTATCCCAATCATCCTTTTCCCCCAAGTTCCCCCCATCCTCCCCTTCTCCCTTTTCTCTCCCCATCTCCCTTTACCCCCATCCCACCCTATCCCCAAGGTCCCAATTTTCTCCCCGGCAATTTTGTCTACTTCCCATAGCCAAGAGGATAACTATATGTTTTTCCTTGGGTTCACCTTCTTACTTAGCTTCTTTAGGTTCACCAATTGTAGACTCCGTGACCCTTATTTATGGCTAGAAACCAATTATGAGTGAGTACATCCCAAGTTCATCTCTTTGGGTCTGGGTTACCTCACTCAGTATAGTGAGGGCTGATGAGAAGCCAAGGACAATGGCACGGGGTTTTGATCCTACTTAATGCGCTGGCTTTGTGGGAGCCTAGCCAGTTTGGATGTTCATTTTTTTAGATATGGAAGGAGGGGGGAGGACCTTGGATTTTCCACAGGGCAGGGAACCCTGACTGCTCTTTGGACTGGAGAGGGAGGGGAAGAGGAATAGGGGGAAGGAGAGAAAGGTGGGAGGAGGGGGAGGGAAATGGGAGGCTTGGAGGAGGCGGAAACTTGTTTTTTTTCCTTTTCTCAATAAAAAAAAGAAAGACTAAAGAAGGAAGATCAGTTACTGGTTGAAATGCATGTTCTGCTGTGCTGGTACCTGTGCAAAACAGCTACTCATCCAGGACACACCCCCTCAGTGAACTATAAAAAATCTCCGTGCTTAGAATGTCAGCAAACATCTGGTAAACACATTCATTAAAAAACAACAGCAGTAACAACAACAAAAACAGTGAAGTAAAAGTGAACTATTATCTACTTTCCAAAATTTGGAAACATCGGAGGTACAAGACATCTTTGGGTTTAGACCTTTGGCCTTATAACAGCCTATCAAGTACAATGGAATTTATCTATGTATTACTTGTAAGCATGGACTATCAAGCACATATACTTGTTATTGACAACAATATTGTTGGCTTTCATTTTGGTCACTTTTTGATCTACTACTTCCTTTATCATTCAAATTCAAACTTTCATAGGAAAAAAAATTATAAGTATGTTAAAGTGAAGCAATATGACTTTGAATTGATCCCATGCCCTATGCTATCTAAAACTTATTGTGATTCTGTTTGTATTGATATTTAGATTTTTTTTTTAGCTTGGAAGGCAATTTAATTGGGACCAAAATTAGGCTAGTCCCCTATGCACAAGGAATAACATACTATTTGAGACAGCCATTAACAAACAAACAAACAAACAAATAAATAAATAAACGATTCTAGGAGATATATACTTTTAAACTTAAGAAACTTCAGTACTCCAGAAATTCTAGTGTGTGTGTAAGTCATTATTAACTTTTAAGCAATAAATTTGTGTTAGTGGGTCCACAGTGGTACTCAAGGTTTTGCATCTTAGCTAACTCTCTGGCAATGCTGTCACAATGCACATATCCAAATCCCTGGCAAAGGAATGCAACACTTTATTTCCTAGCTAGAGGAAAACAACAGTGAAGAAAATAGTGATAAAAAGACATAGATTGCTTCAATGCGAAAAAATTAAAATATTTCAGATTTTCCAGAATGTCTCAGTTTTCCACAATCAATGCAGTGATGACTGAAAGTAAGCATTGTATGAAAAGCTCTATGTACTGGGATTTCTTAAAATTGTTTTGTGTACTGTTTGCTGTATCCCTGGTCTGTTTCTTTACGTCTCACTACTTGAAGTTGAAAAAATGTAGATTTGACAGATTGCTTTAAGTTATGGTTTTATCCTAAGTTATACTTGTCAAATATGAGAGTACTATGTACTTATATTCTATAATAATAATAATATAATGGAAGATGCGAAATAACTAATGGTTCTTAGAATTGTTATTTTAAGTGATTGAAACTTTATAAACTGAAACGAAAGAAACAGTAAATGATAATTATTTATTTGATGTTCTCTATGATTGATTGACAATGTTTTAAATTATTTTTAAATAAATAGTTGAAGGAGCTGCCATATTTAAAGCTAAAGTTTGGATGGTTTGCTTCTGGAGCCCAAAAAGCTAACTGTTCTAGAGGAAGTACATCTTTCTTTCAGTTAATTGCTGATTCATTTTCTTATCCATGTAAAGAAGTTGAATATCATTTATTTACTTTTTCACAAATCATTGGCTGTTTTCCATTTTATTCATGAACATACTAAAGTTTCCTGCTTTGGTCTCTTCACTGTATCTCACTCAAGTTTAATTTCTCAGACTTGTATTTTATTTCACTTTGTCATAAAACATCTCAGTTTCTCCTCGCCTTTTCTGCTAGACTTGAAAACTTTAGTTTGAAAACATAGTTACATAAAATCATATAAAATCTCTTCATTATAGAAACATTTCCACTTTTGATTCATATTATAGTGCTTATTTTCTCATTACTTTGCTGTTTGTGGAAATATATGGAAAGAATTAGAAAAAAAAACATCCACATTTATTTTCAGTTTTTGGTCTTGGAATATTATGACAACATAAGTAGAATACTTAATTACTATCTGAGATTGGATGAGCTTGACTCTGCTGGAATGGAGTTATTTCTCCTTCTAAATCCTGCTTGATTGGGAAACTTACATAGTGCTTGACACTGCTTCGTAATTCTATAGAAACACATTTTGAAATAAGGAATATTCAGAATAGGAGATAAATACTTGACTAAATTATCTGCACTTTAAAACAAAATCCAAGTCAAACACCGTGGTAGTTTGTCACTATAATCTCGTCATTTGAGAGATGAGGATAAGGAAGAGTTAGGAATACAAGTGAAAACTATTTATAATGTAAGGCTTGCAAGATTGGAGCTGGTCTCAAGACATCCAGTCTCAGATAGCAATTAAGTATTCTACTGATTTTACTATAAAATTCAACGGATGTATATTTAGTTTATATTTATTAATCAGTTTTTACAATTACCACACAACAAGGTAAAAAGTAATGTAAAGGGAGGTAGCTTGAAAAACAAAATTTTTTTCCGGGGCAAAGACTAACTTTCTCATGAAATATTGCTCATGTTGTAATACTACCACATTAAACTATGAGCATTTCTCAATGGCTAAAGTAAAGAACAGTGAGGTGCTTCTTTGATGAAAATAATTCTACTACTGTGAATCCAGTGACCTGTGTTTGAACCATGAAAGAAGCAGAGAATGGTACTTCTTAAATTGTCCTCTGACCTCCGTGCACACACACACAAAGAATTGATTTTTTTTCTGAAAACAAAAAAGTAATTAAATGAACATTTAAGAAGTTATATGCACAAAGTGAAATATTCATAAATATTTGTTTTCTAGGCATCTATGTTTCAATATCAAGCTACTGAAATTTGAACAAGGCTTTCAGCTCTTCATCTCACTCATACATACATAACTTTATCATTTATATGAATATATAGTAGTTTTTAAATACAAATAGAACTCAGTAAGAATCATTTGATGCCTTAAATTAGCATTACCTGTTAATAATTAGCCGTTATATTATAGAATTCTCACACTAAATGATAGTTGAGGACAATACATGGAGGGTAACAAGATCAGCAGAAACTCATTAGAGCAGTAAGTTTCCCTCAGGGAAAGAAAAATTAGATTACAAACAGCTAATGCTGCAGAGAAAGGAAAGATGAAGGAACTGTATGAATACTGAATTTTCCTTTGCAAACCTAGGTTTATAAACAATAAATTATCAAACAGTGTTTCTTCATTTAAATATTCATCAATTACCAAAATGCTAGATTTTGCTGAATTTGAGTCAGAATACTGGAATATTACATGGATGTCATCATTTGAATAGAGAGATCAATGTCAAAATCCTCTATTTAAGAAATTTGTAAATTCCTTGCTTTTTCCTCTTAAATTTCTGGCAATGTTTTATCCAGTAAAATTGTGTATTTTGCTTTTTAACAGACAGGAACATCTTGGACATCACAGATCAGTTCTTAATGCTACCTGTGAATGTGAGCTATTGGGCAAAATTTAAAGCATCAATCTCTCTTTTTTTCATTTTTTTGTTTTATTTGTTTTTCTTTCTTGTTTTAAAGCACCAATCTCTATTATGAAACAGATTTTAGCTTTCTGTCAACTATCAATTTGGCAGTTATCAAAAGAAACAGGGAGATGTTGGTGATAATTATTTAGTACAAAGCTCTTAAAGAATATCATTGTATTCAATTTTACACAGTCTTATGAACGACTCACAAATATTTCATTATCATTATGGTGATAATTTGTAGGAAATCACATAATTTCCCCTAAGCAAGAACTTTGTTTCTCCAGAAGCAGTTATTTTCCATGAATAAAAGAAATGTCCTAATGACGATTGCTGTTTTTCAGTTATATCTATTTAACACTGTATGTGTCCTACGGACTCTGTACATGAACAAAACTTCTGTGTCCTTTAACTGTCTTTAAGTTATTCATTCAAGAGTTAATAGTGTTTCAAGGAGAAAACTGTAAATCATATCATTGCATGGCTACAAATTGAATGTGGTCTCTGTCAATATCAGTGCTGATACTATCAATGAACTTGGCAGAAAAAAAAAGAATTGGTGAGCATCAAGGAAAGGAGAGAAAATGGAAAACTATTTTTCCATTACAGAAAGCTTAAAAAAGTTGTTTACATAAGGATATGGAGTATAAAGTGGTATTATGAAAGGCTTTAGGGGATTAAGGGATAGTCACTCTACTATGGACAATATTCATGTATTTATATCCTGATGAGAAGGGGGAACTGGAAAGACAGTTTTGATGAAGTTGTGACAACAGGAATTTATTTCTGTGATAGAAGGAAAGATCCTTAATAGAAAAGTCAAATATTAGGGAGAAATGCTTCAAACAAACAGTGAGATGGTAAAGCAATTTGCCTGGAACACATTTGAAATTGATGTTAGAAAATACAAAACAAATCCATTTTAAAAGGTTATTTATTTATATATTTATTTATTTATCTCTCTCCCTCTCTTTTGTGTGTGTATGTATGTGTACATATATTTGCTTGAGCAAGCATGTGCACTTGTATGTAGTGGTGTCCTTGGAAATCAGATTAGGACAACTAAGCCCCTTAATCTAGAAACACTATTATTTTTGACCCACCAGACCTGATTGTTGTGATCCAAACACAGATCTGCTTCAAGAGCAGTAAATGCTCTCAAAGTCTGAGCCTTCGCTCAAGCCTCCAAAATGGTGTTATTTGAGGGTGTCTTTCATTTCATTATAGAGATGATTCTGTTCTGTTCAGCTAAGAATGTGTTGGCAGATCAAGAGTAGAGGAAAAGTTTTCAACAGTGAAGAAAGAAACCTAAAACAATTTAAACGACTTACTCTGAAGCTCCTGGAAATAAAAACGTGAAAAGGTTGAATTGTAACCCACGTTTTCTTTCCAAGTCTTGCTACAGACAGAAGCTGTCTGGAGTAATAAACCCTTTCTGAAACTCACCTGACTGAGGGGTGGTGGCATTTTTGAAATTTATGTACACAGAAAGGTTATTTTCAAATGATTTGAAGTATGCTCTTAGGTCTAGTTGACCCAGATGTACAATCACCAGTTAGGGTATTAAAACCATTAGTGGATAAGAGATGGCAGGGAGATTTTCAGATAACGAGAAGAAGAAAGGGAATCTAGACAGCACACTATGCAGGCCTGTGTTTCAAAGGCAGTGGGAAGAAGCTGGAACAAACAAGGAAGATATTTGCTTTCAGACCCTATTGATGTGAAATAACCTGTGATGTGCTGCAAGGTGAGAATGGTTTGGCGGTCTGTCCCGGTTCATTTCGTTAATTTGGCACAAGATACAGTTACCTATGATGAGGGACCTTATTTAGATAATACCTCTGGGAGGTGAGGCTGGCCTGAAGGCAAGTCTGTTGAAATTTTTTTCTTTTTACTTTTATTCTTGTTTTCTTTCTTCTTCCTATCTTTCTTTCTTTCTTCCTTCCTTCCTTCCTTCCTTCCTTCCTTTCTTTCTTTCTTTCTTTCTTTCTTTCTTTCTTTCTTTTTTTTGAATAATGAGTAATGTGGGATTTCTTAGCCTTCTGAGATGTTGTCATCCTAGGGAGGTGAATTTGGGAGCTATGAAACAGTCAATTGAATATGAGCCTGAGGTGCAAGCCAGTAAATATTATTCTTCTGTGGCTTCTGTTTCAGTTCCTGTTTTCACATTCCTGCTTTGGAAGCCATCAACATGGTCAATGGGCTAAAACTTGCTGCCAGTTTGTAAACCAAATAAACATTTTTTTTTCCCCCAAGCTGGTTGGGTCCTATTATTCTTTCTTCTTTTATTCTTGTATTTCTTAATTTATTATTTTGAGACAGGGTTTTTCTGTGTAACAGTACTGGTTGTTCTGGAACTTACTTTGTAGACCAGGCTGACTGCGAACTGACAGAGATTCACCTGCCTCTGCCTACTAAGTGCTGAGATTAAAGGAAAGTCATGACCGTGCTATGGATGATGGAGATAGAGTGACAGAGACGGGGGAGTGCATCTGAAAGAGTGGTAGCTATGAGAACTATTAGCTACCTGCTATGGCTCACTTATAGGCCAATTCCCCACTGCTATTTTACCTTTCAGATGTCCAGTCCTTTCCATTTCATCAGTGTTACCTTGAAATAATACATCTGTGCTACTTACTCAGCTTTTCATTTTGCTTTATTTTGTTTTGTTGCTTAAGTTTATCTTGGGGACATATTATCTGTCGGAAGAACAGGCTTCGTCCTGACCTCAAATTCAGTAGTGTTCTACCTCTGCCTTTCTAGCCAGAAGATCACAGCGTGAGATTGTAGATACAACCTAACTGCCATGGCAGTTGTTTCTGAGAAAGAGAAAAAAAAATAGAAGAAAAGAAAAAAAAAAGAAAGAAAAGGCTCTTTGCTTTTTTGAAGATTTTGACTCTATGCTGTTTATTTTCCTACCTGTATTATCAGCTTCATTTTAGTTGTGTGATCAGTACCTAGATGCCTAATTTCTTGACTTTCCATTCGTGAAATTTTACCTTTCAAAATCACTAACTCACACACCTTGCCCACTTAGCATAAGATTTCTGTAATGAAGTTTGATGGGCTGATGGTGACTGAAAAGGAAAATAATTTCACTGCTTAACAACTAGTTTGGAATAAAGTCTGGGAATGAAGAGATGACCACATTATTTTAGATAAAATGTCATGTCCCCAGTGTTGATCTTTGGTCTCATCCACTGGTGTTGGCAAGAAGAACCATTGTCATAGAATCTAGTGTTGGATCAGGTCTCTTCATTTTTGTCATTTTCAGTGGAACATTGCTAGTTGTTAAAACAGATGTGACTGGAAATGGGAAGAGGAAATAACACCCCTCTATTGATTTTGTGATGCAAATATTCTCACAGGGGAATTCCAAGTGATAGCGTGATACAGTACAGAACTGACCCACTGAATGTATTCCAGGGAGATAAAATATAGCACTTCATTTTGCTAGGAATTCTGTCATACAGAGGAAGAGAATTTAAGGATCTTCTAAAAGATAGATGATGATAATAATAACAATAATCATCATTATTGTCATCATTATCAGGCATCTACCTTCTCTGAATTCTTGGTACCTAAATTTTGACATGACCTAATAGACAGGCAAATATGAATGTTTATACTTAAGCTGTTATGTCTTCAAGCAAAATGTTTGTGGCTTTGGAACAATCTGATATTTTATTTTTTTTGTTTTATTTATTTTTTTGGTTTTTTAAAATTAATTAATTAATTTATTTATTAAAGATTTCTGTCTCTTCCCCGTGACCGCCTCTCATTTCCCTCCCCCTTCCCCAATCAAGTCCCCCTCCCTCCTCAGCCCAAAGAGCAATCAGGGTTCCCTGCCCTGTGGGGAGTCCAAGGACCACCCATCTCTATCCAGGTCTAGTAAGGTGAGCATCCAAACTGCCTAGGCTCCCACAAAGCCAGTACGTGCAGTAGGATCAAAATTTAATGTTCTGAGTAGTGATGTTCAACCTCATAAATTCTAAATGCAAGTTATCTTTGTGCAAAGTGTAATTTATTTAATGATAAATTCAAGAAACTTATTTATTTATGTTGGCTCCATTTTAAAATAAATTGGAAATGCTTAAAAGATTTTAGTCACCACATGATCTCCTGAACCTCGAGTTTATCAAAAATACATGCCAGTTATCAAATACTTCCACTAGACTTTTGGGTGAAGCAACTGTTTACATATATGTGATCCCTGCTATGACTCCAAAGCACTCTAATGTTCGGCCTCTTTTCTTCTCCCACTCATGTCCTGCCTAAGGACATAAATAGCTCCAAACTGTGACTTTGACTCCAGTCCTGCTCTGAGGAACATCTAGAAAACTATGAAACTAAAGCCAGAGGGAAGATGAGATTAGGAAACCAGGTATAGGTAACTGTAGGGCAAAACACTAAGGAAAGCCAATCAACTTTCTGATTAGCGACTCCTGACACAATATAAACAATTGTTGTTGCCCTTGGTTGACTTGGAGGTTGAGGGTAAGACCCTGTGTCTGAATGAATCACATACTTAGGACATATGATGGAGATAATAAAAGCTGCATCTAACATGAAAGCTTTCTTCATCTGATCAAACTGTCAGTGTCAGAAAATATTTGGAAAGCTGCTAAGATAGGAAAGGGTTTAGTAGATGACTCAGAAGCAACACTTGTGAAACACAACAATGACCAGCATGGGAAGATATCCATAAATTACAAATAAGTGATATGCACGTGTTTGTGCTAACCAACAGCTATCTTATTGGACTTAAGGTCCACACAATAGGTGATCATGTATGGTACTAAGAATTTAGCCAACATTCCAAGACGAGTAATGTCATGGATTTAGAAGATAATATATTACCTACACTTTGTTAGACTTGAAAAATTTCTAACTACATTCTAAGTCTTTTCTTTATGCACACAAATGCATGTAGCTATCATCAAAGAAGTTCCACCTTACAACAAATTAAATTTTCCAGAAAACCTTCAAATGGACCAATTTAAAGATTAACAGGTTCTTGGAAGCCCAGCCTCAATGTATACATCCCATATCAAAGGTCCTGCATCTGTAAGGCTAAGGGAAGATTGCAGAAGAAGGGGCAGGGAGATTATAAGAACCAGATTATAATACTGTCTGCTGGGAAACAGTGTCTCATAGAAATGGTTCCATAAAAAAGACATAACAATGGCAATATCAATATACATGCTAATACAGAAAGTGGAAGGAATCTCCTGGTGTCCACTCATAGACAAAGAAGAACAGGAAATTAATAATTCCTCAGAGAGAGAGAGAGAGAGACAGAGAGACAGAGAGAGAGAGAGAGAGAGAGAGAGCGAGAGAGAGAGAGACAGAGAGAGAGACAGAGAGAGAGAGAGAGAGAGAGATTTAGACTCCCCTAGTTATGAGCTTTCTGTTTATCCAATATGCTTGGAGGAAGGCATAGAAGGAGTTGTAGAAAGCAGACTTTTGAGTAAATGGAGGGAGGATAGAGAAGGAGAAAAATGTTCTTTTTAATATTTTAATTATAATATATAAAATTATCTTAAAGGAAAGAAATGGAAATCTCATCATATGTGGTAATACCTATGCTGTAATATCTTACTACTAATATTCATAATATTCACATCTGAGCTTATTTAGGATACAGTACAAAAGAAGTGTAAAATTACATAATGTGATTCATTCTGGTATTAAATTAGTGAACTACTAGTGTTATGTGTTACTGAAGAGGAATGGGGATTGATGTAATCAATTCTGAGTATTCCAATTTATGATTCATAGTATAGGAATACATTTCTAGTTTGGATCACAGCTATCATATTCAGTGGCCCTACATTTATTTCAGCAAGTGATAACACCATCTCCTACGCTACAAACTTCTATTGTGCAGATTCACAATAATTCAACTTGCATTACTTAAGTGTATTCTCTTGCTTCCTTAATAAGCAAGAATTGGCCATCTCCATCACAAATTATATATCTTTCTTGGTTGTTGTTAGCTAACAATGGACTGTCACTGTATTGAGTTGACAAGTTCACTTGAACATATGCTTTTTAGTAAAGGGTCTCCTTTTAGTAAAGGGTACTGAGCAACATTAAACATAGAATCTAGTCTCCAGTTAAAACTCCTACATGTTAATTCAATGGCCTGGAAAGAAAAAAAAAATTGGGAAGATTAAAGGCAACAACATCTCCAGCAGTGACACACAGATAAGATCTATGGGAATAGACACAGGGATGCAATTTTTCCATTTTACACTAATGCCAGCCACAAATGATCTCATGCAGAAAAAGACACTCAACATCCAGGTGTGTACAATGAATTACATAGTAAATGTCAAGAGTTTTTTTCTCAATTCAGGAGCAATGAGCATATGCACAAAATAGTGATATTAGTAAAGAAAAGGCCTATGTAGTTTCCAAAAACATTTCTCCCCAACAATGTTGAATGAGCTGTTGCATTGCATGTAGTGATCACTAGATATCAAAATTAATATTTGATTATAAATCAATGATACACAATGACTTCTGCCTTTTTTACATCTTGGCTGCCTATCAGCCTTTCTATGATTGTTGTAATGTCTCTGCCAGCATCTCGGAAGTTTAAAGAATATGTGATTTACTGACATGGAATGCCAAATAACAGAAACACAATAATTCATTTTGGCCTGGGTACTATGGGGCTTTACAAACTCAACTGATTCTTTAGTGTCTACACATCATATTGAAGTAGCCTACAAAAACTAAATTTAGATGTTAAGCTAAAGGCTCATTTCAAGTGTTCTATAGGCACTGGTACTATGAATATTTGCACTACTGTTTTACCGAGCATAATGTTGCAGACAGTCTATATAGTAAGTTACTCTGTTCTATTTATAGTTAGAATAGTTAGGTCCAGACTTCAATGGTTGAAGATAAGATTTATTATCAGGCTCATTTACTATTATGCACTAAAATTTTTCTGCCTCCCAAGTTTACATGCTGAAACCCAGTCCTCAGTCTGTGGATATACAAAGATGAGGTATTTAAAAATGTAAAGTTGAAATAAAGTTATTAGAATGATCCCTAATTGAGGATGACTCTATACTATAAAAGATCGGAGCACAACACACAAAGAGAATACTATGTGGTGGCCAGACAAGAAAGATGATCTATAAGCTAAGGACAGAGACTTTAAAATAAGAGAAATTTCTAGATTTCTACAGGTAGTTAGCCTTCCAAATTGTGAGACCAAAAGGCTAATACTTATGCCAATTACTTGTGATATGTAGGGTAACAGTCCTAAGAAATGAATAAAATGACTTGCTGGTAAATCCTGTTACCTTCCTTCTTTTTCTTTTTTCTTTTCTTTTTTTGTGATTTGTGCACTGCTGTAATAAATGGACTAGTTTGCAACTGGAAGAAAATGCTTCATTTACTGAATCTATAATTTGACTATTGAACCAAAGGACAAATTAATTACTATACTGAAAGGAATAATTGGCTTGAGTTATTATGAGGAACTAGGATTGCTATTATATAATGGAGACAAAGAAACTGTATCTGGAACTTTGGAGATCATTGGGAGCATTTTTTTTCCAGGATTCTGTGCTTTCTGAATAGCCTATTATACCAACCAGAGTCAGAAAAGACAAGACAATCAAGATATCAGATCAATCAAGGATAGCAGCATGCTGCCAATCAAACAAAGAAACTAGGTTGGCTACAAGGTGAACTGATCTCCAGGGGTTACCAGAGAGGCGAGAGAAGGATGATGGAGATGAACATCACTTACAGCATCATGCATAAATATACAGCCTGCTTCCTGTGCTATGAATGAGGCTCCCAACACTGTCATCTCTTCTGCAGCAATACTAGAACATGTCTGGTGGCTCTATCAAATTTCATTTTGCAAATAATAAAAATCAAACATATTTTAAAGGAGTTTTATGATAGTAGGTAATGAGCTTTAATACCCAAGAATCATGCAGGTATACATACTCTGAGACTTAATAGGTCACAAGCCAGTATACAGCTCCCTGTATTTGAAGTGTGAGATTTGTATACATCTGAGTAATAATACAAGAAGCAAACGCAACAAGCATTTGTTCTAAGTCACATTTCTATAACCTTACTAATGCTGTAAGTAAACATGGTAAATAATAAAAGCAGATACCTTGATTTGTTTGTGTATCTTTACTTTCTATTTTAAGACCATTGAAGAAACCAAAGGATACAGAATCTTGTTCAACTATAAAAATGAACATTTTGATTAAGATACCTGAAGCTTTCTTTTATTCATTTTGGCATATATACTGATAGATAAATGGAATCACTCCATCCCCAGAGCTGCATATTTTTGAGATAGTTACAGTATTTATTGAAGAACCCTCATAGACATGGGACCCTTGAGTTTTACACTATTACCATACTATATTTTGATGTGGGAGTGTCATATATCAATCTGTTGGTTTCATTGGTTAAGCAATAAAGAAACTGCTTGGCCCTCATAGGTTAAAACATAGATGAGAGGAGTAAACAGAACAGAATGCTGGGAGGAAGAGGAAGTGAGCTCAGACTCGACAGCTCTG
>NC_022027.1:36832106-36845619 GCF_000317375.1 Microtus ochrogaster | reverse complement strand
GGCCAGGGTGCTGGGGACACAGCCCGCAGCTCCTATTACAACAATATTTCCCTCATTTCACCTTTCTTCCCTTAGTGTGAACTCCCAGAGAGATCTCACAGGCTGGAGTCTTTTCATCAGGCAATGATTTCAGAAAATGCTAATTAAAATGCAAGTGGGGAAGATGAGTACTGTCTACAGTACTTCTTCCTTTACACACTTCAATCAATCAGTGCATGTCAATCATCCAACATTGCTTTAGTAAGAATCCTTAGTAATTACATTAATTGATTAGTCATAAATGAATCCCCAAGTCTTTGGTAATACTTATAGAAATTGAAAGAAATTATCTGAACAGAAAAATCTTAACTTCTAAAAACTAGAGGTCCTAATTTCCTTATTTGATCTTAAACAATTCTTTTCAGTTATAAAAAGTCTTAAAAACACATGTATTTGATGTTTATTTTTCTGCTTATTTGTTTCAAGAGAATATTGAAAATACCTATTGTGTATGAATAAATTCAAAACAAATGCATATTTGAGATGAAACGACCTGCCTGGTGTTTGTAGAGTTATAAACTTCTATGCTCAGAGGTGTTTTTGAAGATTTAAATTGATGCCTATAGCTTTTAGAGTCAAAGCTTTGTCAGTAAAATTTGTGCTGTTTTTCTGATATGTAGATTTCAACAATTCTATGCTATTTGCTGGTGCTTGTTTGTGTGGGCATCAATGCTTCACATTTAAATAGGCACTGGAACCCAATCAGCTTTTTACTACACCAATAACAACAATATACTTTTACACCTGGATACTGGTGGATAAGGGTTTTCCAGAAGTTGACCAATGCTTTGAATATGTATTGAACATATTGGCAACTTTCTTCAATAACCAGGAGTTATCTTCCAGAATCAAGAGGTGATAATAGGAACATTTCTTTTCACTATCATCCTAAGTGACATAATAAAATTTTGCTTTGGGTGACTGCAAACTTGTGCTTTGTTGGTCTACACATTTGGGCTGAGGAGTGGGATACTTATTCCAAAAGACACAACAAACCTACTAAACTGGAATCTAAGTAGGTCTTCTGATGCTCTTAAGTAAATTGACTTAAAAAGTACTGGTAATGCTAAAAGAGGTGATTGATTGAACTACCAGAAGGAAATTGGATTACTTCTTTACAATGGAAGTAAAAAGATTATATCTGAAATGTAGATCCTGTAACACATATCTCAGTGTTAACATATCCTGTAATTAAAGGCAATAGGAAATTAGAGCAAACTAATCTAGGCAGTGTGAAAACTGATATAGACATTTTTAAATTTTTGTGCATGCTCCCCACTATAAATAAATGTTAAAAGATGCTTAAATTTGTCATTGGAAGAGCAATTGAAGGGCTAACATAAACTTGTGTCTTATTCCCTCCTGTAAATTGATAGAGAGTTTTCTCTTTCTTTCCACAAACACTTGGAATGTCTGTGATTTGGCAAGAGCTATAGTTATATAGCAAGGAAACAGTATCCAAAAAAATCACAATTACCCAATTTCTGCTGTTATGTAACGATATTTCAAAGGAAAGGACAAACATACATAAGAGATTATGCAAATAAATGAATACATATTCACAAGATGTTTTTTAAAAAATTAAATTCAACAAATAAAATTATGTGACAGACTGATATTCGGATATGATTAGGGCGTAGTCAGAATCAGAAGAACTTTAATTAGATAAGGTAAAAAAAAACATAATGTTCGGGCATGTGGAGGGCCTTAGTAAAGGAAGAATTATAGACATTAATTCTAAAATAGATAAAACCTAAGATTCACTGAGGGCAAGATGAAAAGATACAGAAATAGACTCAACTTGAAATATTTGCATCAAGTAATATGATTCACATTTATTTTCTTTTGTTGAAACAACTTCTCATATGTATAATACTTAATACTATAAACCTTTCCTTCAATTACTATTTTGAGAGTCAACTTTTAGAGACTCACCAGGGATTTGGTGTGCATTCCATAATAATAATAATAATGACAATGGATAAGATGCTTTAAAAATTGGGTTTATTTCAAGATTGTATGCTATCTTTAAATAATGTTTGTTCTTTCAAAACCGGAAAACTTTAAATTGACTATATTCTATGAGATATCTGTGCATCATTCCTGTTGTGTCTTGAAATGCAAAAGACCTGCGTAACTTCAAGCCAGAGAAAGAGAAAATCCTAGCAGGAAGAAGGAAAATTGGGCAAAAATTCTCATCCAGAACTAAGAAATTTTTTTTGCTACTGGTAACTGTTTGGAGAGAAGAAATATGTTTTCTTCGATGGGGTGATACTGGTTATATTAATCACACTACCCATGGCTACTCCTGCTCACAAAGAGTTGGGTAAAATAAAACAAATTCCAAGGTTTTATGTTTCTGTTTCTGTGGAGAGGATTTTTCTTTTTTGTGTGTTTTCTTTGTCTATTTATCTATCTACCTATTCATTTATCTACTATCTATTTATTTACTTATTTTTGTGTGTATTGTCTTAAGAGTGAGAAAAATATAAGGTTGGAAGGTATGAGAGGGTAGGAATCTTGGAGGAGTTGAGGGAGGGAAAAGAATGAGAGCAAAATATATTGTACATATTTAAATTATAAATTGAAACCAAAAAAAAAGACAAAGAAATCCATATCTGAGTGGTGGTCATATATGATGTTAATCTCAGCACTCTGGATGCAGAGACAAGAGTCCAGGACACCCAAGACTATGCATAGAAATCCTCTCTTGAAACAACCAAAAATAAAAAAAATAAATAAATAAATTGAAAAAAATACAAAAAATTAAAAAGTATATTCATCAATTCATCACATTTAAAATAGAATTTTGCTTTTATTTTATGTGTATGGATGATTTACATGTGTGTATATATGTGCATTCTGTGTTCATGTGTGTGTGTGTGGTGTCCACAGAGTCCAGAGAAGTCCATGGAATCCCTTAGATGTCAATTAGGTTATGAGCTGCCAAATCTACATCTTCTGTATGACCATCAAATGCTAATAACTCTGATTCACCTCTTCATCTCCGATATCATTTTTAACACTATCAACTTTGAAATAAAATTGAAAAGATAATTTAAGGGCACAGAACTAAAAAAAAAAAAGTCTCTTTTACTCTGTCTATTTCAAGTAGTTTATTATCGTAAGTAATATGGTAAAATCAAAATTTTACTTGATGTTTTATGTATAACTGATTCAGAATGACTACTAGGAATTTTCAAAAATCTCAAAGTACTTATTTTAGTTTGTTTTCGAATTCAAATTGTTAGTCAAATATGTGTGCACCTCCAAGTGTGATGTGGGATTCCCCTCTGTATGCTGTGAATATGTTTTATCACCATCAGTTAATAAAGAATCTACTTTGGCTTATGGCAACACAGAATAGAGCAAGGCGGGAATTCCTAGCAGAGATAGAGGAGAAAAGAAGGCATAGTCAAAGAGACACAATGTAGCTGCTGAAGGAGAAAGATGCCCACTAGTAGACCACAGCCTTGTGGTGATACACAGATGAATAGAAATGGGTTAAGAAATAAGAGTTAGGCAGGAATATATCTAAGTCATTGGCCAAACAGTGTTGGAATTAATATAGATAAAGTGTGATTATTTTGGGTCTGGGCAGCCAGGAACGAACAAGCAAAGCAGCCTCTGTCTATACAAATTCTAAAGAACATTAGATATAATAAAAATAGAAATATAATAATAAAAACAATAACTATTTATGACAATTACTTGAACTTGTAGTAAATTACAAAACTGTGTCATTGTTTTGAATTAGTTGAAGAAATGATGACCTCTATCACAGAAGTGTCTGAACTGAGTTCTTAGGCCTGGGCGAAGAATCCCAATGTTGAAACGTCACCACAGAATGAATACGCTTGCATGTGATCAGAAAGATCCCGAAATCTGCACTAAAGTTAACACTTTGACTGGTGGAAATATAAACTTTATTATTTCCACACTGAGTCCTAGCTGTGCCATTAGTTAAGAAAGTCAACAATGTGAATCTCAAAGGTAAGCATGAGAATTTCCACTTCCGAATGTCCTCTTCATTAAACACTGAATACCATATTACTCCAATTTTGTCAATATAAGTAGCAGACTGAGAAAATTGTTTTTTAAATAGTATCTTTATGCATGTAGCACATTAACAAGGTAGTCTCTGGTAACATAAGAAAATAAATATTGAAATAGTATATAAAACCCTAATAATCGGGAATTTTATACATCAGCATACCTTATGATTATTCTATAAACATAGTATGTCATTTTTATGTTGAAAGTACACTAAATACAAACATGCTTCAATCCACAGAATAGAGTTATCACTTGCCGTTTTTAAAGATCACTGTGATATAATACTTAGAACCCTGCTTCTTAATCCCCTTCTTGTAGCAAGGTTCACTTCTTGCAGTGTGATAGCAGAGATTCCTATCAATAAGATGGACACATATTGATGTCAATTACAAAAATATCCCCTTTTGTAGATGGTACTAATAGAATATAATTTTTCATTTTTATTTTTATGTCTGCTGTGGTATCTGACGTTGTTTCATTTTATTGCCTTTTTCACATGCATGTTGTATTTTGTCATGGTGAGTGTAGAAAATCTTCTACAATTTTATTTATTGAGGAATATATGTAAGATCATCTTTATGTTTATAACTTAGAAAAGTGAACATTTGTATCAGAATAAAAATCCAATGCTAAAGGCTATAAATTTAAATGTTAGGAGAGATCAAGTAGGACAACCAGATTTTACTATATTCAAAGGACTTTTATTTTCTGAAAAAATATAAAATTTAATATAGTACACTACAAAAACATGTATACAAACTGAAAGCTCACAGAGATGCGGATGGGAACTAAGACAAAAACGCTCATCCTTCCTTGAATAATACTTTGAATCAGGGACATCAGATAACCTGACGCCTACTGAAGAGTCAGATAGGCCTCACAAATGTCTCTGATTTGCCTGAAACTAAGTGATTTTGATAAACATATTAACAAAGGACAGAGTCTGACTTTAGTCTCAGACTATTACAAATGCATTATATATTTATATATCTTCTTTTAAATAATTAATTGCAAAACTACAGTAGTCTAATTATTCACATATAGTTGACCACTCAAACCAGTGAAACTAGCACCCAACTTGAAAAGATGGGACATATTTTTGCCAACTTTACTTTTTTCAATAACATAGAGAAAAGGAACTTGAGTCATTATTATAAACACACTTTTAAAAAAAGAAATAGCAGCTTTTTCTAAGTGACAATTACATGGTCATTCTGAATAAAAACATTCAACTATTGATGTGTGAAAGACTTATAAATTAACAAGAAATGAGAAGAAAATTCTTATCTATTTCTTTCTTGATACATTACTATATAATTAACAGCATAATAGAGCAAAAATATTCAATGTAACCAGCTGTGCTATAGCATTGAGATAAAATGATGACTTATTTGAGCTATCAAATTTCAAATAAAGCTACCATTACGATTCTGTTCATTTGTTCATTATTATCTCCATCGTCATCATATTGTCCTTACTTCTTATTTACACTGAGGTTAAACATCTGGCAAAACTTAAACAAAGATTGTTTATTATCACATTTAGTTTTCCCTCCTAATTTTTAGCAAGAACAAAATGAGACAGAGATATTTTCTACTATGCAACATTGTATACCTACTAAGACTCTAACACCTGACACTCTTTGCCATCTAATGTACCATACAGCCAAAACATTTTCCAAAGGCAAATGTTTCTCATTGTGCTTCTGAAAACTCACTTCAATAGACATACAAATATCTTTCACTTCCACATAGAATTCAAATAGCAGACATGCAAATGTGTAAGTGCTCAACCCATTTTAACAGCTCCACTTTAACATGAGATGTGAAAGTTGTATCACATTTTACTACACAGAGGTTAGAATTGTTTTATAAACAGAGTTAAGGGTGTTTTGCATTATTTTTGAAAACTTCCAAAATGAATAATTCTAGACACACTTAAGTTCTAATAAAATATTTCTGTGTAAATTGTACAACGATTCCATTACTTTAGAATGCTGAGTTGATTAATAAAATACAGGAATTAAAAACCATGCATATTACAGTTTTCAAATGCTGGAAATTAGTATCTTTACATTTTGCATATCATTATTACATTTCAGGGAGATCATTTATTTTTGTCAGACCCATACTAGTGAATGGCATGATTAGATATAAATTATGATTGATAAACATAGTAACTGAATGACTTCAAATAGAACCAGTCAGTTCAGAGCAATTCCCTGTCATACCGTCTTACAATACAATTACATATCATTTTACAAATCAGTTGCGTGTATGAGGATTATGGAATCTATTCTTTAGATTTGGGAGCCGGTGGGTAAGAAAATGAATCCACAGGAAAAGAATTCGCACCACTGGAATTTGCCAAGTCCGATGCTGAGTGACAGACTCACTACATTTTACGAGAGCAGGCTCCTCTCCCTCATCCACTTCTCACATTTATAGATGAGATTGACACTTTCCAATGGTGACATGTCCAGTGGTGAACAAATATTTTAGAAAGGCATTCTTTCCTCTCTGGGGGGCAGAGCACGTATAATTTAAAAGTCTATCTGTTCTAAAATCATATTGACATTCTTTAGAAACTCTCAACCAAATTTAGGTGTGGATGAAAGCTGTGTGACCATACAACATTTCTCTGAATTACTTTCCCAATGTAACACTTGAATTGTAAAGGAAAAAAGTAAATTTGATTAAAAATAATTTATATTCTATTTTGAGAAAGCGAAAATCATCACTCCAACTGCTAGCCACTTATGTATAAGTGACCTACCAATAATCTCTGAACATACAGAGTTATCAAAACAATATATTGTGTGGATTGTGTTTATAGCCATATAGTTGTGGCTAGTACAAGCTCTAACATGTGCATTTGTAAGCTTTTGTTGTTATAAAGTTCTCTAAATTATTTTATTATTAATATTTAAATAAATTTTCAAAAGTCAGTAGAGTATAATAAAATTTTCAATTATTTTGTTGGATAGGAATTAGTTTTAATGATCTTATGTTTTTTAATTGTATAAATGCATTTTTTAATGATGATATCTATCTGCGACTTTTAACTAGACAGTATTACACTGCTCCTTTCAATATTTTCTAAAAATTTAACTAAAGTAATAGAGATTTCTAGAATGCAGTGTGGACTTACAAACGCTTTGTTGTTTTGATCTTTCATTATTCACTAAAAAAGAGAAATGGATGGGGAAGAAAGAGAAAGAGAGAGAGAGAGAAAGAGAGAGAGAGAGAGAGAGAGAGAGAGAGAGAGAGAGAGAGAGAGAGAGAGAAAGTCTGCTTCACAATTGCTTTTCTCATTGGGTTAACACTGAAGAGAAACAAACACAAGAGCAAGGACTAAGGCTAACAAAACCCTGACACCTCTCCTGCAGATCTCGCTCCTCTTACATGCTTTTACCAAGGTAGCACTGAAAGTCCTCTTTTAAATTCTCTGCTCCTCAATTACCACATACTATTCTCCTGATTTTAGAAGTGTAACAACATAAAATATTGTTCATGTCACTATCACGCTCACTTTTTTGAACATTTCAATAAACCGTGTGAACTTTACCTCAAATGACAGCCCTTGACTGGTATAGTATATAAAATGGACTGAAGGAGTATTTTATATTACTTAACCGTCTAATTTCTTAATACTTTTCATTGATTCTTTAAAGTATAATCAAGGTTATGTAATGGTGGGCAGAATGTAATTAAAATGTAAACAAGGAGTTATTACTTACAAAAGAACCTCGAAACAAAAATATGAGTTAAAAAACATCCCCCTCCCCCGCCTCCCTTTGTACTGATGAGACACAATGGCAGTGACTACAAGGAAGAGCACAAAGGGAGACATTGAGTGCCCCCGCCTGGATCCCAACAGAAGCCAGCACACTCAGATAACAGCTCACATAAATGTGCCCTAGTGTCAAAGTTGCTGGAGAAAATGTTTTCTGGAACTACATTTAGGAAGGTTTAATTTCATAGTAGGGCATAAAACTATCGGCTAGAACTTCTTAGTCAGAGATAGTAGAATGTATTTGTAAGAACACAAAGGGATTTCACCTTAGAGGCATTAGCTGTTTAACTAAACTAAATAGTTGCTTTCAAAATGAGAGAAAAACATCGACTTGAACTGGATTTTGTTATACTGTTTCCTATTTCTCTTATTCATATTACAGCATAGAACACCCTTTCCTGTATACTTCCAAAATTAAAACACCATAAAAAGGCAAGCAGAACAATATTATATGCATATTCCAACACACACACACATACATACACACACACACACACACACACACACACACACACACACACAAAATCCAAGTTTAGTCAGTTCCTGGCCATATTATAAATTATACATACAGTATATACACAATCACTATCTAATGTTCTCTAGAAGAGCAACTACAAATAAATCCTATAATACAAAAAGATAAATATACACCCTGTATTCAACTTTTCCTTGACCAAGCAAAATGTTTATAAACTATTTTCTATAACTTAACATGTAATTGCATTTGAAATTACAAACTGCTTTTAAGGAATAATCTAATCATATTGCTCTTCAATACACTATGTAGACAATTAAGACTTGAAGTAAACGTCAGTGAAATGCAGCTTTTCTTAGCCCACACATGGCTTTAAAACTTTTCCTTTCAAGTAGATCCCTGGAAGTTTTGAAAGGGGCTACCTTAACTGTCTGTAAAGGTGCCGTGTCTTGATATATTTCATGGACTAGATTCTGTGGAAGTAATGGGGGAAGGATTGAGTTACTATTTTATTATAGAATGTTTATCTCCATGTTTCCACTCTATGAAGGTTACACTTGTTCATAAAACGAAGACAATAAGAGGAAGATAAGGATATTTTAGTAAAATATTGATTACAAATTCAACGGCTGAGGCAAATGCCTCCAAAGGTTGAGATATCACTCTTTTCCCTTTTCTCCTAGAATTGTTAAAAGAAATCTCAGGGCTGTTTACAAAGTGCAGAGTTGTTCACTTGGAGAAGTGACACACAGAGGTCACACTGGCACCATCCCATTTACCAGCTGCACCTTCATCTCTTGAAGGCTGCTCATGATCTTCTTCTGGTGACCGACCAGAGTCACTCCCAGGCGCCTCAAGTCCCTGCATGAAGAAAGCACACATTGGATGTATGTATTGATTCATTTTGTAGCACACCTCAATATTTCACGCTGGCAAAGGGGCACATGTTTTGTAAGAAGTAACACAAAATAGTGACAATCTTAGACAGTCACAGTCCAGTTTTCAAAGTGTGTTCTAAAACTTAAAAAGTTTATATTTACATTAAAAATGTACACATTTATTCCTGTGGATGAAAACCCTAATTTAAATGGTACATAGTCATGAAAAATAAATGTATATATCTTACCAATCAATTCTAAATACAGTGGGTACATTTTCATTGAACAGCATTGAAAATGTGATCCTAAAACAACATCAAACAGTATTTTTGCTAAAAGAAATGTAAAATGTAATTTAGATTTTAACACCTTATCAATTGAAAGTTGAAGTATTTTGGATTCTGATTCATTCCATGCAACCATCATACATGACAGATAGCCTTACACAATAATCATTCTTATAGTGTTTTTGTAACAAAGTTTGTGTCATTTTATACTTTGGGTTCAAAGTGCCAGTTTCCTCTTCTACCAAATCATACATCAGCTTTTATTTTCTTTTGACATTTAGAGAATTCTGAAGACTATACAAAAATAATTGAATTATACAAAAGAAATCTTAAAATGTTTGTATTTCTAAATTCATTTTATAGAGCACCCAAAACAAGCATAAAAATTTTAAATGCCATTTCATAGACTTTAAAAAGAAATTATTCCTCAAAATGGTTTTTGGACAAATACAATCAATTCACATATTAGGAAAATTTTATGAACTAATTCTAAGAAAAATTAACTTATAATTCATAATTCTAAGTGACCTAGAATTCCTTAGGAAGTCACCTTGCTAAAGACATTGATCTAATAATTTCCACTTTTTGCATTTAGTGTCTTAATTTTAATTTTCTTAGCTATCCAATAGGAGTAAAGACAAAGACAAGATCGTGATAAGTAAAACAGTATTTTCAGGCAACACAAAGTCTCTGCTATGAAGAAGATTGAACACCTTGGCTTCAACCTTGTCAGCCTTGGAAAGAATCATCTACTAAGATTTTTGTAATGCTTGTCCTTTTTACGGTTTCTGAATTTTTTTATGAGAATTTTAGAAGTGAGAAACAACCAAGATATCACTCATACTTATGACAGTAAAATGTTTCTTTTTTTACGATTTGGATATTAACATTAATTACAAGATTTCAGCAAACTATAAAAAATAATAATTACTGATGAGGTATGTAATAAAAACATCAGCAAAATATAGATTCAGTAGAAATGTACTCAGAAACAAAGACACCATTGTTATCACAGTAATAGGTAATAGAGAATTAAAGTACAAATAAAAATAATTTGGTTGTATTTCTTTCAAATTAAATTGGCATGCTCAGGCTTGACATTAGGCTAGGTGAGTCTAAGCCATTAAAGGCTACTCTATTTATTGTAGGTTACTTAACAGCCTTCCTGGCTTCTGTTGAACAGATACTAGAATAAAAGGGGAGACTCCTCATTGTGACAGGGCAAAATTCTTTAGACAGTGATGAGTTCTTAATGGAGACACTCTTCATATTGAAAACCATATCATTAAATGTAAGAATAACCAGTGATGTTTAATAATCATCCAGTTTCTTGGTACTGCAATGTATTTAATGGTAACACATAATTTAACAAATTTTTACCTTATGGACAAAAAAACATAGACTTGGAAAATTTAAAACATTCATCTGTAGAGCACATCAGTAGGCATCTGAGGTAGGACTAAAACCAGAAGCCAAAGTTTTAAATCCAAACTTTAATTTCTCACTGCTTTCAAGGGTGATTTCGGTAAAAAATAAATAAATAATAAGAAAAAGAAAAAGAAAAGAAACACTTAAAGCATAATTGAATATGGAAAATCCCCAAAGAACTGAACACATTTTGTTGTTGTGACTAAAGTTGTATACTGAATCTACATTAAAACATAGTTTGCATTGTTGGGTAACTCTGATCATTCTATATGTTTCATGAAAAATAGTAAAGTGAATGTTTATCGGTGTTTCCTAGCAAAGTATAAATCACAGCCAGGACATAAAGGATTTAATTTTGAGCTTAGAAAAATCAGTTTCTAGTAAAAAAAAATTAATTTGAGTTTAGAAAATCATATTTTAAAATTTATTTTTGTCAAATGTATTGTAAAATTGTAAGTGATACATCCAATTTTCAAGGGCATGTCTTTATTTAAATAGCATATGCGTTTAGGTTACATAATTCAGTAGAAACAACATTTAAAAGATAACAATTACATTTTCTTGCAATGTCTTAAAACCCCAAATGTATTGGTTTTCCAACTCAAATGACATGGACTATTCCATGTAACACTTTATTTTGAAGGGTTTGTCTGTGTATATATGTTTGTGCCACATTGTGACTCTTAGCAGGAATGACATTTAATCATTTGCTTTGCATATTTTTATATATGTAGCTTTGCTAAAGCTGATACAATTATAATTTAGTTGTCCAAAAACTGATTACAAAAAAATTTAAAATGTCAATATATAGAGTACGTTATGCTGAAAAGGGAATGTTTTGAAGAATTTCAATTGGTTACTGAATATTGTTACATAGTTTGTATTTATGAAAGTCAAAATTAATTTCTCTTCTTAAATGTTAGAATTAAAGTTGTATAAAATCATACTTAGCTAGAAACTTTCATACAGATTTTAAGTTAAATTTGTACTAATTTTTCTGGTTAAAAACACATAAAATAGCTTTTCAATATCGGTTTATTATCTGATACTCTCTACACACTCAGGCATATGGTCAGAACACTGAAATTCTTTCCATTCTCCTTGCCTTCTCTTTTCCTTTTTCTCACTTCCTGTCCTTTATTTCACCATGCAAGAAAGCGAAATTACAAAAACGAAGTATTACAGTTTAGAAATTGCTGCAAATAAGTACATCTTTTGTAGAGTTCTGTGGTAATTCTTTAAAACTGATTTGTTCATTAAGACTTATTAAAGTGATATTTAAAGAAACAAATCAATATTATTATATACTTGTAATAAAAATATCTATAATGTCCTTGTTTAATAAAAAAAAAGAGAATAAGTATTTATGCAATTTAAACTGTTCTCAGACAATGCCTTGGAGAATTAAGTTGCTGCTGGAGATAATTATCTGAAGCGTGAATATCTTTCTTCCAATACTGACAAATGCATTAAAATATTGGAAATAGTTTCATCTCACGCATCTGGTTATTTCAAATAGTTTGTTTTATTTTTGTTTTCCTTTATGAGTATATATATGTATATACATATATATTCATATATATAGGTGCATGTGTGTGCACATATACTCACGTGTTCCTGTGTTTGTGCATGTGACATATGTATATCTATACTCAACTCTGTAGACATATATGGTTACCAGAGGCTGACATCTGAGTGTCTTTCTAAATTGCTTATCTAACTTATTTACATTCATTTATTCATTCATTTATTGAACTAGGTCCATCACTGAACCTAGCGTTTGCTTCTGCAGATAGACGGAACAGTGAATACCCTGGGATTGGCCTGTTGCTGATATGCAAAAATTGCTTTAAAAACACTTGCTACCATATATGGCTTTTATGGGGGGGTATTGGGTCTCTGAATTCATGACAGCTCAGAAAGTACTTTAGCCAATAGACATCTCGCAATCATAACAGATTCTATTTTACTGTCTTCTACATATCTAAAGTGGGCAGATTCATAATAATAATTACATTGTGTGTGACAAGGAAATGACTCCACTCTGGTACAGTGACTTTTGGAAGGAAAACATTTTTGATGGTTAAGGATACACTTTTTGTCCTGTTTAACTGTGCATCTAAGACCTGCCATGTTTGAATAGTTTTAGCTATAGCCTCTTTATACACATTACATTGCATTGTTACCTCTTGAAATCCAAACAACACATGAGGATGTTTCTAGTGCTGATACAGCACCCTTACAAGCCGGGAGATGGTGGCGCACACGTTTAATCCCAGCACTCGGGAGGCAGAGGCAGGCAGATCTCTGTGAGTTTGAGACCAGCCTGGTTCTCAGAGCTAGTTCCAGAACAGGCCCCAAAGCCACAGAGAAACCCTGTCTCGAAAAACCAAAAAAAAAAAAAGGAAATCTGTCAAAATAATCCACCATATAAACAAACTGAAAAATAAAAACCACATGATCATCTCATTAGATGTCAAAAAAGTGTTAGAAAAAAAACAACATCTTTTAATGATAACAATCTTGGAGAGAACAGGGACACAAGGAATATGCTA
>NC_022027.1:36826603-36832006 GCF_000317375.1 Microtus ochrogaster | reverse complement strand
AAAGAAAGAAAGAAAGAAAGAAAGAACAGACTTACATAAGCAAACATGACGAGAAAGGGACTTTGAAGACTGTGCATTGACATGACATGTATTAGCAAATCAGTACATGTATGTGGTGCCATTTCTGGAATTATATTTCACCATCTTTTCAAACATTATTCCATGATACAACGTAATGAAAAACACTCTTAGTATATTGTGATTCAGAAGTAAGAGAACAGGTTAAAGAATAAAAAGTGCCTGATATATATGGAGACACCTTCTTGATTACACAAGATATGCTGCAATCGTGTGTGTATGTGCAAGACAGGGAAAGAGAGAGAGAGAGAGAGAGAGAGAGAGAGAGAGAGAGAGAGAGAATATCCCCTTGCTCATTCTTTGTTGTGCTGTGCTTTTAGCATTTTTAGTGGGATTAAACCTCATCTTCACTTCCTTGATAGTAGAAGGGACATGCGACACTAATGAACATCCACTCAACCACACAACATTATAGTTTTATCAGTTTTAAAATGAAGCTGTGTGCTATCAGTTTTTTCTGGTTTACTTTTAAAAATATGAATAACCACTTATTAGGTACTGTTCAAGGCAAATATATTTATCAAGAGAATATTAAATTATTTTGTAGAGATTAGACCTTGCAAAAATTACTCTCAGAATTTTAGTTTAAATGCATACAGCACAGAGAATAGCAAGCTCTCCTATACATGTTTTGAGAACATACTAAATTATGTGTAATGACTTCCTTCAAAGGTTGGTGAAGCTATTTGAGTCAGACTTCACAAATTTGGGATGCAGATTTAGAAAACTGCTGTTTTAGAATCGTAAGACACCATCCTTATAACTATTACAGGAATTTATTCAGCTTACAGAAAATTGGTATAATATTTAAATTCTCTGGATTTTGCTCATTTTATGAATAACCAAGTTTTGACAGCATTGGCCTAAAAAGAATTTACAAAACAACTTTGATCACGTCCTTACTTGAAATTTTAGCTTCAATTAACCACTTGCCTTCAGCTCACAATTTCTCATGTCAACAGTAACTCACTGCACTTGTACATTAGAGTAGAGTCTTGCCCATTTTTTTACGCAACAACTATTCAAATATCATTACTCTATACAGACAGAATAGTGTAGTTTGGGAAAGAAAGACATGTAGCAAGCAGAAACATCGAAAGTTCAAAGCTATCCTTATTGAATATGCCTTACTTCAAGACTTGAGTTCTTGGTTTGTATTTTTCATATATGTACTGGCCAATAGTTGAAAAGCAAAATAACCATTATTAAGGTAGTTTTGAAGCAATGGTTATAAAAAGGAGAACTGTTTCCAATCTTTATATTTTTAAACTTAATATACACTCAAATTTATCAAGCAGTAAAACACAATTTTAATGTACAGTAGTTTGTGTATTTGCTTTTTTGGTTGATTTAACATTTTTCTAAACATTTACATAGTTATAAATATGTCAGGCCCTTATTGGCTTCCAGGAATAACATTGTATTATCTTATTACAGTCTTTCAAAGGATGATACAATTAATATTTAGATGTTGGGTGATGTCCAGGTATCCAAAGGTATCATCAGGGTGTCCAAGAGCATGTACTTAGTTGTATGATGACCTCATTTTTTGGGGTGATTTTTCTCAGCATAGGACAGTTTTATTTATTTCTCTATGTTCAGGTAAAATACTGTACAAATTACCTTTTTTAATCCTTGACCAAAGAAGCAACTGATGATTCCTTATTTTGTATTAAACTTAAAATGATACTTGGACAAATAAAGAATACTAACTAGGTACACTGTGGTTATAAAGAGTCATATTAAACAACAGAATTTGCTTCTAATAATGTCAGACTCTCTAAAAATTTATCTTCTTTGGAAATAGAGTTCACATGCCCAATTCTCAGTAATGATTATAGTAATGACTATGGATCTCATAGTCATAAAATTTACATAAAACAAAATTCTTTGACTTTACTCTTCTGTTTCCAGTAAAGGAATTGAAAGGTAAATTGAAAGAGGCAATTTAACAAAGGAACAGTTATAAGAAGCAGAAGAGACTCCTAGGACGTGAGAAAGTACACACATACTGAAGAGATTTTAAATGTTACAGAAATAAACAGGAAAGAACTTCAAGAAATAAGAAAAAGTGAAACCATGCAACAATAATATTAGATATATTTTTACTATTTTAAGTTCCCCAAGAAATAGAACAACCTACAAGAAGATAAAAGTCTCACCAAAATAAATTTTAAAAATAAATAGGAAACCATGTATTGCAACAATAATTGTGTGTGAAAGAATAAAGAAAACTAAGACAGAGCTAACTATATATATGATATATATTCTCTTAATAAAAACAGAGACATTGTTTAATGCAAATAATTTTATTATGTATTTACAAGAAATCTGACATTGGGTAGAAGAAATACCTACAGTATCATTTTAATATAAAATGACAAATGACTTTAATAAATTAAAATGACCATTTTTACTGAAAAATTAAATAGTAATTATGTAAAAATAGTTTTAAATCATCAGGAATATATTTTAGTATACTGTTTAACTACAGCACAAACGAATTTCTTGAGCATCCAATAAATAATGGACATAACATTCATGTTTTCAAGATGTGATTTAACAGTAACTCTGAGAATGGGATTAAGTAAACTCAGAAAGCAAGCCACGTGGTTGTGATATTATGTATATTTAGTTATCAGTATGAAGGAAGACAGTGCTGTGATATTAGTCCATAATAAGTAATGGTACCCTGTTACCTTTTGTGGTGATGAGCAATGAATTGAATGAATCAAACAAGCCAAAATGATAGCTAAGGATGTCTACAGAACCACTCAGTATCGATATTACATTAAGAGATGAAGTTTAGATGGTGGTTTAGTGACTTAGAACATCCTAACCTTTTAAAATTCTTATAACAATATTTTAACCTTTAAATTCACAGGTCATGTGAAGTCAGTTATCATGATTTCACAGGTTAAAACATTATTAATTTAGATTTAATCTAGATGGAACCACAATAATAAGACTATTAATTTCACAAATAATGATTAGGCTAAAATAATTACACATAAAGAGTATATAATAAAGTACAAATGACTTATAGCCTTAAACAATTCGATACTTAGCTCTAGTGAGTTTTATTTAATAGGATTTACTAAATTGTATCATAAACGTGCAAACAGAAAAGGGCACAATTGGTTCCACTGAGATTGCACCAAATAACAACACATCAGAGGCAGGCTCTAACATATTCTGAGACTTGAAGAATGTAAGTTGCACCATGTGGATATTAAATGAGCTTCCTGCCAGAGAAACTCTGTTTAAGCCATTACCTGGATATTGACTGCAGAAAGTCGTCATTTAGGGGTATGTTCTTTCAGTTTTTGTTTTTTTGTTTTTTGTTACACGGGACTAACCACACCAATTGTGCTTACAGTTTCTTTTGTTTTATATTTACATTCATATAACATAAGTATCCGTATAAAAACTCATCAAGGAAACATAATTTTCCACAACAAAAAAGACCAGTACTTTGCCATGAAGTTATAATTCCAGTTATCCAAATACTCAAATGTTGCTTGTTTGATGCACAATAATGCAAAGTTACTGGCCACAGGAAGCATGAACCATGCAGCTGTTAATAATACAGGCTAAAAAAGATGAGGCTTCTTTGAAATCGACCACAAAAGGACACAGCTTAACTGCTTTCCCTTGATTGCATCCACTCCTTTGTCTGCATATACTTTTCTTGCCCCAACATGTATGTAAAAATGATCAGAAAAATTACTCACTCCAAGGTCACCTGAGCCACAGCGTCCATTGAACTGTATCCATTTTCCATAAAAATTTCTGTATACCGGCCCATCTTGATTGCTTCCAGCCATTCACCTACTGATCTGTAGGCCCCTGACCCCAGAGAACCATGCTCAGCCAACAAAGTAGATACCCTAAAACACAGAAAACAGAAATATTGCAAGGAATAAATGATGAATTTTGATCTGTACAAACAATGTTAAGTCAAATTCAAAGAATCTTCGGGACAATTAAATTATAAGGAAATATACAATCACTTGCATAATAAATAATTCAAAATAGAAGTGGGGAAAAACAAAAATAACTATTAGACTTTCATTGTAGACTGTGGATCTGGGCTTATAATAGAGAAATTATTAAATTTTCTGTAAAAAAATTATAGTTTTCATTGTTCATTTTTGATAGCATTAAATTATATTAAATTCATTATGTAAAGCTTTCATCTCCAGCTTGCCATAAGCTTGCTTTGAGTTTTCCAGGTTTCTCATACAAACATGAATTCAACAAAGCCGGAATAAAATTTTCTCTACCAAATTATTAAGTGTTTCCAATTACAGTATTTGATACAATAGTCCAGTTTTTGCTTGTTTTCATTTTTCCTCACAGTCTATCATAGTACATTTTATCCATATAACTTAAAAGTTTTATATTTGATCAATTCTTTTCCATCTATCACCAACTTCATTAAAGAAACCTTCATGGTAAATCTGTATGACTAAAGGCACCATGCACTTCTGACACAGAACCTGAAGGATCAAACATGATCTGATCTGAAAGTCCCATTCTGCCGTAAGTCAGGGAAGCATGCAAGGGAAGAAGGCAGTCGATAGTCCTACAACTGATGATGCCAGTGAATTACAGAATATCCATCATTGCACAATAACACTCACTATGTGTGCAGTGGTAATATTAACATCATGGTAGAAATCATCACCTCTCTAATTGGATTTAATTCAACAAATGGGAAATCATCCCTGGTACTGGAAGCCTACCCAATTACTCAGAGTTAATGAGATCATGGATCTTAGAGAAGAAATAATAACTGCCATTTTATGAAAGCAACATAATTACTAACTGCATCACAAATATTAAAGTTTATAGAAAAATATAGGTCTTTTCCTTCATCAAAGAAACTTCTCTTTGCAAAGAGTTCATTACAGAAATCCACAACTGATCAAAATTCAGAGAACAAGTGATCAGATGGTGCTCAGTACCAAATGGCACATCTTCAACACAACTCTTATATCCAGACTCCAAGAATTATGGATTAATTTAAGTTGTCAGAACTAGTTAAAAATTAGCCTGTGCTAATCGGCCTAACAGTTTATAATTAATATAAGACTCAGTGTGTTTCTTTGGAACTGAACAATTGTGGGACGGGTCAGAACAGAAACTTCTGTCTACAAAGAGATATTCAAATATAATTTATACAGCTACAGGATTCATCAAATCTTTTTTTTTTTTTGTTTTTTTTGTTTTTTCGAGACAGGGTTTCTCTGTGGCTTTGGAGCCTGTCCTGGAACTTGCTCTGTAGACCAGGCTGGTCTCGAACTCACAGAGATCCGCCTG
>NC_022027.1:36807482-36826503 GCF_000317375.1 Microtus ochrogaster | reverse complement strand
CCACCATCGCCCGGGATTCATCAAATCTTGTAATATGAGTGTGGATGATATCCAAGAGAAAACTCCTTGCAGAATTATTTCTTGTATGTGACTGTTTAATTAAAGATGGGTAGTGAATAGTACATACTGAATGCTTACTCCATGCACATGCATATTATGTTAAATTCTATAAATTATATATATGAAAATCCTATACACCATGTTTAAGAAAGTAAGGAAAGATGCTTAAGGAAAAATTAATATGATTTAGAACACTAGAACTTTTTTTAATTATCACCTTAGATTCATTTGTGACAATTACCTCAACATCATTCAAATAAGTAGATTAGAGACAGACTTAATACTATTATATATCACCATAAGAAATTTAAAAGTGTATTTAGGGAAAAACATATGTAATAATTGCTAAGGAGATATAATCTCTAGCTGTTAGTATAGAAAGTTCAAAATACCTCACCAGATTTTTAGGGTTCATTTCTGACTTATGTTGAAATACTTAGTAAATAAGTGTTGCACCAAGATCATTGAATTTATGTAACTTCATCATAAGCAAACAACTTCATTTAATTCATCTTAATAGACAGCCATTTCAGCTACTAGCATGATTTTCTTTCTTGTAAAAAAAAACAATGACACTAAACACACTGACGCTAATAATTTAGTTAATTTTCTAATTTGGAACCAATTTGATTTTTATTACTGGGAATATTTTGATATTTTTTTCTACTAAAGAGAAAAAAGTACTTTGCAAATATCCAATGTTATTTAAATACATTCTTATTGCAATTCAGAAAAGTAGAAAATATGGTTATTGGCTTGTACATATTTTCCACAAAATTACTCATTTACCAATTTTAACTCTTCAAACCAAATAATAAATTATTAACAAATATCTTCTTACAACCAGATAAAGGCGAAGGGTCCTATAAGCCATCAATGTTCATAAACTGAATGCCACAATATAACCATATGCTAATGACCAATACTAAAATATATTCTAAAGAATTCATGTGTCGTTACTATTAGATTGTTAGTTTAAAATGCACCGGGGCTTAATTAAGCTCCTATAATCTCATTTATCTACCTGAACCTATGCTCTAGAAACATTTGGATCTTGTTTTCTAAATCTATTTCAGTGCAGCAAGCATGTACTCTCTTTTTGACAATGACATATCACACAAATAGGTTAGGCAAAGATGTTTTAGGTATAAATTTCATATATCTTTTTTATTTCAAGAGGAAAACACTATGAAAGGTATAGTTAAATAAATTGTCATACAGATTCCTGTAGTAATACATAAATGACTTAATGAAACATTTATTATATCAACTTGGTCAGATATACTCAGGAAAAAATTGCTCAAGTCTGGTCTTGTACCTGCTTGATGCATTAACCAGTGTCTTCAGACTACTTGGGTTTCGTATCAGCTTGTCCAGCATGTTGACGATTTCATCAAACTTGGGCCTGCTATTTCGATCTTTTTGCCAGCAATCCAGCATTAATTGATAGAGAGCAGCAGGACAATCCATGGGGCTTGGCAGGCGGTAGCCTTCTTCCACTGCTTTGATCACCTGCACAAAGCAAAAACAGAATGAGTCCACAATACCACTAATGTAATGGAAGGGTTTGAGAAATTTCCTCCTTCTCATTTCCTTCTGTATTCGTATATTTGCAGTACTAACCAGCTACACTATTTTTGTAAACCATGACCACTTTCATTTGCTGCAAAATAAGACAATAGGAAAGAAGGTACTATCACATACACCACTAAAAATTAGGCCCCTTACACATGTTAAAAGCTAAATGGTAGTGATGGTGCATGCCCTTATTCCCCATCCCTAGGGAGGCAGAGGTAATTGGATCTTTAACCAGGACTTTGTGAAGAAATCCAGTGTCAAACAATAAAAACAAAAATAGAACAAAGAAAACAAAACAAAATAAAAACCAAACTTGAGATGAGGTTTACCTATAATCTTGGTGAAGGATATTTTATCAAACTAACTGCCAAAAAGTAGATCATGTCTTATTTATTCTTGCCTTCTAGTATTAAATAAGGATTATATTTTCTATAATTCCTCTGAAAATATAATATTTTTCTTATAATTATATACAGGCACATTTCAAAGTACTAAAATGGCAATTTCATTTCAAAAGAGAATTTTGGATGGAAAATGATAGATAAGTCAAAGGCTAAATTAGCATAACTGTCTCATGTATCATTTAATAATGTCAAGGTCTGACTGTTTATTATTATCTTTGGATTTCCGTCAGGAATTTGAAATGAGTATCTACTGGCATAGGCATTAGGAATATTTACTTTAAACACATATATGAGTATTTTTCTATTTATGGGGATAAAAACATATTACTATTACTGACATCAAAATATCTAAATACAGAAAAATATTTATTTGTATTACTAAACAATTCAATGGCCTTTTAACTCATTTATGAAAATATCCCAAAACATTAATTAATATGTTTCTCAAAAATACTATAAATAAACTTTAGCAGATTCAAATGTGTTATACCTCAAATAATTTAGGTTTATTTAACAAACTGTAGACTAAAATCAGTAAAAAAATTACAAAAAAAAATCTTCAGGGGTTTAAGTTAAGGCAATCTCTTCAGAATAAAGGGGTTGACATGATCAAATGTGGTGAAAGTAAGGAAGAAATAACTATACATTTACAAGCATATAGGGAAAAGGGATATCAGATACAAGTTCAAACACATCCTATTAAGAAGGAACTACTATTATCTTGAAGTACACAACTATGAAGGAAGTAAATATTATTAGGTTTAACTTGGAATTTCTTTTTATTTGTTGTAAGTTGGGGAATAGACAGACCACAATGTGTGTGAATCCAACTGGTACAAGGTTATCTAGTTTCTATCTATCAAAGATATTAATAATATTTCTATGACAAAAGTGCAGGCAGAAAAATATAAGTGCTCAAGGATTGTGAAAGTGTCTGGAAAATAGTTGGAATATTTCAGAGAAGTGATCTAAGCAGCCTTCTACCTTAGCTAACGTATTTAACTTCAAAACAATATAGAAATCAAAAGGCAAACTGTGCAAAAAAGTATTTTCAACAAATGTAGCAAAGTTGATGCACTAAGGCAAAAGCATCATGAAAAATAAAAACAATAGATTACAAAATAAGTCCCAATTAAAGTTTAGAAAAAAATCGAAAGATGTCAAATGTGACAAAAGATATATTAACAGTACCAATTGCCCTGATATCTTAAAGGGACTTTATTTACTTACTTTCTTGTTTTTTCATTACATTTTTCATAAGATACTACTACTACTATTTTATCTTTAGTACCCTAACTGGCCAACATAGAGGTATATCATTTAAATCATTAAATTTTATAAACTCAGCAAAATTTTACTTAAAACTTAATCTAATTTGTAACATTCTATTCTTTCAATGTTTTTAATTAGTTCTATTTATCTTTAGTGTATATGTATAGCAAAGAAAATTATAGAAGTTATAGATTTAAGATTGAGTATGTTGGGACATAGGAATTGGAAGGCAAAAGGGATTGATATAAATGATATAAATATAGTTCTCATGTATAAAATGCTAAAATAAAATAAAAATTTAAATTAAAATATTTTCCACTGAGCATCCTGTCTCTCTATATAATTGTGACCTGCATAAGTTAAATTAACTCTTTGGTTTTTTTTTTTTACGTTAAATACAATGGTTTTGTCTCTGGACTTTTGAGTTTTAGAGGCTCATGTGTTGGAAGCTCTACCTTCACTGTTACAATTTGCTAGATGAATGTATTCCAAGAAATAGAATCTAGTGAAAAATAATTACGTCAGAATGTTTCATCTTTGGCAAAGACTAAAGGAGTTCTAATTGGGGTATTTTCCAGTTTTCCCTGTTTCTCTACTAAATTTTGTTGCATCCAGAAGGTTGTGTACCAGATGACCTGGCAGCATGTTGTTTGGGATTCTCAGCCTCTGGAATCTTGAAAAAAAAAAATAGGCCTCTCTTCTTCACCTGCTGGGGTGGTTTGAGTGATAATTGCCTCATAGGCTTCTAGACTTGAATATTCAGTCCCCTACTTGAAGAACTATTTGGGATGGATTAGAGTGGAGGTCGACTTTGTTATAGGAAGTGTGTCACTGGGAGCATCTTTTGAGGTTTCAAAAGACTCATGCCATTGCCCTGTTGCTTCTGCTTCCTACTTATGGATCTCCTCAGAGAACTGTTAGGGCCAGGCAATGTGTGGCACGCCAGTCCCAGCATAAACAGGCCATTGCCTAAACTGCAAGTATGAAGCCTGGATGTTATGGGAGACCCCGCGATATTGAACATGCCAGCACCACTGAACATCTGACAAGGAAATTGGACACAGAGAATGGAATCAGCCACAGTGATGCATCTTGTCGGCAGTGAAGCAGCAAAGGTAGATCCATCTAAATGCACTGACATGGAATATAGGATTTGGAGTTTGTCCAGCTATATTTTGGTCCTGTGTGGTGGACTATTTCCTTCCTATGGCCCTAGTCTTCACTTTTGGGTTGACAATGTCTGTTCTGTGACAGGATATATTGGAAGCATGTAACTTGCTTTTTGATTTTAAAGACGGTCGTGTCATTGGGACTTTAAGAATGACTTTGAGGCATCAGAAGACTGGTGCCATCTCCAGTGTGTATATTTGGTTCATATTTGTGGTTTAAGATGTGAGTTGTGAGCTTCTGCTCTAGCCAATGTGTTTGTTGATTGCTGCCATGCTGCTCAGCCAGAACAAACCTTTAACCCTATGAAATTAGAAGTCAAATTAAATGCTTTCATTAATAAGTTGCTCTGGTCTTGGTGTTTTACAACAGCAATAAAAAGGAAAGAAAACATATATTAACTTGCATTAAATATCCTGCTATGACAATACAGAATGCACATAACAGCAAATTATTTATTGTGATTTATAGAATCTATTGTGTCATATATATATGACATAAAATAGTCATATAAAAATTAAAAGAAGTATGTGATTGGTAATAGAGATGCATTCATTACAAAACAGGTTAATGTACTTTAAAGCCCAATATTCCTGTGAACCTTTTAAAGAAATTGTAACACATCAAAAGTAGTAATAAATCTATTTGATTATCAATTGCAGAATTTAAAATAAAATGAATAGAAAATTAACTGCCAAAGAAAAGACAAATTAAATCACATAGAAGAGTGAAAACCAGATTACTATAGTGACAGAAACATTTTTGAATTTATATGCTTAATGGTATATATGAACTCATATATTCAGCAAGAAATACTAGGGAATGATACTATCTCTAACTATAGAGATGCTGTTTAATAAATATAAAATTTGTCTTTATTTTGTGTTATGAAAAATGTTGATATTTAAAATGTTTTCTACTAATAAACTAGATTCCATTGCTTGCAGGAATTCATAGCCTCAGAGTTCATAGTCTCAGGTTTCCTTAAAATGATCTGATTCATTCATGATTGTTTTTAATGTTTTCTGTGACTCCTTTATGTCTGTTGTGGCTGAAGTCATCCTAAATCAAAAGAAGTTTATCGAATTTCCTCTTTTTGGCATAAAGCAAGCTCTCCTCTGTGAGATTTAGAGTATGTTCTATGAATGATAAAATTATGCCACTGAAAGCAAAAGTCCATTTTAGGTCAGATCATATCAAGTACGTAGGTATCAAGGGATCTAACTTTTAGAACTGCAGAATCTCCAGTGTATCTTTGTTCTGTGAGACTACTTTTGTTGTGTCAATGAAAGGAAGTGATTATTGAGTTCACTTAGTCTGCTTTGCTGTTGTTTATGTCAAATTGAGTTAGAGTTGAGGCATAACATACTTAGTGTAGTATTTGGAAATAAAATGTCACTGATGATTAAAAGCTCAATAAATAACACATCATGCACTCTACATTGTACTAGAGGGCACTTTCCAGAATGATTTGTGATTAGATAATCCTTTGTTGTAAGCTTCATATAGATTAGAAGATCTGACCAAAACTCTTAGTTTTCTTCTTAAATTATACTTAAAGATACAACACTGATATTTCCTTTCTTTAATTTTGTAGAAACATTGTCCAGAAAGTGGTGAAATCCCTGAAGTGATTTCAGATAGGAAAATAAACTGAAAGGGGATAAAACTGATGATAAAATAGCAAAGACAGTAGTTAGTGACAGGAACTGATGGAGGAAGGTCATTGGTTAAAAAATGAAGAAACTGCTTGGCCCTGATAGGTAAAAAATTAGGTAGACAGAGTAAACAGAACAGAATGCTGGGAGGAAGAGGAATTGAGCTCAGACTCGTTAGCTCTCCTCTCGGGGGGCAGATGTGAGGCCATGTTCCCTTCTCCCGGGCAGACATGAAGCAGCCAGCCACCAGGTCAGACATGCTGAATCTTTCCCGGTAAGACTGATGCTACACAGATTACTAAAAAAATGGAATAGGTAAAATATAAGAATTAGCCCATAAGAGGCTAGAGCTCGTGGGCCAAGCAGTGTTTAAATGAATACAGTTTGTATGTTGTTATTTCGGGTAAAGCTAGCCGGTGGTGGGAGCTGGGTGGTGGAATGTAACCCGCAGCTCCCTCAACAGAAGCCGGGCTGTGGGAAGAGGCCAGCAGCTCCATACAACAAGGAACATTAGATGATGCTATAATGCCAAATAAGTTATTAACTGACAAAGAGAATTAGAAAACCAAAAGGGTAGAATGATGGAGCATAAATATATGAGGTACAGATAGGTACAGATAAAAATAGGGAGATGAGAATGATTAGCAAATATTCCTTAAATCCTTCAATTTCCTGCCCCTATATCTTTTCGCATACAAGTACAGTGCCCACCCACACAAAGCACTGCCATGAATTTACTCATCTAACTGTGCAGTTAGGCAGTGAGGTTTTACCATAACAGTTGCCAGTTTAGGTGTAAGGAAGCTTTTTCTACACTGAGGATACTTGGCAATGTCACAGGTTTCTAATGTCATGATGACACAGAATGACCTAAAGGAAATTTGATAGCAAAGAGTCTAATTCAGCTTGAAGTCTATAGTCCATCACCGAGGGATGCCAGGGCAGGAACTCAAGGCAGGAACCTGGAGGCAGGGACTCAAATTGCCATGTAAGAATGCTTCTTACTGGCTTATTTTTAATGGCTTTCTCAGCCTGTTTTATAAATTTCAGGACTACCTTCCTAGGGCTGCCACCACCCACAATATGCTTGGCCCTCCCACATCAGCAAGCATTAAGGAAATAATCCACAGTCCTGACTAAAGACCAACCTTACAAAAGCAATTTTAAACGTTTGTTGTTCTCTGTCCTCAGATGACTCTAAACTTACATCAAATTGTCAAAATACTGGTGAATTAAGAAATTGATATTAGCTTTTGGCTTTCTTGCTGGGCTTGGGTGGGTGATGGGAGACTTGTAAAGAAAAATAAATGTGTACTAATACAGATTTCTGTTCTCTGGACCAAAGGCAAGTTTAGACAATGTCCACAGAAGCACTCAACAACATTCATCTACCATCAGAGTCTTCTTGTTTGATCTATAACTTCACTGGCTACAATTTTAAGTGTAATTTATTGCAATTTTAACTTAACTGATATAATTGTCAATACCTGATATATACTGATTGAATATACATTGCGTAGTTAGGAATGTCTAATAGATCAGATGTCAAAATGTCTTAGGAGTGGGAAGAAACTATAGAGGCTGACAAATAGGGAAATCATATTTCTATGAAATAGATTAGTAGGATGTATTTTCATTTCAGGTATTTGTGACAAGACAGAAAAAAATGATGCTTATTGAATAAATTAAAAACAAAACTGTGTTGGTTCAAAAGTGATGTGAGCATCTAGCATTTGTGTGGAAAAAAACTGTAGAAAACAAGGCTTTGTCTAGCCATGTTCAATTCAGACTAATTTCTATCTATTGAATTGAACATTACATCACTCATTTATTTAGGAGACTGATGTGATTGGGACATAAAAACAGAATTGCATAATAATTCAGTTGCTCTAAATCATAGCCATTGCTATAAATCATATATTTTTTAAAAAAGCATGAAAAAAGGATTGATATGTCTATTATAAAATTTTATTATTTTATAACATTAAGAAAATTGCTGTTCTTCTCTAAGCCCCAGTTCTCCACTATAGAAGCAAAATAATGACAACATCTCTTTATTGTGTTATTTAAGTTTACATATATAAATATAATATTAAAAATATTTAAGATATAAATTGCAGGTATAGACACATACACACATATTTCTGAAATTGAATGGCATTTTAACTGCTTCTTAAACTATAGAGAAGTATAAGTCAATACTCGCTTTCTGGAGCCATGTGAGCTGTGCACAAATAGACCAATTATAGCACCTGTAGGAGACTACAGAGGGGAGATGGTGACTCCTGAATGTAATCTTCTGGTGCTACCAGAGAAAAATTTAGGGAAAGCTGAGATGTTGCTTTTGCTACCACTTATGGAAAATTGAAGAAAGTAGACTAGCCAACACAGTGGGAAACAATTGCAAACAATGATCAGTGCAGTACTTCTAGCAAGACTGTGCTTTCCTTTGTTAGGAAAACACACACATGGTAAAGTAAGGGCTCACGAGGAGGGAAATGAGCAGCAAGAGAAAGATTTAGGAAGTCAGCTAGATTCCATTGTCCTCTTTCTTCTTTCCAGAAAACTCTATCAGGTGTCTTTGCAGAATGCAAACACATGCCATTAATTCCCAGATGCTTTTAAGGAACATATGTACATACACACACACACACACACATATATATACATATATACATGTACATATACATATATACATATACAACATATATACATCATTAAAAATCAAATATGCTCCCAGGTTTTTGTTTCTCTACTTTGACAAATCCTGACCAATCCAAGAACAAATATTGGTAAAGAAAAGGGAACAAATATTTGACCATGCCGTCCTATTAATTATTCACATAACTTGAGTTTCCATGGCCTACAGTTGGGACATATACCTTGAAATATTCCTGAGATGTAATTTTGGCTGTGCTTCAAAAGTCAGACTTGATGGTTGTATGTGATTGCCATTGTACACAAAGTGAGTTTCAAACACATAGTATCTGCCTATGAGAACCTGAAGGTATGTAAAGGAAAGGATGTGCTATAGAGTGGGATATAAAAAATAATTGGAGAAAGAAAAAATATGTTTCAAGTAAGTACATTATTGAGTTAAAATCGTTCAGTACACAGATTTACAAAGAGCTATTCATTGGTAAAGGGTATATGGTACATTCTGCAGGTTCAACACTCCTAGCTACTTTTATAGTTATTATCAGATGGAAAAATATCAAATTTTAATATGATCCAGACTCAAAGAGAGTGTATTCAATATTAATAATGGGAAATGATTAAAGCAAAGGCCACAGTTCTGTCCTAGGTATCATAATGTAAGCATTTGGACTTGGAAAGAAAATTCTTTAGGGTGGTTCTTTTCCTGTTAGAATTATATAATTCTAAACATTAATTATATTTTTATGAGTGCAATAGAGTTCATCTTTCATTTCAAAGATTAGATTTCAGCATTCATTCTTAGATGGCTGTTCCTTCTTCATCTTCGAGAACAATACTGACATAAACCGAGGGGAACAGCACTGTGGTATAACTATACCTACTTAGCAAAAGACTGAAGTTTTTCCCAATTGCAACTTATGCTACTTTACCTCATTTCATTTTTAACATTCATATAAAGATTATTTCCATAGCAACAAATGTACCAAAAGGTAAACAAAGCATTTTACATTTTCCAAGTAACTATCTTTTTCACAATTTTAAAACATTATAAGAGCCTGGACTCAGAGAACAAAGTGTTTCATTCTCAACTTGAGGGAGAAAGAGAATCTCTGTACTTACATCCTGATTGGTCATCTCCCAGTAGGGTCTCTCCCCATAAGATACAACTTCCCACATAACGATTCCATAGCTCCAGACATCACTGGCAGAAGTGAACTTTCGAAAAGCTATTGCTTCTGGGGCAGTCCATCTGATTGGAATTTTGCCTCCCTAAAATTAAAAACACATGTACATATATATGTATATATATAAAATATATATGTGCATACATATACATTAGCATACTTCAAGGGTATCTAGGGATACTGCGGTTTCTTTGAGAAGATCTAGAAAGAGATGTAACATTTTTAAGTGAATCAGTTTGACAGCATGCAGTCTCTTTTCACATCTCCCAACCCATGAGCACTTGTAGACTAACAACTAATTGGCTGTCGGGAAGGTTTCTGCTATAAATTCTGTTTGACTCTTGGAAGGCATACAGGACCTACATCTCAATTAGAGTGCTCAGGATGGCAGAGCTGATGAGGGGAGGGAGGCACTCGGGCACATCAATAAGGTGAACACTCAGCATTCTAAAAGTAGAGGACTCAAATACTCTGCATGACTTGTTGTCCAATGAAACCCTGGGATGTTTAACAGTTTATAAGACAAGCAGGAAAATTCTACGTGCTGAAAACTAAAAGGTTGCTTTTCCTCGACATTGTTTTATTTTTATAAGGCTTGTTTATGCACCTCTTAGCTTAACCCCATACTTTAGTGTTTATCAGAATATTGAACCTAAGAAACACCATTGCTTAACTTAACTACTCAAAAGATTGTGGGTACTCAAAAAGATCACATTTTACAGTTATTTTTTTCATGTACTTGCTAATGTATATTGAGAGACAGATTTTCTTACCAAAAGTCTAATTCACACCTACCTATTTTGTAGAAAGAATAGTAAAAACATTAGGATACAAGAAAAGGGACATAAACTTTTTAGGAAAACTTTTTAGATATATAAGAAAATAAGTTTTATGTCATGACTGAAATTTGAAAAGGGGACAAAATTTAGGCTAAATCTTTTTATGCACACACAAACACATGCACACATATGGTAATATTACCAGAAATATTTGGAAACTGTTTTGTTTAATAATACATATAAAACATTGCATCACACAGAGTTGTAATATGCTTGTTTTCTTTGGTATCATTTTCATTTGTATGTAGATTTATATATATATGGGATGCACATGAGTACAGGTGTTGGCAGATGCTCCCACATCTTCTGGAGCTAGTTATAGTTTTTTTCTAAGCTGCCTGATGTGCTATTAGGAACCTAACTGACATTCTTTATAAGAGCAGTTTGTGCTCCTAACAATGGAACCATTTCTTCACGGCCTTGGATAAGTTTTTTACTGCTTTGCTACCTGAAGCAGAATCTTGCTCTGTCATTCAGGCTGGCCTTGAGATCAGGATTTGCAGCAATCCAATTGCCTTCGTACCCTGAATTTTTGGATTGGAGGTGCATTGTTTTGTTCTTCAACATGTGATTAAATTGCCTTTTCGAGACTGTAGTTCATTGATTCCGCTGAGTGTCAGCTCTAAATTGTTCTCCTGTTCATTGGAGCAATGCTAGCATCACTAACTTCTGAGGCTCACTTACCTGATAAGTCTCATTACTTATATTTTCTACTGCTTTCACGCCCCATTTCTAGAAGGCAGGCCTGAAAGTATCAGGATCCCGGGCTCTTCCAGTGGTGCTGCAGCATAGCACAGGAGCAAGGGCCTTGGGGTAGCTGCTCCTATTTACCTAAGACAGTCACTCATCACAGCAGCAATAGACCTTCCATAACCTCAGTCTTTCTTACGCCAACTTTATTAAGTGCAATTCTAACCCGGGAAGAGTTCTTAATTGAGGTTTTATTTAATGAAATAACAGCTGTAATAGTTAGATGTGGGAAAGCAGAAATATCGCATCAATTAATTCATTGGTTTAATGAGATGACCTTTGGAAGTCTTTGGTTGCTTAAACAAATTACTCTTGCTCTGCATCATGGTATAAATCCCTCCAAATCCATGTGCCACAAGTCAAAGTTGTCCAACTGGAACTATCTAATCATAGAATATAGTAAAGAACTTTTTATTAGACTACCAATTTTATAGGAGAATTTAATATGGAGACATGAAATGCATGGATTTAAGAATTAGAGGTGACAAAAGTGTTCTGTATTGGAACACAATTAGCTCATTTGTACAGAGAAGGAACATACAATAAATCCCCGTGCCAACAAATAATTCTGAAGTTGAGGATATCCAACAAAATATTTCAAACATTTATTAAAAGATTTTCTTAATACTTCAATTAAATTTTTGAATTTTAACACAAAGTAAATTCAATTTAAAATTTAAAATTGTAAAGAAACTTTTTCACAAACTCCTTTTAAAACACAGTCCCTGCTCTCCTCAGCTAATCTTATACTTTGTTATTCCAGTTATTTTATTTCAGTTATTTAGCTTTCTGTAAGCTGCATATTTATGATAGCTATTACACTGTGAGTAATAACCAGTTTTCCATAGACTTAGGCTTAATAGTTCTTATACTTTGTAAATCAAGTAGTGAGACATTTTAATCCCTCCAGAAAATAAAAACGTAAAAAAATGAAACTTGTTTTCCCACAAATTAAACTCTTGAGATGAAGAATAAAATCTTTTTAATTTATTTCACAATAGAAAACACTATAGTAAAGATAAATTAAATTTCCCAATAATACTATCTATACAAATTTGTATGTGCATATAATCATATTCATTCTTTATATACACACCATGTAAACATATATGTTTAATATAAAATTCTGTATTTTACTATTCTTTTACTTTTAAACATTCTATAAAACACACACACACGGCATTATTTATGAATTCAGAATACGTTTTTTTCTTTTTTTATTGGCGTCTGTCCTAGTTAGGATTACTATTGCCATGATAAAACACCATGACCAAAGCAACTTGGAGAGGAAAGGGTTTATTTGTTTTATGCTTCATCAACAATGGTCGTTATTAAAAGACATCAGGACAGGAAGTTAAACAGGGAAGAAACCTGGAGGCAGGAGCTAATGAAGAGGCCATAGAGGGGTGCTGCTTACTGGATATTTCTCATGGGTTACTCAGCCTATTTTCTATAAAATACAAGACTACCAGCCCAGGAATGGCCCTACTTACAATGTGACAGGGCCTTCCTCAAGTCTCACTAATTTAAAAAATGCCCCACAGGCTTCCCTGAAGTCCAATTTTATGTAGGTATTTTCTTAGTTGAGGCTTTCTTCACTCCAGTGAGTGTAGCTTGTGTTAAGTTGACATATATCTAGTCAACACAACATCCCTAAGAAAAATGAATTAATTACTGAGACTAGGAATGTGAATAATTTTATAATCTAAGTTTAATACTTGATTTTTCTGGTACTAAAAACTGTAGAATTGGATTTTCTATTTTCTCCCCTTTTCTCCCATAATTCCTCTATCTCCTCTTGACTTCATTAGAGGAATGCCCATTTTGCTACTTCTTTTAACATCTTTAAAAATTAAATGCTTCTAGTCTAGCGTGTGAAAAATGCATTCTGTTAGATCTTACCCTTGTGGTGTAGGCTGCCTCAGGATCATCTTCCAGTACCCTGGAAAGCCCAAAGTCAGACACTTTGCACACAAGGTTACTGTTGATTAAGATGTTCCTCGCAGCAAGGTCTCTATGCACGTAGCCCATGTCAGAAAGGTACTTCATTCCTGCAGCAATGCCTCTCAGCATGCCAACAAGCTGAATCACAGTGAACTGGCCATCGTTTTTCTACAAAGACAGTGCAACGTTAGGAAAGCTGTATGATTCACAGGAGTAAAATTTGGAAAAAGCCTTCTTTCATTTTTCAAATTACTGTTAGCACCTTTCAGAATGAAAATGCAATTTCTACTCAAGGAGGAGAGAACGCATTAGAAACCACAAATTTAACTGATTGTGTTGATCAGGTCAAACCCGGCAAAGACTTTGAAAGTCCTTCAAAAATCTCATGCTGCTCACAAACACATGCACAGACATGCACACATTAAAAAGAGGCACTTTAAAAAGAGAGTTTCAGTGGATGAATAAAGATTGAGAAAGCAGTGTAATAGGATGTTTAAAAAACTAAAGTTCATTATATACATATTTGAAACCATCAAAGAATCAAATAAATAAATAATATTTTAATTATCTTCTGAATATAGCTGCCTATCAAAAAATTATACAGCAATGTACACTCTCCCAACACGTCTTAACATAGGTGTATAATACGGGTTTTAACATATTCCAACATGTTTTAACATAGTTGTATAGATAAATACTTTCAGGGCAAAGGCTCTTTTATATTTCCTATAAGGAATTGTATATAATGGGAAAATAACTACAGGAAGAAGAAATAGACATGATGAGTGTTTCATGAAGCAGTTTATTAGAGTTGTGCTATCTTTTGATAAGTATTTGATATGCAATCCTTAATTATTAAACATAATAAGCCAAAAATATTGATTAAATCTGACATAAAGAAGACACACAAAATAATATGTCATTATATCTTCTATTTAAGAGACAAACATTTTTGGTCTCAACGTGATAACAGCTCTGATAGTATGTGTCTCTCTACTATCAATAATTACTTGAAAACTTAAATTGTGAGAACTTATGTTTTGTTCAATTGAAATTACTATTAATTAATTCATTTATTTTAATATATTTTACTTATTTCTCCTGACTTCTATCTGACTTCGAACTCATAGAGATCTACCTACATTCACACCCAAGTGGCACCATTAACGGTTTGTCCCAACACACTCAGATGAGCTTAATTTACACTTTCTGTTCTTCTAGTGCCAGAGATTGCATGCCACTGATGGTTTTAAACAGATTCTTTTTTCTAGTAATAAAAGTAATAACTCCATATTTAAATTTGAAAAAAAAATTGTGTGCAAGGAAGAAAATATGGATCATCCATAGTTGAAATGTGTTATTCCCTAATAATACTATTTTTAGTTACTTCTTTTCTTTTTCCTGTAGGTAGTTCTTTTACTACTCAAGTGTAAACATATCTTCTTATCTGCATTCTTTGCTTAATAGTGCTAAGCACATAGCATGCATAACATTGTATGCTATATTGTACCTCATGTTACAGACTATTTAAAAAAGCATGTGTCATTTAAAATAATCCACATTGCTGCCTTGTCATGCACTGTAGCTTCTTTTTGTCATAAATCAGAGGAATCTGCTCATTGCGGCAAAGTAGCGCTCACCTTGGCTAACACTGAGTATACAATGAGGTAATTTAAAAGCTATCTAGATAAACTTATTGAAGTAAACATGAAATGGCCTGAGGCAACTCAGGAGTCTCTGCAGTGTGGATGAGAGCAGGGATAATTACTGAGCACTGGATGGGAAAATATCAACAGTTCTTGGAAGTCTGTTGTTTTTGTCAAAGGCATTTAATGTAACAAAGTTAAATGAACTCATAAGGCTTAAGTAATAGCTTGAATTATTTTGAATAAAATGATGATACAAATCCAATAGACTGGAAAACCTGTGAGTGCAGAGAAGTGAACTGGGAAGAGGCAGGTACATTGGTGTAGGTTGGGGATCAAAACAGAAACTTTACATAGAAGTGAAACGCTGCCATGATCCGTGCAAAGTTGTCACCAATTTCATAACAGGACCTTTCCACACCAGAAGCAACACCCACTACATTGAATTTATATCTCCAGACTATAGGTTACTCATATATAAAAATTCATTTTAAAGAAATTATTCAGAGTAAAGCAAGTTGTCAATATTTAAAACTGGGAGGTGTGCACAGAACTCATTTACTCCTCAAACCCAAAATGTCTGACAATATTGGCTATATTATCTGGTTGATGACTTTTCTACTGAACCCCTTTAGAGGGCCAATGATGGTTATAGACTCCAGTTTAGTATCTTAACTAATTACTTGCATGTGCATGGATGTTTTAGACACATTTTTCTCTGTCCATTAGTATACACATCAAAAAAATTGTATACCTATATCACCCCCTCAAGGACAAGGTGCATAACAAAAGAAGGGGCAAAAAGAATATATGAGTTGAAGGATGAGAAGTAGTGCCATGAAATGCTGTCTTTTGGACATGGGATGGGCACAGCACTAGCAAACTCACTGCAGCTCTGGCCATCTGCAGAGAATCTATACAACATGGCATCTTTCAATATTCTATCAAGGATGGGGGAGGTCTCAATAAACCCTCTTTTCTCCCTGTGGGCCATTAATACTTGCTGGAAAGGGGGGCACTGTTATCTTAAGTGCAGTGTTGCTCATGACCAGCAAGTGACTTGCCTCCTCTGATTATTCAAGCTACACAAATGGAAGACAGTGATCAAATACACATATGAGACAGAGAATTAGGAACAGAAGTTTCTGGTAAGAAGACAATGTTCAGTAGGAGTGGAAGGTACTTTAGAGAAGGGAATGGAGAGAATATGACAAAAAATCATGTGTATGCATGAAACTCTCAGAGTATAAATAAAATTATTTCATAATTTTGAGTATTTGTATAACATTTTCTTCATTTTCTTTCTTCCTTATCTCCCTTCATTTTTTTCCTTTATTTATCTCTACTTTCATTTTATTTAAAGTAAGAATTTACTTAAGTAAAATTACATAACCATTTAATTGGGTTAATATAACTTTTCTGAAAAAATACCTTTCAAATATCAGTTTATTGTGGAGTATAATGGTGATAACTTATTTTGAATCCATTTAAAACTTTACCATTAAGGTTGTTCAATTTTAACCTCATTCCGTGGGCAAAATCCATGTGGCCATAGACAGCTAAAGTCAAGCCACGTCTTACCTTTAAAAATGTGTCCAAGGAGCCGTTCTCCATATACTCTGTCACTATCATCACAGGTTTGCCTGGAAAGAAACAGAGTGCTGTCAAGGGTGGTCAGAGAGTGCCACATTTTTCATTAATGAATTTAATAATTTATTTACTTTCATTAGCTAAGTTTTGATCAGGTTTGTCCCACATCTTCAACAGCCTCGGATACTCCCACCTCCTGCCACCCACAGCTTTGTGTTCTTTCTCTCTCTTTCAAACAACTACCACCCAGAAAATTCTTATTTAGGAGATCTAAAGCAGACATTTTCACAGTCTCACTGCGGATATGTGTCAAGCTGTGATAGAGTTCCTGAGCACAAAATGTTTATCTCAGCAGTAAGTAAGTTACTTTGTTTATTTGTTCACTTATTTATGTATTTATTTGGTTTTTCAAGATAGGGTTTCTCTGTAGTTTTGTTTTGGAGTTTTTCCTGGAATTGGCTCTTGACGACCAGGCTGGCCTTAAACTCACAGAGATCTGCCTGCTTCTGCCTCCCGAGTGCTGTATTTTATTTATTAATATGAAACAATTGTGTGCTGTATTGGAATACATGTAGTATATACATATAAATGCACACATATGTACATGTATGTGTGTGTGCGTGTGTGGAAGAGCACATAGATTCATGTGCATGTCTTAAAAGAATATCCATGTATGATTTCTACCTCTCTTGTTCACCTGAGACAGGGCTCTCCTAGTTTGGTTACCGTTGCTATGATAAACAACCAAAACCAACTTGGGAGAAAAAGAGTTTATTTGGTTTTATACAACCTATTGCCGTTCATTTGATTTTATACATCCTAATACATGCCAATTTGCTGTACAATAAAAAGTATGTTGGGTAAAATTAAGCATTGTTTTAAACTATTTTGAGTTAAGAAAAAGAACTCTAACAATAAAATGTCTAGCTTTTATATCAATTATTTATATTTTATATATTATGTTAATCACAGAAGTGAGTTTCATACAACTAATAAGAGCATTGTCATTAACTTAATGATATTCTCAAGATGAGTTTTTTTAGTTAGGAATTGATGAATTCAGGACACTGAATTAAAGCTCTCATATTTAAATACAAAACACTATATAAAAGTGCAAACTTAGCTATAGAAAAATCTGACAAACACATATGAAAAAATAATATAGACAGAAAAGTATTTTTTCATTTAAGATCATTTAAAACTACTATTTAGAATCATAAGACAGCACAGTTTAATTTCTCACTCAGATGATTATGCTCTCATGAAGTACACTAGTAGCAATATTCTTTAAATGGAGTGTTACAGAGTATTACAAAGGCAGGAGACTATTCTTCATCCTCTTTAAAGTTTAATATTCTTTTTTATTAAAACTTGATTTGACATTCTTGCAGAACGTATAATGAGCAGTGACTAACATTCAAGAGTAGGTTCATGATATGCCCAAGAAACTTGTTAAAAAGAACTTATCAAGTTCAGATATGGACAAAGCCTTGTTTCTATGTTTAAATTAAGATTATGACAAAAAATAAAGGACTATTGCTTTACAATTAGATGTCCAAGTCATAACAGTCAGTACTAAAGAAACAACAACTGATCCTGGCCATGATATGGGAAAGGAGAAAACTTTGCATCCAGCTGGTAGAAATGAAAATTTATTAAACCATTGTGGAAATCAGAATGGTATTTTCTCAAGAAAATAATAATTGAACAACTGAACGACCCAGTTCTACTACCTGATTTGAAGACGCCTAAGTCACATTAAAGAAACACTTTCACATGTGCTCATTGCTGTATCATTCGTAATGACTAGGAAAGAGAGTCAGTCTAGATGTCTATCAAGAGATTGGTACATAAAGATTATAGGGTATCCCCTACAAAATTTCCCTCAGCTATAGACAAAAATGTAATTGTGACATTTGCAGAAAAAATGGGCAGAACGATAAATCATTGTTAAATGAAACAAAATAAGCAAGACTCACAAATAGAAATTTGTATGATTTCTCTCATATGTGAAATTTAGACTTAAAATTGTGTGGTGTGGTGTGATGTGTGTGTGTGTGTGTGTGTGTGTGTATGTGTGTGTGTGTGTGTGTGTGTGTGTAGTCTCAGGTCAAGAAGCAGAAAGAGAACATGAAATGGGAAGAATAGAAAGGGGACTAGAAGCATGGCTCACAGGAAGTGAGGGAGCAGAAAGGTAAGAAGAAGACATGGCAGTATCTGTAACATGAGAAGAGAGAAGACATGGCAGTATCTGTAACATGAGAAGAGAGA
>NC_022027.1:36797470-36807292 GCF_000317375.1 Microtus ochrogaster | reverse complement strand
CTGGTCTACAAGAGCTAGTTCCAGAGTAGACTTCAATGCTACAGAGAAACCCTGTCTCAATAACAATAATAATAATAATAGCTAAAAAACATAACCCTACATTTTCAGTGGTTATGTCAGTATAACATGGAGACTATTTCATAAATATTTGTGGTTTGTTTAGGCCAGAAATATCTCGAGGCCTGTAGGACAGAGATAAGCCTGGCTCAAGTTTGAAGGATAGTCCTAAAGCTACCGAGGAGGAATGAGACAGCAAAATCTAGGTAGATGTCCCTCCAGCCAGAGGGAGGGCTTGGCTGTCTCTCATTGGCTAGAGGTACCCTCACATCACACGATGTCACTTAATCTATGTAAGCTGACACTCACAGTAATAAACTGAGTTCCTGCTTTGACTTGACTCCCTATTGCATATGATTGTCCTGCATCATGGGGCTGTGGAATGAGCATATAGAGCACTCACTTTTCCCTGGGGAATTAGGCTAAGGAGGTCTGGCAATAGTTTGTGTTCATAAATAGAGAAATTCTTCTAATTTGAAGTTTATTTAATGATATGGAGGGTCTTTATTTTAATGGAAATCAAACAAATTCCAAAACTGGAAAAAATATTGTTTGCTCTTTAAGTCTTATGCTGATACCACATTGTCCAATTTCAATGTTTATTTTTATGAATCCCTTTTCTTTCAAGAATCCATAATCTGTATGACCCTTAGTGTCAGATTGAGAAACAGCCTAGTTATTAATATTAAAATTGTTTTCAGACTTTATACCAGTGAAGTATCTTGCTACATAAATGTATACCTTATAATTATCTGCTTTTAGAAATCAATGCTACCAGGAATGAAACTTTCTCACGAAGAGGGAATATGTGTGTACATCCAATATTAGCTTATTAACACACAGCATACAAGTATTTCTATAAGTTATATCTAAATTAGAGATAAAAGTGTAGTTGCTGAAGGTAATTGCTGATAAAACAAAGTGGCCTAATTTTCTGGAATCAACTCAAAGTTTCTCTGAATCAGCCTTAGTTCGAGTCTTTGTTTTAATCTACCTAATCCATCCCTTCCTTACAGAAATCCATCCAGAGGGCTGTGATTATGACAAATTGTTGCAAGAACTGAATTACTACAGATTTCTATAGAACACAGACTCTGATTCCCCTCATAGTCAAGTATTAGTTCATAATTACAAATAGACATTACAATGATCAAAGGAAAACACTGATCTACACCTGTCCTTATATTTGTGGATCTTTTCTCTTTATCTACTCAAAACAGATTCAATTTTTCTCTCCTTATAATTTATTCTTTCTGTCTACCATGTGTATTTTAGACTGACTACTAATGGCTACGTATTAGTAGTGGAAGATAATCGATGCAATCGTTCCTTAGCATCCACTGAGAATTTTTCCAAGACTCCATATACCCAAATCTGCAGTAAGTTAAATTCATTATATAAAACTGTATGATATTTACAAATAGCCTATAAACAGCCTGAATAATTTAATGTTTTCTTGATTGCTTACCATATACATAATATATTAGAAATGTTATGGAGATAGTTTTATTTTTTAAGGTCTGATAGTAAGGGAAATGAGTATACTTGTTTAATAAACAATCAATTCTCCCAAAACCCCCCTCCCGTTCCCAAGCAATTTTAGTTATAGCAGGTTGAATGCTTGGATGTAAAACCGACAGGAAGCTAACCATATTTACAAATGTTAAGCCAAGGTCTAGAGGGTAGGAATGGGACAGACAGACATTTTACAAAAAGTATCTCATTTTGTGCAAATTTGTATCTTAAATTTTATTCTCAGTTCACAAAACTTAGAAGATAGAATTTCCATTGTAAAAAGAACTCTCTAAACAGAAAAGTGACTAACAATGAAAAATACATATTTAGCAAAAGAAGGTGAATCTTTTCAAAGCAGACAGGTGTCTTGTCTATGGGATTTTCCAAACACTATTATCAAATTGTAAAAGTCAGATTAATTATATGTGATAGTGTAAGTTGGAATGTCAAAAACAAAATGTAATTGGAGAAGTATGATAAGGACCTAAAATGCATTTCTGATGAGAAAGCTATTAAAATGGATGTTTGCAAACAACTACAAGATTCTTTTGTTTATAAGAATAAGACACTTCAAGATCCATGCGATTATTTTTTATGCTTGAGTCATTTTAATGCTAATTACATTTAGTTTGGCTTATGTTTTTTCTCAGTTACAGCTATCCAGCAAAAATGACATGGTAATAATTACCGTGGCTTACTCTAACCATTGTAAATTCAATAAAAGTGTATAAATCATTTTTCATTATCCAGCTGGCAGGACTGAAAAAGTGTAGATCTGCCAATAATTTTGAAAGCATATTATCAAAAATCCATATAAAAATAGATAATAAAGCATGTCAAGACAGGACTTTAATCACAGAGGACACTCTACGCAGCTTTATGTTATTTCCTGAAAACCTAAGCCAGGCAATCTACGAAAGTGTGGCACAGTATTTGTGGAATCTGCTTTCTATTGATGCTCATAAACTAGTTCTTATATCTTGACTTATTAAATGTCGATCTATGCAAGAAACTATGTTATTAATTGTTCCTAAAGTTCTATAGTCATGATATGAGAGTTGGTTCTTCTCAGTGCAAGTAAGGCTCAGAAAGATTCTTACTAAGTTTGACAAGAGAAAGTCATTTAGTAAGTAATAATGGAGAGATGAGAAGGGTTTTGTTCCCTTTTAAACTATGATTTCATAATTCCAAAATATGTATTGCCTAATGTATGTTCAAATTTTCATTATTCTCATGTGAACATGATACAAGCCATGTAATTATTGACTCTTATAGAATTCAGCTTCTCTCATTGTTCTCCTTTTACGTTTTTTTTTTCTGTGTCTATTTTTGTTTGTTCGTTTGTCTGCCTCCCTGCCCCTACACATTTCAGGCAATATATTGTGATATAAGCTGCAATTTCACATGTAAGAAGTATCTATAATTCTTTAGCTTAAGAAGCACAAATATAAGAGTTGTAATTGAGTTTGCTTTGATGAAGGGCTAGGAAAGGAAGGAAGTGCATTTGCTACTCAATCAGTGTAAGTTTTCATTTATGCAAAAATTATTTCTGGAAGTTAAATACAGCCTTTATACTTATTGTGCTAGTTATAATGTATTACAGCTTTTAAGTCTTTTATTTGAGAATTGATCTTATAATAATACTTTACTTATAAAACAAAATGAGTTCTTTCCTTTACAGTGTTGATTTTGATGTTTAATTTTGTTTCCCTCTTTTTTGACAACAGAATTGGATCCCATACTGTAGTCTAGCTTTACTAGAATGTGGTGCCTAGCAGAGTGGCCGCAAATTTATGATTGCACTTGTCTCAGTTTTCTGAATCCTGTAATTCCAGGTGAAAATCAACAGGTCTGGATTCCGTGGTGTCTGTGTTTGAGCAAAAATCCACTACACATCTTAAAGAAAGGCAGAATACTGTTTTTCTCGTCTTGCAATCTTATTACCCATATGCCAGTGTCATTTGAAGTAAACTCTGGGAAATGTGACTGTAGCTCTTACTTCTCACAGTGTGGACCGTGATAAGTAGCCAAGGCACAGCCTGTACTCTTGTTAGAAATGGAAAATATGTGTCCTCAGCGAAGGCAATAAAAAAAGATCCTGCAGTTGGACAATAACCAGGAGGCAACTTCAGTTCCGAGAAACATCAAACAAGGCAACATCACAAATGCTGCATTTAAATCTGGACTCACGTTACTTGTGTTTATACACTCTGCTTTTATGAAGCCATTACTTCATCAATAAACACATGACACCACTTCAGGCTACCAGGGAGTCTTTCATTAGGAGCATCATAATTCAACAGAAAACAAAGGTCAGAGAGGCTTTTTTAGAAACACTTTATGAGTGCTACAGGAGTAAATATAAGCCTCTGTCTATGGTTGTATATCTATAGTTTCATTTTATTGTTCCACAGTATTTGGGTTGTATTCCATTCTTTATACTGACACTTTATAGTTTGAAAGTGATTTTAGTTTGACCTTAAGGTTAAACCAAGGATAACACATGTAGAACCACTGAAGTATTAATGATCAATGCCAATAAAAAAAGTAAGATCATTTGACTATAATGAAAAGAGATAATACTGTAAAGTCTTGTAATTTTAATTGGGGCCAATATTAAATAAACAAAAGCTAGTGTGCTTCATCTGAGGTGAAATGATAATATTAATATAGATGTAAATTGAAAGCTTCCTAACAAATCACATTTAAGTATTTAATTAACATAATTATTTTCAAAATGGTCATTCTCAAGTAAAAAAAATGACTTCTTTATCTTGATGTTTGTGAAGTTGTCTATCAATAAATTATAGAGTGAAATTAGTTCTAATTATAAACATTACTTTTACTAGGGTACAGAATCTAAATGATCAAATCTAGCAACACTGTTTAATAATAAATTTTTGTGAAACATAATTTCCAACAATAATTTATACTTTAGTTATTATCTATTGCTACAAATTATTTTTTTCTACATGGGTGGAACTTACATTCCTTAAGAAATAATATCTACTAGTATTTTTATTCATTATTCTCTATGTAATTTCTCAGTGACTGCAGGTATCCTAGTAAGAAAAAAAAAAGAAAAGAAAAACAAACACCAAGTCAACTATATGGTAGGCCTGGCTGGCCAGTGAGTGCAGGGTAGCTATCAGCCTGTTCCCCAACAGTGCCTGAGCTTTTTAAGTGGGCACTGGGGAACTGAATCTATATTCTCATGCTCAGTGGCAAGGCATGTCTCTTACAAACTGACCTATCTCTCAGGTCCCAGATTTAAAAAAAAAAATCCACAATGTGAAATATACTAATTTGATTAGTTGTATATTTTTACTTAAATTCAATTTATTCATTCATCCAAAGACTGAATAATGGCGTGATTTGTTAAGTAACAAATTTTATTTTTTTGTAGACCGAATAGAATATATAGTTTGCAGACTTCTATATTACAGAAAGCTAAAGTACAACATGCTTTCGGTTTTGAGGCTTTGTGCCCAAGCAAAGGCCATCTCAATGGCTACACTCCCTTGTCAATATTTCAGTTCTTCACTGTTTGGGTATAAAAATAGTGAAGTGAATTTTGAATGATATTTATCACCGTTATTCTTATCAGTCCCTAATTACAAACTGGCTGTATAGCTTAAATCCTAATTTTACCATTTATAACAAATATATAGAGAGAGCCAAACTTAAGCTGAAACACTTTCAAAGCAAGCTTTACTCCTTGTACATTAATGGTTTAGCTGTCACATAATTCCCTACATGTATTCAATGTGTGATAGATACAAGTGGCTAAGAGTGTGTCACTTTGAGGTAGCTCACTGTGTAGTAAAGGAGAAAAACCAGGTGTAAATATAAATGCACCGCGATGTACACTGAGACAAAACGTCAAGAAATGCTGCTGCCATGAATAGCACTGCCTCTGGCTGAGAAATATTCTTTTGATAAACGTGTGAAAACTCTGTAAGGTTGGGCTCTGATTCGGACCATGCACATGAGGAAAGTAAGAGCCTCTTTCATTCGCAGTTTGCCCTATTAAACTGGCATTCTAATCCGGATCTGCAGGTTCCCTGCACTCAGCCATTCTGCAGCATGGAGGATCAAGCTCTTGTCATGTAGACATTCAGGTTTGAAGGAAGAGTGAAGATAAGTGACTATGGTTCCGAAGGCACAAGAAAGCAGAGTAGCACATTCTGAGACTGAATAAAGTAACACAAAGGAGCAAAATAATTACATGGAATTTCTGCAGAGAAACCAAGGGAGCAGAGAAAGGCAGCAGGATTTCATCAAGTTTGGAACGCATTGTAATTATGTTCTTTGCTTGTTGATACGGAAACAACACAGGAAAGCACTATTTGGTAAAGTCTAAGGGCAACAGAGTATACTGTGAAACTTCCAAAGATGGAAAAAATAGCTTGAAGGTTGTTGGAATCATACTAATTAAAATATAAACAAAAAGGAATAATCAAAGATCCTACTGCTGAAGATACCACAGTGTTCAAACATGGGACTTGAAGGAATCATTTTGGATTTGATTTGGAAATCTCTTCCCTTGGGATGATCTCTAACCATATTTTATAGGAGTTATGCAAGATGCCAAAAGAAAGAACACTAAAAGTCCTATCCTGCTCTAATGTCTACAGTTGGCAGCAACGGCCAGCATGGCAAGCTATCTCAAAATGTAAAATAGTGGCATTTTTTTTCTAAGGAGTAATCAACAGCCATACAATTGGGGTTAACACCCACTCATAAGGAATAAATCATGCTGGAAATGTAAATTTAGCCAGATACCCTTGTGAGGCCATAGACCCCTGAGAAGAAACTACTAGCACTTTCTTTTTGGTTGATTTTTTTTTTTTTTTTTTTTTGGTTTTCAAGACAAGGTTTCTTTATAGCTTTGAGGCCTGCTTTGGAACTAGCTCTTGTAGACCAGGCTGGTCTCGAACTCACAGATGTCCTCCTGCCTCTGCTTCCCGCGTGCCTGGACTAAAGAAGTGTGCCACAACCTCCTGGATATCACCACTTTCTTAAAACACTGTAATTTCTAATTATATTCTAAACATTTATCCTTATATCTCTTATATCTAAGTGTAACTGTCATCCTTCATCAAAGAAGCTTCCTTTTACAGCAAAGATATTGGTAAAGATTTTGGAATATATTTAAATGTAGAGGTCAACAGAGCTGATTGTGACAACCCAGACTCAAATCATACATTCATAACTAAGGCTCAAAGAACAGCATGGAAGAGGGTGAGCGACCTCTTTTTTTAGAGTAATACAACCCCAGACATATGCAGTGAGATTGGTTCTTCCAAGGAAGGAAAAAAAATAATAAATAAATGGGACATAAAGTGTAGGGAGAGGTGGGAAGAGTGGGGAGTGCAAGCAATCAAGACATATTATAGGAAAAATCTCAAAGAATCATTAAAAACATTATATTATTTATAAAGAATGTTCTTCTAAGAAAAAAATCAGACATTTGAAAAAAATAGCAATAAATGTTTATATTCCATCAAAATTTCAAGATACAATAGTGATCAATTGTCAGTTAATCTGAATATGTGTAAGGGAAGTAAGACTACTGCTTTAAGGTTATTCCAATATTTGGTTAAATTTGTCAATTTCATAATAGAAGTAAATTTAATTTTACATTATTCTAGTTAACAAATAAAACTAAAAAACCCATTGCTCAATAGAAATGTCTATTCCTTTCTCTAGGCTTTATTCACTGGTAAGAAAAGATATTTTGCATGTGACATGTTCGTGAGAATGAACAAACACACATGTAGCTCTGTTCATCGAGGTCACAGGCCAATCTCAGGTGGACTATCTTGAACTGAGAAACAGAACCAGGTTTTTGGTTTTTTAAAGAAAGGTCCTCTCACTAAACTACCTGGTCGTTGAGTCCTAGAGATCTTATTGTTTCTACATATCCAGCATTGGAATTACTAACTGGCATCATTATACTAGAACATTCACGTAACGGTTAGAACCTGAACTCATGTCATCATCCTTGCCTGGAGAGGAATTTTTTGACTAAGTCATTTTCTCAGTCCATGGAAATAAAGTTAACTAAGCAAGTAGGGTAAAAAGATAACTCAGTAATTAAAGTATAAATTGCTTCTTATGGTATAGTGTAGTGATAACTAGGACTTGGATTTGACTTTCAAAATAAATGTTAAAAAAACAAGCATTGAGGTTTGCATTTGTAACTGCAAGAATGTAGTGGAGAGCTTAGAAGGATCCCAGGAGCTCACTGAATATCCTGCCTAGCATAGATGGCCTTCACCTTCATGAATGCACAGTCCTTTCTCATTAATATACACACACTTGAAAGAGCTAAGTGTTGTAACAGAAGAAAAGAAAAACATTAACTTCTGTCTTCACTTTATTTTTTTTCTGGGAACCATTTAAATAGTAATATATATATATATATATACACACACACGATTATATACACACACACATATATATACAACAAAATGTCTTATGTTGGGAGTTTCTAAAGTCATGTGACTTCTCTACCATATATATATATGCATATGAATATGTATGTGTATTATATATATGTACACACATATGTGTTTTATATTCATACATAGGTATATGTGTATATATGTGTGTGTGTGTGTATACACACACACACATATATATACAGTTTCATAAATAATTATAGACGGAATCTAAATGGGCCCTCAATCTTTTATCACCTGCAGTAACAGAATAAAGAGAGGCATCCATAGGGGTGCTACTCCAGACTCTCCACTTCAGCTTCAATCAGAAAAATCGCAAGAGTTAGTTGCACTTATGTCTCATTATCTGTGTGCTGCAGGTTGAGAATAATTGCTGAATAAATTAGCATCAGATCAGAGAGCATGAAATTAAGGACACAAATAAAGTGAGTCGCAACATGGTAAATTGAAAACAAGTTGAAGACTTCCGAAGTTGAACATCAAGGGCTGCATTTAGAGAAGGGAAATACACTTTCAACACACAGATCACAAAGTTGAAACCAAAGACATATTTTCAGCTTTTACATTTGCTTTCCTTATATATAGCCTTCCTTCGGGTAGCAACATCAAGCAGAATATTTCATTAAGAGAATGAAAATTGAAAACTATCCTCTCCACTGCAATGCCATTTTTTTTCAGGGTAGAGCTAACATAATCTGCATATGATCATGTGTTTACTCTGGCATTAGCACCTAATAATAAGGGTTCCAAGCACATAAAAGTATATGAGAAATTCGCCTGTGTTATTATAGGAAGTTGTCTCAGTTAAGTTCCTCAGTACACAGTTGCATAAAGATGATCTATAATAAATCAAGGTTATGTAAATCTAAATGAATATATCTTTAAAAATTGGGACATTGCTTACTACTCTGAAACACATTTAATACATAAAAATATGTGCCTACTCACGAGTACAAATTTTGATGACACACTTACTCAACGACATTCATAAAATAACATCATAACTTAATCTCTAGAACTGTCCTTTAATGTAGATAGTGTTCCCATTTCTTTGTGTCAGTAAGGCTCAAAGTATTTATATAAAGCAGCTGTGCATTGGCATAGATTCAGATAAAACAGGTTTACTTAAATACTCAGTGCATGAACTGTCCTTTCCTAGAACAACTCACTGTTTGCCTAGGGAACTGGAAACTGTGTGCCAATATGAGAAAGTTAACTAGAATATTTCAATAAGAGTTTTGGACCAAATAAGAGAACATTCTCGATTGTTGCAAACATCTTCAGAGCACTGGAAAGACCAGGAGATGACTCTGAGGCAACTTTAGGAGTTATTGTGGAATATAATTTGTGGAATTTGACTAGGACTTTGATGGAATTGTAAAGACAATAAATGTGAGGTGTGTATTTCAGAAGCTCTATAGTCAGAGCAAAATATAAAGTATATATGCTCCTGTTCATATAAATTAGGAAAGAATTTTCATAGTTATGCTTTGACTGACATTTTTCTCTGTGACAGGAAAACTTGGGTCTCCAAAAAGGCACACATGAGCTCTGCTACAATGCTGTTGGGAGCAGTGAGACTCCAGATCCTGAATTTCTTGTAATCCCCTGATCTGAGTGCCTACAGCTGCTCTGAGCACGAGACTTTCCGGACTTCCTGATGGGAGGTGAGTGGTTTCGGGTGGGTTTGGCTGGGGCGTGGCTATCTCTATATAATCTGCCCCTGAACACAATAAAGGGGGCATTCTTGATGAATTCAAGGATGATCCGTCTCTCTCCTCTC
>NC_022027.1:36782580-36797330 GCF_000317375.1 Microtus ochrogaster | reverse complement strand
TGTATTTTAACCTCCAGCTCCCTTGCCTGAAGCTCGGTAACTGGGTGCCAGTGCACAGAGCGTAGACATGGGGGCGGGGTGGTCGGCACAATGCCACCTGTGCATTGATAGGCCAAGGCCGGCTGAACCGGGTCATGAGAATCCTACAGAAAGCTGAAGGTTGGGAGTTTTTAAAGCTTTCTGTAACTACAGTGTGGGATACATAGCTTTAGATAATCTCTAAAAATCCTATTTAATATTTTTGGAATTATTAAATGGGAGTTACTGGAGCAGTGAGAATTTTTGAAAATGTATCTTGCTGCTCATTGGCCATATGTCCATTCCCATTAAGAAATTTAAATGGTTTTTATATTTTAAATGTTATCATCTTTATCACGCAGATGGATGAAGGTACCTCAGAATGTATCTGTGAAGATACTATGAATTAAATCAGATAAAATTTAAAATGGGTATTGTCCAAGTTAATGCTCAATGAGTACATAGCCACGTTACTAATATCACTGTGTTTATTTGATTATTAGTTCACTTGTTTTATATATATTTATATACTTTCTGAGTGTGTGTGTGTGTGTGTGTGTGTGTGTGAGCACGTGTGCATGCATGTGAATGCCATCTCAAATAAAGGTAATTGAGCTGGTTATGCTGTGCAATAAATGCAAGCTAAGTGACTTAGGACAAAACAGCTTGTAGGAAAATCATTTCTGGACCAGTTAAATTCTTTATTGAGTAACTGATGATTTAGTAAAGTATTTGACATCCTTCATAAAAAGGCATAGTACAAAAATACATTCATAAAATGTTAACAATATTTAAATGGCATGCAAAACCTTGGTATTTCTGAATAAAAGGTGAATTTCCTGTAACTAAGAACTAATTAATCCTTATGGATTTTTTGAGGATGTTGATGAGAACAGTTAATTACCAGTAGCACAAAACTTAACAAATGAAAAAAATACATAATCAGGACCTGAAAGATGACTTGTTGCTAAAGGCTAGGCTCACAACTCAAACAAAAATTACATAAATATCCAGAAGTAAATAATTTTATCTATTTTTTTTTGTTGTTTTACTGGTTACAGTTTTGGTTTGTTCTCTGGCAGTGAATTCATGGTAAATGAATACACAACTTATAAAATAAAACTTGGGTTTACTACAGATCATCTTAAATAAAGATCTACTAAAGTTTAAGGAAATTTTTACCATTTGAGAAATTAATATTTTAGTTTGTTCAGTTCTTTTAGTGTAGAGACAATGACAATTTAAACAGATACTCATTATGTGTATCACACACATGCACACACCAATGCACACCCATGCACACACAGGTACACACACACGCACAAACACACACACACACACTGTGTCTCTGTATGTACTCACTTTTGGTCACAACACCTTCTAGATGGATGATGTTCGGATGATCAAACTGTCCCATGATACTTGCTTCACCCAGGAAATCTCTGCGCTGCTTCTCGGTATATCCTACTTTAAGAGTTTTGATAGCCACAGGTAATTCTCTTTTTCCTGGTAGTTTCAAACGTCCGCTACAAACTTCACCAAATTCACCTTGTGATAAAGATTTAAAAAAATACTGTATAAACTCATTTAGAATTTTTATTATAATAAAATTCTGAAATCTTGAAGCATTGAGGTTCAGATGGAAGAAAATAAACTAAGGGTGAGACCAAACATCCACAATAGTATTAACAAAAGTAAATGTTATATTGGGAAATATCCTCTGCAGATGACCAAAAAACACTTTAGGCCTTACTAGCTTCATCATTTAACCAGTACAATCCAAACAGCAACATTAGGAAGAATTTTTTTTAAAAAAATACTGACTTTAATTCATTTTGTTTTACTTCTCTCATAGTCTATCAATACCTACTACTGATGAGAAAAAAAATAAAAGGGAAAAGGGCAGAGATCAGCTGGGTTATGTAAAGACATGTTCAAGTTGAATTAAACAAAGCAAATACTTTCCAGTATTACAGCTGCTGCTGTACATATACACAATACTACATGGGCAAAGATTATTCACTGGCTTTCTCTGCTAAGAGAAGATAGTCAGATGCTCCTTTATGAACTACACAGAAGTTTCAATTAAAGGTGACCAGTCACAACTAACTTTGAGAGGCCCATTTCAAGAGGTTAAGAACACGCTGTGTGAGGTCAGGACATGGATGTATTGCATTCTTAGTATAAACAAAGTTGAAAGGTCAGAATGTGGCTGGCCTCTCACCTGCTCCAATGACTCTCTCAATGGTGATGCATGAAGCTTCGATCTCCTTGGCAAATTCGTGGACAGCTTGATTGGGATCTTCATAGGTGTGTGGATCAATGTAGGTTCTGACCCCCGGCAGCTTAACTGTAACGATACGTGGACATTAATGGAGCAGAGGGGAAGCACCAACTTTGTCAATACTCTAGTGTGACTGAATTTTCTTCTAAAAGGAGTTGAGTTGCAAGAACAGGCTTTCTTTTTACTTACGACAGTTATGTACATAGCTATTTTACTTTTATAACCTATAAATATGGACGGTCCCCTACACAAGAAATGTGTATATGCTGGCATGTCTTTATAATCATCTTTCAAGATACTATTCAGACAGAGAGACTCAGATGCATATTGAGAACACTTTGATGATTGAAGAAGGAAAAAATATAGTGGCCTCTTTTTTGATTTGGTCTATAGGCTCATTTTTAGATATTGCAATAGATTCTTAATTCTGACTTTAAAGAACATGTAAAACAACTTCTTGTGGTCCTGGAATAAAAATTAAAAAGAAAACAGAACTACTTTTTACTCAGTGTCTATTCCAAGAGATCCATTTATCATTTTAGTCCAAGTTACCGATAATCATACCAGGATCACACTTTAAAGAAGGATAACCGACACATAGGACTAGGAAGTGGTCTCCTTGCTTTTCATCAAATTATATATGGTCTCAGTAGAGGGACTAAAGCCAAAGACGTCTGCCTTCACTCAGTTTTCAAATTGACTCATGTTGTATACGCTAACTATCAAGATTAAAGCACACTTATACCTTAAGCCTATTATTGAAACTGGATTTCATGCATTTGTTGAAATATGTGGCCCTTTTCAGGTCATCTCAAGCAAGGCTGAGGACAGAAAGGTTTTGTACACCAGGAAATTCCCATTGCAGTCCCACAAAAAGAAGCGGTGGACTAACCTTAATTCATTAGGCCTGAAGGCATGATTTAATAATGGATTTCTACTGACTTTGCATGGAACTTGGAATTCACCTTGGATTTTGATTTGAACCACAGTAGCATTTTTATGGTAGGTAAGCATTGTTATTTTAGTGATAATAATGGAAAGATTGGTTTTTGAACTGAAAAAAACATCCAGAGTTTGCTCAAGCCCAGAGTTATAAATGCAAGAAATACTTGTTTGTTTTATTCGTAGTAGATTTGGTAAATTACTACAAATTGTCTAACCTGAGCAGCAATCAGAATAATAATAAAGTCTCCTGTTTTTATTTTGCACAATTTGCTTACTGTGCCCATTATGAAAGTGCATCTTTTCCTCTTCTGGATCCTGCTTGGCTTTGCTGTAGCCACACCGCCTAGAACAAAGTGAGCCACAGTTAGCCACATCTAAAAATAGTGAATCTATTACATAACCCATGGAGCAATGAATGCTACTGAATTTTCTCAAACCCAGAGCCAAGTCCCATAACTAGTAACAAAAATGAGACCAACACTAATTTGGAATGGAACTCACTTTTCAAGCTGCTATTTTAGATGCTCAACCAATAATGTTCTCTAGATTCAACTGTCTTAAGCCATCTACGTCTGTATTTAAGGTTATTTCCTCATACCACACACAAGTCCTCTTCTCTTTCCTTCTTAATTTATTTCTAGCCAATTTGCCACTGCCTTTTCCAGCCTTGATTGCTTAACATTTTTGTCTGGTTTGATATTCGCCTGAAACATTTTGGTCTTTTCCTTCCTTCTTTCCTTCCTTCCTTCCTTCCTTCCTTCCTTCCTTCCTTCCTTCCTTCCTTCCTTCTTTCCTTTCTTCTTCCTTCTTTCCTTTAACATGAGGGGGCTGGCTTGTTTGTTTGTTGGGGTTTTTGTCCTCCTACCAGGGCCCCCACAACTGTTTAGCCCCAAAGAAAATTATACATAGGTCTCCATAAAGTATAAACTGATTGGCCCATTAGCTCTAGCCTCTCATTGGCTAACTCTCACACCTTAATTAACCCATTTTTTTGATCTATGTTAGCCATGTGGCTCAGTACCTTTTTTTAGTGGGGCAGATCATATCCTGCTAATTTGGTGGTCTGGGCAGGACTGGGAGGAATCAACTTCCTCCTTCCCAGAATTTCCCTGTTGTTATTACATCATTTTTACTTTCTGTCTGGTTTTCCCGCCTATATTTCCTGCCTGGCCAATCAGCGTTTATTTATAACATGACTGACAAAATACAGACAATTCTCCCACATCACTTTCCTTTATCTCTCTCTTTTTTCTTTCTTTGCTTCTTTCATTTTTGTTTCCTTCCCACTTCTTTGTTCCTTTACTATAGTTTCTTCAGCAACTCTTTTCAATCATATATATTCAGAGTACTCTGTAATTCATCAGAAACCTGTCTTGCCTCTTACCTCCATCACCCAAATCGTAGTCTCTGGTTTTTCTTAAATAGCCAATAATTTGGAAGATTTTGAAAACTACTCTCATTCTGATTTCATTTACAGTTCACAAATGATAACTTCTAATTTAGTGATTACATATTGCTTTTAATTATTAAATTGACTAAGATGCTTTTTCTCCTTTTTTTTGATGCCTTTCTTTTCTCTATGCTATGGATGGATATTTTCTAAGATCCCAAGCAAAGATCTTTGCTATTCTTTATTCTATCCAATCATTTACATCCTTTTCTATAAAAGCTCTGAGTTAATTTATTGGAAAGGTCTATTCTTACCTCTTAAATATTGCTTTTATTGAGATGTTCTAGGGCCAATCAAACTCAGTGGACCTAACATATAAACTTTTACTTTTTTCAACAGTTTTCATTCTGCTTTCTGTGACTAACTCTGGTATGACCATTTTCCTAAAAATTTGAGCAATTTCTTATGTTCTTTAGTTGTTAAATCCCAAATTCTATACAATATGCATCCTAAGTCCTGTCTCCACAGAACCTCAACCACTGCATCAATAATGCCTTTGTACTTATTATCTGGAACTCTGTGCCTTCAGAACAATGTCTATCTATTCTATAGCTTATTTCCTAAAGTATACTATTTTTTAATTTTAATTTTAGATTATTTTACTGGTTCTTTCTATGGATTCCAGATTATCCTGGACCTCACTATGTAGTCCAGGCTGGTATCTAACTCACAGATATCCTCCTGACTCTTCATTCAGAGTGCTAAGAATAAAGATGTGTACCACCTTCTGCTGACTCTCCAAATCATACTAGATTATTTTATTGCCAAAGCATATTACTTAACATATTATTTTATTGAATGATCTTACTACACACAGCCTTTAATAAAATAATAAATATTGACTATATCTTGCATTCTTTGCTATATTTTATTTTTGTCCTAATACAGATTAAGTACAAGCTCTCCATGCTTTCATACATTTGAACTTACTTGTCTTTTTAAAAGTATATTCTCTCTAACAATGTCCAAATATTGTTTCTTAAAAATTTTGATTTATGTATTTTCCCCCAAAACTTAAACTCAGGAAGTTCTATTTCTCACGATGTCAATCTTGCACTATAGCGCTCTACACACATTTAAGTTCAATTTTCCTTTAGGATTTGTCAGCTACTTAAATGACAGGATCTAGTATTGATTTACAAATTTCATCAGTGGCCTAGTGTCTGATTCGGAGTTGGCATTCAACATAATTTACAGAGATGAATGAATAAATGAATGACTGGATGATGGTTTGATTGTGCCTACAAGATGACAGGCATTTGGAAGATGACTATGTTGATGAATACTGGGTTGATGTGATACATGATTTACCATATAACATTAAACAGTCAGAAAAAAATAAAAATATTTAAATTAATTTTCATGAAACTCGAAGGAAGTGATTTCACTATTCGTAAGATCCCACAACAAAATTGAATTCATTAAATACGAAAGTTTTATTTATTATTTCATTAAGAAAATACAACCAGAATGACTAAGTATTTCATTACAAATTTAGTTGATGATTATTGTATGTATAGGTACAATGTCAAATAAAGCTTTACCAGGATTGCACTTTGGTTTTGTAATGAGAGTATTTAAAATGATTTATATATTTTATTATAAAAACAATACAGAGTGTGTTTTGTGGTTTCCTAGTGGCTATTCAAACAGATACAACAAAATGTTAAACACAATACATCTTAATACCACCTTTTTAAAAAGTACAACATTGTTGTGTTATATAACTGCAAATTAAATAGTATAATACACCTGACATAATTTTGGAGAACTGAAAGTAATGTTTAGGCCTGAGTCTGAAAAAGCATGGGATAAAACCGGCCTTGCTGAACATAGCGGACAATGAGGACTACTGAGAACTCAAGAACAACTGCAATGGGTTTTTGGTCCTACTGCACGTACTGGCTTTGGGGGAGCCTAGGCAGTTTGGATCCACAACTCACTAAACCTGGATGGAGTTGGGCTGTCCTTGGACTTCCCACAGGTCAGGGAACCCTGATGGCTCTTCAAGCTGATGAGGGAGAGGGACTTGATCGGGGGAGGGGGAGGGAAATGGGAAGAGGCAGAAATCCTCAATAAATAAATAAATTAAAGAAAAAGAAAAAGAGACGACACCTGAGAGAATTGGTGTATTTTAAATACTATTACTAACACTTGATATATTTCTTATTCAAGAGTTCTTAAGACATATTTCACCTTGCCACATTGCAATAGATAGAAAAATGTCGACACAAACACACAAAATTGTACTGAAATAGAATTTTGTCTATTCCAGATAATATGTGCTATTTCACTTCATTGTTCCTAGTTTTCTAGGTATTGCGTATTTCTTTTTATCTCTGGTGTGACTCAGGAAAGCAGTTACTGCTGTGTCTTATCATCAGTGCTCTAAACACAATCACATCAAGTTATCCTGAGGTTTGTGTTATCTAAGTAATCTGTCAAAGTTGTTGCAGGAGTTCTAAGGAAACCTAAAAGGCTTATGAATCCTTATAGTTTACCTTGGCAAACAATCATCCATTTCCACTCTCAAAACTCCCACTTGAAAAGCATATACATAAATAACAACCTGCCAAAACTACATTTTAAATAACTTTTATTATTAAATAAGCCTTACGGATATTTAAAATGGAAATAAAACTTTAGATCTCATCTGTAAAAGAAATTTGGAACACATTGGTGAGGACCAGTTAACATTTTATTACCTGGAAGTGAAAGTCAGGGGGAATCATACAAACGGGGTTAAATCTAGGCTCTGTGTATGTCTAGAGTTCTGTAACATATAAACTGAATGTCACATTAACACATAAAATTAAGTTCTGGAACCCCTAAAGCATCATTAAAACAAGCTTCCACAAGACAGAGCCAGCGAAGTGCAGCAGGTAGAAGAAGCTGGCACTCCGTAGTGGTTCAGTCTCATTAGCAAAACTTTGCATAGAAGCATGTTCAGTCAATATCATCTTGTCTACCTGTTTCAAATGCATAATTTTCACTAGTCAACGAGTATATGAAGATGTTAAAACTGTTCTTCCTATGTTCCAAAAACGTTATTTTTTACTTGAACAGAGAAGGTGCTCTTTATTTTCCTTCATATTACTATTTTGTTAAGCTTCGAAATGATTTCCTTAGTAGTATATGAAGTGTTTGTTTTTACAGGAACTAGCTGTTCATGATTCTCTTGCTTTCAAGAAAAAAATATTCTATTTCTGTAATCAAAATGAGCTATTAAGTAGTCACATTCATTAATTAGTGTTCATTAAAACTCCCAAAAAGGTGCTTGACATATAAATATAGCCATGACTCTATATGGATTTAGAAAATAAATCATTGTTTTCTTTATCCATCCTAAGAATCAAGATTATATACCCTTGGTGATAGTTATAGTGATTTTGAAAATTTGATTCTAGCCATTAGATTTCTAGTTGGACTTTAGAAAACCCATAACCCATGATAGACTATACATTCATCTATGTAAGGATGAAGGTGTTAAGGAGTTTTTTATTTCTGGTTATAAATTAATAAATTTCGGATATAAGTATAAGGCACTCCAGAGTACCAAGCAATACACTGGATCAAAGAATTATTAATGGCTCTCTTGTGGCTAATGAGAAAATGGTTGGTGAATGAAATAGCAAAAAAAAAAAAATACAAATTCTGGCTCCAACAACAGCTTTCATACAATCAGAGTATCCTATTATCTTAATCTATAGTGATATATTATGAACATTTTTTTCAAATTGACTAATGTTTCATGGAATACAGTAGTGTAAGGAAAGATAGTTTTCGATTCTGATTTCCTTAAATGATTGAGGGTGTGTATATTTCTTTATCATTCTTTCATTGTGAAAGTTAACTATAGTGTGCTTGTGTTGAACTTTATGTCAAAACTTTAAAAAACTTAACAATTTACAGAAGCCTTAGCGTTTATATCTTCTTCAGAGAAACTGCAGAACATAGTCGCTATGCAACCCCACACTGTCTTGAAATTTGCTATGATAACCAAATGGCCCCAAACTCACAAAGATCCACTAACCTCTTCCTCTAGGGTGCTGAACTTAAAGTCTGCCCACCACACCGATTTAAAGTAATATTTCTTAAACCACACCACTGTGTACCACCACACTCACGTTTTTCCTGACATAATAATGACCCTAATCTTTGTATAATGTTCAGTTTAGAAAAATTTATGGCTGCAATCATAAAAAGGTGAAGGCACATCATTTGAAAAAATTTTTGGATTTTGTACTCAGGAGTCTATCCAATTAAGTCAGGCATTTGGGTGCATGCATTTGGTCTCAGCAATGGGATTCTGAAGCAGGAGGAACTCAATCAGTCACAGTCATCCAGGGTACATAATTCATTCCAGGTCAGCCTGCACTGCAGAGTAAGACCATTCCAGGGGGTAGAGTTGGGAACATACAATGAAAAGTGTTATCCACTTAAACACAGATGTTTTACTTATAAATTCAGTATATCTACTCAACATTGGATGGGTAAATTTTGTTTTATGGGATAACATTTTTCAATAAGTGTATGGTAAGGGGAAGGAAGAGTGCATGTAAATGGTTTACTGGACATTTAGGTTGTCTTACTAGCAGATCATTATGAATCCCATCCATATTTTTTCACATAAATACAAGAAAGCTGTGATGCCAAGATCTCCGTAGACAGGGACATGTAAACTACAAATACAACTCATTGAAACTTCTCATTTTTACTTCTCAGGAGAAATGTTTTTGCATGGAAAATTGGTCTTTGTAACTATGGGATTGGCACGATTAATATTTTATCAAAAGGGCCTTTGCAAACATTGTATCTGAGAATTGATGATTTGTTCACTTAGCCAAAATATTTTTTCGTGATCACTAATAGTAGAAAATTGAAGACATTCATAGTTTAATTTAAAGATTACTTATAGTCTCACTGTTGAATTAAAATTTAATTCACTTAGAATTTCAATATAACAATACATTTATAATGTCTGATGTATGAGGGCTATTTTCACATTTATACAAGGTTTATCCACCTACTCCATGAAACTTGTAGTTAATACATGAGAAAGTAGTTGTGTTGAAAAGTTAAGATGAGAATTTATTAAAGAATTCATGATCTTTTCAGATTTAAAGTCTGAACCCCATTTCCACACACACGAATTTTACTAATGAGCAAAAATCAGTTATTCTTAATAATCAGTTATTATTAAAATGCCACCCCTGACTCAGTGGCTAGTGCTCTTGTTGCTCCTCTGGACAAATGCTCATTTTCTAGAACTCATTGGATCATACACAACCACCATAACTCCAGCTCCGGAGCATCCAGTGCCCTCCTGTGGCTTCCATGGCCACTTGCACACACATTCACCAAGCCACGTTCAGACACACATGATACAGATAAAATACAAATTAAATAAATATATTTTTAAAAAGCTGCTCTGTTATCCTCTAAAAAGCATTTAAACTGGCTTTTATTTAAAATCTTTACTACAAATGAAAATAATATACAAATGTGACTGTAATCTACCAAAGAAATGTCTAGATTACTTTATAATCTATCTCACTTTGATGTAGGAGTCCCTCTAAATGAAAGAACAGAATTCTGCTGTCCATGCCAACTAAAAATATTAAAATTATAAGCTGACTATATATTTAAATTTTGTTTTATTTAAAAGTAATTAAGTTTATCCCACTTGGACATTGAGTCTTAAATATATATTTATTCGGTGGTATCAAAATAGGAATATCACTTCAAATATAAGAAATAATTGTATTCCATTTTAATTACATTGTATTTTCTCATCAATGCCACATGTATCCATGATATTTATGATGATAGAAGACTGTGGTCACATTATGGACATTCCATGGTTCTGGGAGACAGAATAGGTGATTTTACTTGGACAGAAGTAGCATTGTACTTCCACGCATGATATGGATTTTGTTGAATGGAACAACAAAAACAGTGACATGTTAAATATGACAGATGCTGTATTCCTTGGAATTCCTACTTCAAATCAGAACCACTGGAAAGCCTCGTAGAAGAAGCACAGATCTTGACAAATACCTTGACTCTGCTCGCGGTATTTGATTTAAAATGACCCATTATCAAATAATTACTTAGGAGGTTCTATTTGGAAATGAGGTCCATCTACTCTTGTCACCTTTAAAGTGTAGCTGGTTTACTAAACTGGTAAGATATACACAGATAGAGAAAGTAAGCGAATGCTGGAGGTAGTACATAGAGGAGGACATCACCCAGGAGGGAAGTGGGAGGGAACACTAACCATATTAGGCTTGGATGGGCAACAGCGCACAGGGAAGAAGCCCGTCCACAGCCACACTCGCAGCAACTGAAAAGCAAACAAGAGAGCCCAAGATAAGGAAGCGATCCCACTCCCTCAGAGCAGCATAAAGACACTGTGGGTTTCCCTCAGTTGTCTGCTTTACTTTTCCAAGACATCAATTCCTACACATATACAATCAATTTTTTTTTCAAGGTGCCATTTGACTTAAGACATCTCTCAGAACAAGAAGTACAGAGCTGTTCTAAGTGGCTACTTTTACTTTACTTAACACTGTTATTCAGTAGGAAACATAACAAGCCAATATGTTTGAATTGATTGTATTCAGTTACTATAACATGCAAATAAGGATATGCAAAATTAAATGTTTTATATGAATTCCCTCAAAGTTATATTTTGAAGACATGAGTAGCTATTTATTGACTGGTTTTGTAGGTAGCCTCAAGTTTCGACTGAGAACAAGGTTTTACCCTTTCAATCCACTATTACTTTTGTCAGTGCAATTGCTTATCAAAGACTATTGAAAATGTCATGCTAGGAAACTCTAAAATAACTTTTGGAAGACCATCAATTTTATTTCCATTTTTGGATGTTGAAAATTCAATCCTAACTGTATAATGTCAGATTATAGCAATATCGAAATAAATTATAGATAGTGCATGCATTTCTGGGATATTGCAACACTCAAAATTTCTTTTAATTTTCCAAATAGTGATAGAAAATGTCCAAAAATATGAAGTAAGTTATTTAATAAGATGCATTTTATGGGTAGAAACCATGTAAACGTACAGCAGAATGCAGCAGAGGAGTGATTTAGTGCTTCGATGCACCCACTTTCATTTATTTGTATGAAGAGCACATTTTAGTAATTTCTGGAGACCTGTAATGGAACTCGGTAATGGTATCATATACCAGCCAGTCTAAGCTTATGATTCAAATCTTTCTGTTGAGTCTTACTTGAAATGTATCTATTGTATTTTATATGAAATTTAGAAAGGAAAATGAAGACAATCTCCAATATATTTCCAAATGCCTAAGAATATAGACAAGCATGTCTGGAAACAACCTCAATGGATTTTCCCCACAAGAATATCCAGGTCCATATGTTTTATTTTCTCCTCCCTCTCCCTTCTTTTCTCTCTCAAATCATCGTGAATCATTAATACCAAGTATTGATAAATGTCTCAGTATTTGGTTATCACTTAAGAAGAAAACTGATACTATAACAATTTTTTTTTTTGGTTTTTCGAGACAGGGTTTCTCTGTGGTTTTGGAGCCTGTCCTGGAACTAGCTCTTGTAGACTAGGCTGGACTCGAACTCACAGAGATCCGCCTGCCTCTTATAACAATTCTTTTAAATGTAAAAATCCATATATTTTTATAATGAGCTCAAATTATCTTTACATAAAATTACAGTTATACAAAAAATTTAAAGCACTTTATTCTTTGGGCAGATTTTAATGTTTTTGTATTTACAGCAATGTTCTTAGATAGCTTCATCCCATTTCAATGATGAGGAAACTAAGGTGCTGGTGTCTAAGTTATTCCAATGCAAATATGAATTTATGGAATACCCCAAATCCGTATCATGTTGGTGGATCCACTCTTCCCATTCCTGCCCAGAATGCCACATAGTCTTCCAGTGCAGTGATGAGAAGCTCATGCAAGTAACTTTCCTACTTTACTGCCTTGTGTCAGTACTCAGATTAAAGGTACAAGAACATTGCTTCAGGGCCCAGGCCAGTCTATCAGCCCCCGTCAAGTACTGTTTTACTAAAAGCTGCCACCTTTCAGTATGTCATTGTATATGGTTCTTTTTTATTTTATTTTGCTGGTGCAAAATAGAGTGTTACAGGGACTTATGTAGTGATATTTCATTCCTATTTTAATAAATAAGCCTTGCCTGAACATCAGAAAAGTAAAATAGCCACACTGGGCAGCCTTATAAACCAGGCAGCAATGACGCACACCTTTAATCCCAGTAGCCACTCTAGCTTGCTATAGAAACCAGGCAGTAGTGGTACATGCCCTTAAGCTCAGAACTAGAGAGGATTATAGAACAGGAGGAGACAGCTGTCAGTCTCATTCTGATGTCTCCTGGAGGCAGGATCATCATTTTGGACTGAGGTTGAGATAAAAACCAGTGACTGGTTATTTTGCTTTTCTGGTCTTCAGTTTGAACCCTTATACCTGTCCCTGAGGTTCTACTTTATAGATTTAATTACTACAAAGTGAAACAACATTATCTTGGCTTTGTAAATTTTTAGAGTGTTGGTTTCTGAAGATGATGACAATATCTACATTTTGTTGCTTTTACACTGAAAATTTAAATTCAGTAATATTTTCATATAATTGCTGTTAACAATACAATTACAATATTTACATATATCTGCTAATAAAGGATTGTTTATATGCATTAATTGTACATATACAGTACAACTCAGCAAATAAAACTAAATAGCAATTGACTGAAGCAAAGCTATCCAGTTAATTTTAGTAGACAAATGACAATGTAATTTCTCCCTAATCTACAACTATCTCAATGAAAAAGGTTAATAAACATACTTAGAATTGTGCTTAAGAATGCTTCAACAGCCAAATGTGATTGGACATCATCAATAATCAGAGTTCTAACAACAACAAAATCAACAACAATTACATTATGATCCGAGCAATAGCAGAAAAGTTTTATTCAGTGCTCTTAGGTATAAAACTATAAGTATCTTATGAATTAGAGGAAATGCCTCTCTTTTCTCCTCTCTCTTTTCTACCCCATGCAGTTCATTATAATTAAAACATAATCTACAAATTGTTTTCCTGAAAATCACAATTCCCTTCCACCATCATTATAATTTTACTTTGTTTTAGATACATCTAATAAAAATAATTAAAAATACAGAAAACATATACACAGGTTTCCTGGAATCATTGCTTCAAATATTTGACTTGTTTTAAGATGGCAGAATGGATTGATGGATAACTAAGTTATGCTCTCTGTGTCTAGGCAACAGCTATGGAACTGTCCTCGTTCACAGGTTTCTTTCAAAATAGAGTGAGTGAGAGGATATGTAAATAGGACTTTGATAAACTAGGATTTCATTGGGACAAAGTAAATATAATTAATTTTAGCAATATCATAATTAATGTAAAAAGATCCTTTTATAAAAGAGTAATTCATTATTTTCATGATACATATACTATTGCCATATTAAATAGTCCCATTATAATATAATTGAATACTTTTTAACTACATGCAGACAGATACAGAGAATGGTCAGTGTAATTTTTTTTAATATCTACAAAATACATTTTGTAAGGATTTAGAAATGAAAGCTTTTTTGTATTCACATTATTAAAAGAGCTGAGGTTTTGTTTCTATGCATATTTGAAGCAGATAAATAACTAACGTAACCCTATGAACTAGTCTCTTAAAATAAATTCATAGAAGTTTGTCACAAGGACACTACCACCAGGTGGTAGAAAAACATATGTTTTCTTATTCAATAAATATTCCAGAAAAGACAGGATGGAATGCAAGTCTTTAAGATGCTTTAGAAATTGAAAGTCAAATGTGCTGGAAATAGCAGCCAATAAAATTTCTGAGAGCAAAGCCCGAGCATAGGGACATCAGCATTCCTGGCAGCTCTTAGCACCTGGAACTCCACAAGTAACTACTGGCAGCTATAGCAAGATGATGAATTTCCCATACATATATACATGGTGTGTGTGTGTGTGTGTGTGTGTGTGTGTGTGTG
>NC_022027.1:36775505-36782480 GCF_000317375.1 Microtus ochrogaster | reverse complement strand
TGTGAGCAAAATAATCTTGCTGCCATAGAAGCAGGTGATTACATATTCTCAAGGGAAGAGATCCTCAAGACACTAGATCAGAAAAACAAGACTAGAGACCATGAATGCCTAAACATGTAAATTCTCAAGTAAGAAATCCTAAGAAAAACAAAGGCAGCAAAAAAGCCAAATTCACAAAAGCAATTGTTGGACAGCAACTGTTTTCAGCTTAGTAGTGAAATAAAAAAGGTTGAATCATTTGCTCTTTAAGAATGACTCCACAGTGAGTAACAGTGCTCTGTCCTGGAGAGAATCTAGGGCAATTATCGGATCGATGACACCCTGCTTACTCTCAGTAGGGTTCACATCTTCAGTTTTTTATTGAGATGGGATAATAAACTAGGAAGACACTATCCCTGATCACTGAACACCAGCAGTATCTGGCAACCTTGTTACTAGAAACCTAAATATTGGATAAAAAAAGCCAGTCCTCTGTGTTGAGAATGTCTGCACCACTATTGCAATATATAGTATGTATATGAGAATACTTTCTAAGATTGGCCTTAGAACTTGTTATGACATTAAGGGGTCAACACTATTCACATCTTTCATTACCACTGTACTGGATGTAAGTGTCCTCCCTTCACACCCCTCTTTGTTGTTTAATTCTTTGTACCAGATTCTTTCAAACATTCTGATTTCCTTGACCTACTCTAACAGTTTAAGAAGTTTCACGAAAACTTTTGTTACAGAGCTCTCTTCCTGTTCAGGACTGTTTAAAAAGAAATGATTTAGAACACCAAAACAAACTTCCATAGTGTAGCTTCTGCTGTAATTAAACAAATTTTGTTTTGTTGTAAAATGTTAGAAGAACATGAACTAGTTTGTTTCTGTTGCTGTGATGAAGCAAATATAAAAACGAATTTAGTGAGGAAAGGGTTTGTTTCTGATCGTAGTTCAGTCCATCATTAATGGAAGTCATGGTAGGGAGTAAAGACAGGAGGAGCTTGGAAGTAGGAACTTAAACAGACACCATGGAGGAACACTGTTGGTTGGCTTTCACCTCATGGCTTGATAGGTTGTTGGAGTTTTTTTGTTTGTTTTTTTGTTTTGTTTTGTTTTGTTTTGTTTTGTTTTGGTAGAACTCAATATCATGGTACCACCTAGAGGGGCTGGATTATTTCACATCAATCATCAATCAAGAAAATGCTGATTAAATTCTACACTCATCCTGATAAATGCAATATCTCAATCTATGTTCCCTCCTTCCAGGATGTATAAAGTTGGCAATAACTAAACAGCATAGAAGGATCCCTTAAGCATCTATGCTCCATTATATTATGGATATGTATATGACAGAGATTATATCATGAAAACTGAGGTAAAATGAATTGTACACAACTTAATAATTGTGAAGTCATGAATCTGCTTTTAAAACAAATTTTCAAATACAAATAAAAATTAAGTAATTTTAAATGGGGAATCAAAAACCACTCAATTTATTACATTGAACATCATTATTTGACCCAAAGAATGACAATGTATTCTACATGAAAGGAAAGAAAACAGTATTTGGGCAAAGAGAACTTTATACTAAACTTCAATCCCTTTATTTCTATTCTTGACAGCTATACAAACATGCTGAGTCTCCAGTTATTTCATTTAATCATTCTAATGATCTAGAAATCATTAAGATAGGATGATATCCTCCATTCTACAAAGGAAGGCCAACAATAAAACTTTTACTGAAAGGATTTTACTGAACATGCTGCATATAATTTTTTTATTTAAGAATATATTAGAACTGCAATGACTATTATAAAATATCTTGCAAAAATTGGCCATAGTGATAGAGCAGGCATTATCATTGCATGCGAACATTCATTGAAATCTTTTGTTCACTTTTACAATACAAAAATTATAAACAGGAGAATTTATTTTAGGAAAGGAACTACAAAAAACTAAATAACAAAACCCAAAGGCCAAATCTTATCTTACCACACAAATGAGGAACCAATTCAAAAACAAAAATTTCAGTATTGGGGGCGGGGGGAAAAATCAGTATTGTTTTTACTACAATTAAGAGTTTCCAGATTCTGTACAGGTTAAAAGGTTTGGATGCAATACTTAGTCAATAAATATTTTCTATTGAATTATGTGATTGTCTTACCATGGTCTTGGAAGAATTTATTTAATGAATGAAAGGGATTATGTATAATTAGCATATTAATTATCTGCTTGTTAATAAAATCTTCTGAAGTACATGGATGTGCTAATGAACAATTTGTTTCCTTGTAGGTACTTCAAATAATCTCTTGTAATTTGTTTACAATATTAATTTACATTGTCCACAAATGAAGTGAGACTTTTTATATAACTATAAATGCTATTATACCTTTTAAGAATTCAAACAAGATATTGCCTAATGTGCATACTAGTTAATTTTAAGATTAGTGTTATTGAAGTTTCCTTTGTGTTTTATATTTTCAATGCCAGTTACTTGAATATTTTGACTATGTATTTCACAAAAAAACATAGCTATAGAATAATATTTTCTTACCCTTCTTAGTTGCTGGACCACAAACTTAAAGTTACCTGAAAACAAGTTTCAGTTTCCTTTACGTGCCTTCTAAAAGCTAGTCTGGAAAAAATGTCAGATATTTTCACGAGAAAGTTGTTTTTTAACTTGCTTCAGAATCAAAATATAACAGAACACATTTAATTCATACATATACAACACACACGTATATATGTATTTGTATATTTAAAACCAATTCTATAAGTTAATTAAATTAGATGAACTTTCTGCTTTGCATGACTATGTTCTGAAATTATGGAAGGCCTGGATATGATATCAGTATGTATTCAAATGTAGGAGGAAAATTATAAAATGCTCAGAGAAATGGAGAACATCACCACCTCTACCCCTTTCACCAAGTCCAATGCTAGCAGAACAATAAAATCCTAAAGAGAAAATTTATTAAAAGTCTTATTATTTTTATCCTAGACAGAAGTAATAGAGATAAATAAATACAACACACAAATTCCTGACTGTAGGCAAGCTTGTTCTGAAGTTTGAAAATGTGTATTTCACTGTCTCACTGTAGAACATGTACTTTCATTTAGAATGCCCAGTTATAACCATATATAATGTCTGTCAATCTATCAGAATAATGATATTCCCATGCTTCCTTTACTCTCTATATCATTGACATGCATAATTGAATGTCTTTTTATCAAATGTTTGCTTTAAAATAAAAAGAGAGACAGAAGAAAACAAAATAAACATTCTTAAGTATTTTAAATTTTTAAATATTTTATTCTGTATCCCAAATAAATGCCATGCATATTATATTGGTAAATTGTCCCATGTTGTTGGAACTCACCAAGAAGTTAGCTTTTGAAAGAGGGTTGTTACCTTTCCACTTTTTCAGACCTAACTATATTAGTCTCAACATATCTCTGTGGTATGGTGTTGGACTACTTCCCTAACATTGTGATTGCGAAGAAAGAGAACAATGGAAAAGCCCAAGAAAACACACACTGAAGTTCTGAAACTTTCTAGTACTTCTAATACTTTCTAATACTTTGACCTTTTAACACAATTTCTCATGCTGTGTTGACCCCCAACCAGAAAATAATTTTGTTGCTACTTCATAAGTATAATTTTGCTACTGTTATGAATCTTAATGTAAATATCTAATATGTAGTCCAAGGACTCATGACCTACTGGTTGAGAATCACTGAGTTGAAAGGTATATTAGTTCCATTTGATGTTATTATTGTTTATCTTCTGTATAAACAAATAAAAATACTTACAATGGGAAAAAGAAACTGAACGCTTAACCATGAAGTCAGAAACTTCAGCTTCCCCACTTGAGTTCTCCTTAATGATATGAGTGGCCAGCTTGATTTCATATGTCTACCTGCTGCTGTTGTTTGTTCTACTACTTAGAAGTGTTATTAAGGATATGCTCTGTTCTGTCTTGGGCTCTCTCTATTGGGAACTCCAGGCAGCGGTCTTGACAAGATATCAATACTTGATTTGATGATGCTTTGCTTTCTACCTCTGTCTGTCCATCCATCCACCATCTACCCATATATCCATCCTTCTATCTAGCTATCAATTTACCTTACTATCTATCTGTTGTTGTTTTTCCCCCCTTTGGCTTTTGTATACTTATTAAATTCACTGTTTAAAATTTACAGGAAGGATAGATACTGTAGATAACTTTTAAGATATTACAAAATTCAATAAAACAGAAAGATGATATACATCATGGAAGCAGTATTCTTGCTTGGCATCACAATGAAAACATAATGTGGTTTTTTGTATCACCTTGAAAATGTTCAGAAATATTTGCATATGTGGATGTGAGAAATCTTTATGTTTTAAAAATGTGTTTGTATATGAGAAAAAATACAATTTGTGAAGAAGGAATAGTGGAAAATGAGACTAGCCATTTCTAAAGGGAAGCCAAACCACAGGAAAACAATTCCGAGTTCTGTAACAATCACCTTCCCTCACTTCTGACTAGTAGAGGACTAGACCTCCTTTTCCATGGATGAAGCTACTCCACTATCATCCTGTCTGTCCTTGAGTCTCTCTGTCAAATGCAAATGATGATAGTTCAATCACTTCTTATCAAATATCTTTTTTAAAAATTTACTGATTCTGCCTTAGCTTCTACCAAAGTGTTTCCAGTGTATTTTTACTGAAGAAACAATCTTTGCTCAATAAAAAAAAAAAACATGAATTTAAATTTTAAATTGGCTATACCTTTAAATTTTTATCTGAACAAATACTACTGCATTAACATATAGCCTACTTTAAGCAGTGGGTTTTATTTTATTTATTTACTTTGTAGCAAAGTGATACCCACACTGAAAAATAAAATCCACCTTCTTCTTTATCAGATGAAAGTCATTGGACTTTATCACTCATTTCCTGCTTCCTGCTGAGCTTCTCAGGAGAGAATCTTACATACTGTGTAAACCTAGCGACCTGAGGTCAATTCCTGAAAGCCACATAAAGGTGGGAGGAGAAAGCAACTACACAATGTCATCTACTGATCCTCAGCTGGGGGCTTCGGTATGAAAATGCACATGTGAACTCACGCGCGCGAGCGAGCATACACACACACACACACACACACACACACACACACACACACACACACACACCTCGTAGTAGTAGTAGTAGTAGTAGTAGTAGTAGTAGTAGTAGTAGTAGTAGTAGAACAACTCAAGATAGAGAGAGATTGCTCCTTCCTGAGTTAGACTATTTTTTTTCCAGAAAGCTATGGGCTTCACATTAAAACTCACCAATTTAGAGCTATAAACCCTCTATCAAGTCTCGATATTTCACGAAGTGATATCTCACAGCCCTAATCATTTCCGGCTCAGGTCTCGTTGATTAGACTTCCAGAGGCCAAAGTTGGAGAATCATTCAAATAGGCAATCATATACTATTTAACCCTCGCCAACCCTCTTTTTAAAAGAGAAACATCAAAAAAAGGTTCTGGCTGAGAATTTTCAATTCTTCGAATCTATTGCCTTGTGGGCTCAAACACAGAGAAAGATGCATCTTCACATCTTAGGATATGTGAATATTAATTTATTTTGTTTTCTTGAGCTTTATTTGTGCTTATTCATGTGAGAATTATCTGTCTACCCCCATGCAAAAGACAGAAATCTCAACAAACAATTCCTATTCAAGGCAGATGAGTTCCAAAAATAATCAAGAAGATGGGTAACAGGTCATTAAGAAAAGAAAGAACAGCAAATGGCTTCTAATTAATAGCTAATATCAACACACACACACACACACACACACACACACAGTTTCCTTAATGATGTGGGCATGGGAAAGAGACATGTGCAAGAACTTTTAAAAGTTCATGCATGCCAAATACCCAATGCATAGAAATTATTGTCTTTGAGATGGGAAAAGAAAAGAATAATAAGAAAAGGGAATTTTGTAAGAAATCTGTACTATTCTATGGTTTGTATAATGACAGCTGTATTGGTCAATGTTTAAGCTCATTTCCTGGCAATTTCTTAGGAAATTTAGTTTTTGTTGTTGCTGTTGAAGTTCTATATTTTGGCTCAAGGAAATGCTATTGATTTTTACCATGGAGCTGCATCACAGGTTCCTTTGAAAGCTCATGGCATTGTGCCCCGCAAAAGATAGAATGAGATTTCCAGACCTACCAAGGACTTCTAGAGCCCACCTAATTCTGGCTGCTACCGCTGTCTGTCTCAAAGAAGAATGAATCACTATCTTACAGAAATAGAGGTTAGGCAATGAACATGCAAGAGAAGTCGTGGTTTTGGTTTATACTTTGCAAAAAGTGGACTAGAAACATCTTTAGAATCTCTCCAAAGACAGTCTGCACTACTGCAAATCACTGGCATTGATTACTTGTCTCAGTACCACAGAGTTTTTGCTTTGAAATGTTCGATTCAATACAATGTTCTGAGATATACAGTAATGTTTACGTGTTTGATCCGTGAGAAATCGCAATGGAATTTTCAATGCTGCTAAGCAATTGAGCCAAGAACCCTGTTAGGGTCAGTTTCCTAGGATGAATGACTCCCCATAGTGGGCAATTAGTTGTTGCTATGCTCCTAGGATTCTGAGCATCACTCTGCCTTCATCTCATTTGTCATTCATTAATAAATTATGATCTGCTCTCTAATTATTTTAAGAGTTTTTTCACAAAAACAAACCTCATGTAATTATATGAAAATAGATTGGATAATAACTCTCAGTGTTAAATCAATATGTTTGCCTGGATATATTACAGTTTTATGAAATCATATCTATTTGTTGACTCATAAACCACTGAGATTTACTTTCGGTGAACTCTTTTATAATAGTGATGGTATGTGAGATTGTAAATATTTGTTTATTTGCCGCTTTCCAAATTTAAATAGTGTTATACTCAAAGCCATCCCACTAAAATCAGGAACGCGGCAAGGCTGTCCACTCTC
>NC_022027.1:36744416-36774957 GCF_000317375.1 Microtus ochrogaster | reverse complement strand
AATAATCAACTTTATATGGAAAAACAAAAAACCCAGGATAGCCAAAACAGTCTTATATAATAAAGGAACTTCTGGAGGCATTACCATCCCTGACTAAATAGTGTTATACTATTTTTTCTATAATTCTCTTCTTAAATTTTCATAAGTTTGGAAGTATATAACCCATGTTACTTTGTGCACATCAAAACTATCAATTTATCTATTATTACATTAAAGGAATAATAAAAATGGCTTTATAGTATTATTATTTACAAAAAACACTGCTACTTACTTCTAAATAATACTTATAAAACAGCTAAGTGTCAAAAATGCTATGATAAGCCAAGTTTTTTTATTTCTCTTCAAATCACTGTTTATTTAATTATGTATCTATTTATTCATCATTTACAAAAAGACTGTGCATTTATTGGTCAGATATTCTGTAAATAATAAGATGGCATTACTAATATAACTCAGTTTTCCCAACTGCCATCATTAATAATGGGCAAAGCACTTCACAGGGTGATTGATGCACAGTTGGTTTTTAATTCTGTAATTTATGAGTAAGTAACTCATTCAATTACATTAAGTGTGAAAGCCACAGAAATATCTCCCTCCTTTTTTCATAGACAAAAGAGAGAACATACACACATAATGAACTGTAATTTGGGATGGAAAGTTTCAATTTTTATGAGAAACAACTGATACCTCATTTCAATGTTTTAGTGTAAAGAGCGAAGCCATTGGCTGAAGAATGGAGGAGGCTTTAGCAAGGAAAGAATGGTTGTTACAGGTCTTCATATGCGGCCAAAGTTTAAACACTGAGAAGTGAGTAGAAATTTGATTGAAAGAAAGGGGGATGTCAGACTGTATGCAGAGGGAGCGCCACTCTCCTCATTTTCTATCGTATGCTTAGGATGAGTCTCCTACTCCAGCATGGGTGTCTGCTGTTCTGGACCATTTCTTAACAAGATGAGTTCTTCATCCTCCTCTCAGTTAATGATCACTCTTACGTTTATCGACCTATTCTTTAGAGTTTGATATAAAGGTTTCTTAAGTCTATTATTATTGGCTTTGAAAATGAAGTGTTAAGAGCACTGCATTCAAAGTTCAGCTCGGTAAAATGATCCTTAACCCAACTACAAGCTGTTCTCTAGCTTCATAGACTCTTATAACTCCTAAGCTGGATATTCCTCTTCTGTTGTGTATATCATTCAAGTGAAAGTGTTAAGCATCTCTGATTATTCCTTGCAATTGAGAGGCAGAGACAGTCAGATCTTGGAGTTGTTGATCAGCCTGTTCCACAGAGCTAGTCCCAAGATAACCAGGGTTACCCAGAGGAACCATGTCTTAAGAAACAAACAAACAATCAATCAATTAACCAAATGAAAACTGATGCTATAGGTGGTAGCTGAAAGTATTCCAGTATCTAACATGTTTTAAGGATATACAGAAGTGAAACTAACCATCTTAAGGAAATCAAAAATATTGATGGCATTGGTGACATTAGAAATGAGTTGCGAGGAAGTACAATTTAGCAGGAAATCCTGTCCAAAGAAAGACAGAGGAGTAATTCACTTTATTCTTATAAGTCAATTGACATTAAGTTCTAAGAAGTATTTTATTAATTTTACTGATAACTCTGAAAAGTTTTTAATGTTAATCCCTCACTCTAGCAGAACAAAATGGGAAATTTTATATACAACAGCTGACACACCTCATGCTTACACGTAATGGAATATTCCTACAGTGGAAAGAAATGGAAGGAGCTACAGAGATGGCTCTGCAGGTAAAAGCCATCAAGCTGCCACCTGACAATTGGAGTTTTATCCTCTGAGCTCTCAGAAAGCTGGATGGCGGGACCAGCATCTGTAACTCTCTCACTACTACTGAAACATCGAGCTGACTAATAGAACTTGTTGGTTCAGGCCAGATACTGAAGTGTGCAGAGTAACAGCAGAAGCACAAATGGAGAAATCCTAACTGGAGACATAGTGAAGAAAGTCAGTTTCTGTAGAGTTGTTCTCTGAATTCCACTTGCAAATGTAGTACCTGGGCACCCAAAGTCACTCATCCCTTCATACACAGTCTCACTGAATACCTATGTTCCCTACCATCTTGTGTCTTATAATTTACTGAAAAAGAAAGAGCAAAAGCCAGATGAAGACATATTTGAGAAACCATCTGTAGTAGGCAGAAGAAAGATCCTTAGATTATCATTTTCTTGTCTGTGACAGTATAAGATGCTGTGCAGACTTGGAAGGAATAACACATAAGCCATGTAGTTCTCTATTAAACTGAGTATGAAGATGTAGGAAAGAGCAGTGAAAAAGTCTTAGGGAAGGACATTCCTAACAATGCTCATGAAAAAGCCGGGAGATACTTTTATTCACAATGAAACAGACAGTTTCAGCCTTGAGACATGATGTGATGAAATAGGATATGTGAAGGCCCGAGAGTGGTGCCCGCTAATGGGTCATGCATAATTGGTGTTAGACAACATTACAATTAGTTCTGACAATATTATTATCTTATTATTTGCATTAGGCAACATACTTCCTCGGAAGAAAGTTTAAAATATTTTGTACCCTTACAAGACACTTACAATTCTTTATTCTCTGAATGGTCTATTTATTTTTATTTTATATGTAAGAGTTTTCCTGGTACATATTAAGATCAGAGGTAGGCACTAAATCTCCTGGAACTACTGTTGCACATAGATTTTAGCTGCCAGGTGAGTTCTGAGTGGTGCTTTGCAAAAATAGCAAGTGCTCTTTGTAGTCTAAAAAAAAAATCACAATTATTTAATGTAGATGCAGCCAGAGTTCTGGTATATATCTAAATTTGTATTAAAAGCTCCTGTATAATTCATGATCCCAAGCGAACACTGAAAAATTTTACTCTGAAACTATTGTTTATTTTTCTATGTAGAACTGATTATTATATATAAGAATTCAGCTATGGCTCATTATTAATGGGAGCGTTAATCAGACCATCCTTTTTGTACAAATGGAAAAAAAAGTGGGTTTCAAAAGTATTGAATGTCTGTTCTCTTTATCGTTATTTTAATTCAACCCTATGAAATTGTGTCTACTTATAAATCTACTAAAATAAAAGATAAGAATTTGAACAAAGGTGATTGCTCTTTTTTTCTCAAATGTACAGGTGGACCTTGTTAGAAATGTGAACCAGAATCTCAACAAACCATTGTGATGGGTATCTATGACGACTGAATCATTTGCATTCTGATATACACGAGAAATCAGAAGAAAATTACAAAACAAAATTTACTGTTAACTTTTCATGTAAAATGAGAGGAAACTAAAGCAATGTTTCATATAAAACTGCTGTCTATGTTTCTGATGTCACCCTATGTCTTAATTCTTACAGTTTATCCTGCAGATACAATAGGCATTCATTGCTGAAGAAACTCACCTCAGGAATCAGCAAGTCATGTCAAAAGGAGGAAGTGTCAGTTTCTTAGTGGGATATTGAGGCACTATAATAGAGCATCTAAATCTAGGCATGCCTTCTTCACATACTCAAAAACACAAGAGAAGAACCTTGGTCCAGGAAATAATATTTTCTAGTCAGGAAGAAATTTTTCATACTGAATTTATTATCTTAGAAATATCTCAACATGAAATTCATAAATGAATACTCTTAAAAGTCTCATCAAAGACCATGCAGAAAAAACCAAATCCCTTTCTTCTTCAGGATATTTTCCCTGCTCTTTACTTTCCAATTTCAGAATAGGCAATAGGCTTTAAGCCCTGGGGCTTGAAGTAAAACAGCAAGTATAAAAATATATGACTGAGCAAGTTCTAATAATGTGTACTTATCTCCAGATGTTCTCTGAGAATTAATTTGAAGTAAAAAGAAAATCTCCAGTTTTATTTGATGTAACTAAATATGAGAACATATGAAAAATTTAGATTTCAGAAATAAAATACGACAAATCATTATTTAATTCCCTAAAATCTAAAGATAGTGTCAAATAAATGAATCAGTTCTGTATAGTCAATTTTATTTTGCTTTTTATGTATCCTTATATTATTTAAGTTTTATATTAGACTAAGGTATTCGTCAGAGGCAGTTTTCAATATTTATGCCCTTGTGTTTAAAAGGGGAAATTTAAAACGTGGAGGGGGAAAGGCTAGTTAAAAAAGAAAAAAGAAGCAAGAAAGTAAAATAGCAAGAGGCTCTAACTTGTGGAAATGAAAGTCTCACAAAACCTGCAGATTAAACAACTATATTTATGAAATAGAAAATGTAAGGAAAAAACCCAAACCGTGGTATAAAGAACCCATCTGTGTTCAATACTCTAAGAGATGAAAGAGAAAGATTAAAGAAATTTACAGTTTGCTTACGTTACAGAGGATTTAAGTTTTAATCTTCTTGGGATAATTAGTCATAGTTTGTTGAAAGATTGTCAATTTTTCTGTAATGTCATATGGGAATTTAAACATTATTGAGAAATAATATGGTAAAAAGAAAACTTTAAGTCTTGGAGTAAAAAGCCCTATCGAAAAATGAACACCTTTGAAAGAATTGATTATTTTCTACTTTATATAATTAGTGCTACTTTTCAAGATTAACAAAATTATATGTATTCTAAAATCACATCTAGTTAGAAAGAATCTAAAAGATAGCCAGCCAAAAGTTATCTAATAGGATTTTGAAACTTTGAGTTTGATTTCTTTTTATCTTGAGTTCTTATTAGAATAAAAAGTTGACATTTTTGCAATAGTTTAATTGTATTACATTCACCATAACATACTCTAAAAATGTATTTTTCTGTATTATGAAAGTAAATTCAAAATGTCGTTGTTACAATTATATTTTCCTTTAGTTTGCATGTTAATTTAAATTATCATCATGCACATGAAGATAATTTTGGATATAATTTTGGATAATATTTTTGAAACAAATTAAAATAAAATGGGTTCATTTAATTTTCACCATTGAGAAATCAAATTATGTTCAATTAACAAAAATGTTGGCAAAGTTGTACTTGAGACTTCTTATTCAAGGAGTTCTGCTATGAAAAGAGAGCTCAAAGTGAGAAGGAAATCAGGACAACCTTAGGCATGTATTAAGCGTTTATCAATTACTTATTTTGTTGTCACAGAGACAGAGGGTTGGCTCTGTTTATTTCAACTTGACATTGACTTCAGATAACCGAAAGAAGAGAGCCTCAAGTGAAAAACATGCCTCCATATGATCCTGGGTCCTGACATTTTTAAAATTAGTGATTGCCTAGTAACAATTCAGTCCATTGTGGGGGAATCTAACTTTGGGCTGATGGTCCCGGTCTCTATACAAAATCAGGCTGAGCAAGTCATGGGGAGCAAACAAATAGGCAGCACCCGTTCCTGGCTTCTGTGTCAGTTCCTTCTTCCAGCTTCTTGCCATGTTTGAGCTCTTGCTCTGACTACCTTCCATCATGAACTACAAAAAGATGTGTAAGCCAAATAAACCCTTTCCTCATCAAATTGTCTTGGTCATGATGTTTTATCACAGGGGTAGTAACCTTAAGACAGAAAATATATATGTATGTATATTAACATCTTTACAGCATATCCATGATAGTATCCAATAATTTGCCAGAACTCTAATATAATTTCCCAATTTTATTGCAGTCATGCAAATTTTGTTAACTTGCTACATTCTTTTTTTTTTACTCCAGAATGTATGAATTATATAAATACTACTCCTATTCCTCAAATGACTAGCAGGCGGTTCCTTTGGACATCCTAAACAATGACTAACACTGAATCAGGCAATGATAAATTCTTTTGAGATATAAAATATGCAGAATTAGCAATGCATTGTGTTAGAAGATCCGTATCAGTCTACTAATCACAGAATAAGCAATATCATTTAGTACTGTTCTCGTGGAGAGGAGAGATTATATCTAAGAAGGAGGGAAAGTATGTGATAACAATTGGCAGCAACATGGACAAGCTAAAACTTAAGAACTAAGGCACACATAGACATTATCTCCTGGCATGCTGCTTCTTTGATTTGTTTTAGGGTGTGCTTAACAGCCACACAGTTGGATCAAGGTGAGAGAGCGCGAGCAGCTGCAAAGGTTCAGAAACTCTTTCCTCCCTTACCTGCCACTGAGGAGGAAGCCAATCATCACTGCCAACAAGATGACTCCCACTGTCACCGACACTGCAATGATGGGAATCTGGCTTTGATCATTGGATGCTGCTACAGCTGATAGAAGACAGACAAAAAAGAACTTGTCGTTAAAGGTACCACATGCATCAAAATGTGAGCTGCTTCACAGCGCTTAATTGATCGTGGTTTAAACAATCCACCCGCATCCAGCTAAGGTTACCTCATAATGTCTATTTTCAGAAAGGCATTTGAAGGAGGAAATATTAACTCACCAAACATAACTCAAAAGCCCAATGCTCACAAATTATTTTCTCTCTATAATAAAAATCAATGCAGATTATACGGTACCACAATTATTTGCACCTTGCAAGGTAAAGGGGAATTTTTGTTTATGACTTTAGACACATGCATGTATACATTGTATAACAAAATGTTATATATTTTCTAACAAAATTTTCTAACATTTTATAACATTGTATAATAAAATGTTGAATATTTAAGCTTTGACATTTCTAGATTTTGGATGTTGTTCTCTAGGAAAACAAATATATTACCTCAAGAATTCCTTCCTCTATACAGAATGTCTGAAATAATGGTCTCTGACCTTGCTGAAATAAAATGCAAAACCAAAGTCTATATCTAATTTAATAGCCCAGCTACATGTGCAATATAATATCACTATATTTTATAAATAGGATGACTGAAAATTATGAAAGTGTCAATTTAAAGCGTTGTGGCTATGATTAGACAAATTTGAAGCACTTGTTTACTACATATTTTTACACATGGATTTACAGCAGTTTATAACTTTGTCAACGCAATGGTTACAATATGGTTATGAAAGTCTTAGGTAGTGGTATCTATATAAGCATGATAAAGTTTATGTTGTGCTGATAACCATCCTATCTCGAAAACACATACGGCAAACTGCTCTTGTTAGTCCCAGTATCATTCTGGTGCTTCAGCACAGCACTGCACAGCCTCACAATATCAAACCTGTGGTTTTCAAAGCCTGTAGCAAGTACAGTTTCTGTTTGCTTTTTACCATTTCTATGCCAGATCTTGGTATATATAATTTGTGATTCCATCTCTCTCTGTATTGTCTTGTAGCTGCATTATTTCTCCCCAAGATGAGCTTTTGATAAGTACCTCCTTGTCCTGGCCTATATATCAGCCAAGTCAAAATAGTCTACAGATTTCAATATTTTCAACAGATTATATGAGTAAAATCTTATTTATAGGCTATGGGTAAAGTATGAGTAAAATTCTTTGTAATCTACAAGTCTATGTTCTTACCTTCCCCTTTCTTTCCCTTTTAAAAGAAACGTATTTGTTTTGATTTTATGTTTAAGGGTATTCTTCTTGCATGTATGTCAGCACAGTACATCGGATCTTGGAACACACAGAGGTGAGAAGACGCCACTGAATCCCAAAGAACTGAAGTTACAGATGGTTGGGAGCCACAATGAGAGTATTGGGAATTAAACCCAGCACCTCTAGAAAAGCTTCCAATGCTCCTTTTTTTAATTCTTTTTATTTAGTTATACATTTTTCTTTGCTCCCTTCCCTTTTTCTCTTCCCTTATTCTACCCTCTCCTGTGACCCCACACTCCCAATTTACTCAGATTTTATCTTTTTCTCCTTCCTATGTAGATCCATGTATATCTCTCTTAGAATCCTCTTCATTGTCTAGGTTCTCTGAGGTTGTGATCTGTCAGGATTGAACCCATCAATGAAAGGAAGAAATGTCTTTTGGTGAGTGATATACCTTTATATCTAAACTAACTAACATTTAACCAAAATTTGAAAAAGATCCTGAATTTAATAGGTGTATGGAGCTATAAAAATACTTCATCATTTAGCCTTGCTATCTTGATTATAGAGCAGAAATAGTTACCCTGAATCACTACCTTTCTGTTAAAATTAGAGCTAATAAATATAAAATATTTAGTGAAATAGCTTGATTATTAGTGTGCTTGCATAGTTTTTTTCCTATTTATTTTTTTTTCTGCTTTATTTACCCTCTTAATTCTAGTGCCAGCATCCTGAGTGAGTTATATGGAAAAAAACCTTATCTAGTGAAAGTCAGTATTGTTCCATCTCTCTGAAACTTTTCTTCTGCTTCAAGGCTATGGATGATTGTGAATTCAATGAGTACATCATCTACATATATTCACTACAATAAATAATTTCTCCACTTGAAATATTTAGGTCAGTATTTAAACCATTCGTCCTGTTGCTTTGTTAACCAAAATAAATAAGTAAATAACGGTTTCTTTTTTGCTGTTTCCAGTGCTCTCTGTAGTGACCCATGTTCTCTACAGTAATCCATGAGTGCTTATATTTGATGAATTCTTTGATTCCCCTCTCCTCTCTCTCTTCTTTTCCCTTATCTTTCTTCTTGTCTTCCTCACCAATAGAAAAGTAATCTAAAACATCAGTTAACAAATCAAAATTTAAAATCAAAAGTTAAAAATCAAAAGAGGATTTTGTTTTCAATAATTGTATCTCTCCATAGATTCAATCTGCTTTGTTCAATAAATATTTCCTTTTATGTTGATTGTATTGTCACAGGACATCAAATATGCTTAAAACTGATGATTACATAGCATTTCTACTCCTGCAGGTTTGAGAAAATGCACAAGAAAATGTACCATAAATCAAACCACAAAGCTATAATGTTTCCATCTCCTAGGTTTCTATTCAATATTACTTAATATTACTTACTAACTACTTCCCTATTAATTACTAAATATGTTTGCTTTTTATTCCATATTCATCACATATTTTATCCAGTTATCACTTTGATTCAAACTTGTAAAATGATTATATCTGAATATTGTTTATAAAGTATTGAGAATCCACCATACGCATAGTGGAATTGATTTATAAAACGAGATTTTTGACCTCTGTAGTTACAAAATATCAAAGCTTATTTTGATCATGTGTGTAAAAGATTATATATATATATATATATTATATTATATATATATATAATGTTTGTATACTTTGTTCCTAGAGTTTATAGGCTAGTAGAGCATTCAATACTAGTAAAATATACGTACAGTGAAAACAATTACAATAGGATGGTGCCATAATATATCTTTTATAACAAATCCACCTTAAGATTAAAGTATAAGATTTAATAATTAATTCATTTTGCAGACTGTACTTTTTCTGATTTCATAAATACCCACTATTATATCTATTTAAAAGTTTATCTGAAAGCTAAGCGTTAGATTTCAATTTCTATATGTTTAATTAAATTCAAGTCATGCATTTTTTTGTATAGTAAAGAAAAAGCAATTTCTACCACTGACATCTTTTCTTATAATGTCTCATGGGGTAGCACAAGGGAGTCTGTTCAACATTTAATAAAAAATATTTATGTAAATCAATTAGAAAGATTTTAAACAGAAGCAATTTGGGTTCCTAGAGGACTATATCATAGGAATTTATTAAATTGTATTGTTGTAATTATTCTAATAATTACAACATTAATCCAATAACTACACTTTTATTTTGTTACTTTTTAACTGTGTGTTTTCTTTTCCAAAGCAAAGTATAGTGCTGGGTGAAGAACACACATAAATCCACACACAGATATATGCATCTGTGAATGTACACATATACTCAGAGACACACACACACACAAGCATACACACACATACACACAGGCAGACACACACACTTATACACATACATATACACACACACACAACAATTTACACTCCTCATGTGTGTTACTTCCTTAGCAGAAAACTAATAGTACTATCTCCCTTGTCCATAAACAAAGCATGATTTTGTCTTCTAAGTTAGCTTCAATGTATTTGCTTTAGGACAAGTGATCTAAAATCATTTGTTGATGCCTGAAGTTATGTTTTATGAAATTAAACACGAAGTGGGCACCAAAGAGCATTTCAGAACCATTTCTAGATTTTCCATTCCAAGATTCTGACACAAATTTAATTTTTACTTTAGGAAATCAGATTGGATCCTGAAAGCACCATTTTCTTGTCAAATTCAATGCTAAAGAAAGCTCCCTGTAGAATTTGCTTAGAAAGACTAAAGTAGCATAGTTCAATAAAGCAAGTAAAAAGTAAATGGCAATAATTCAATAAAGCACGGCACCTGGGGGAACGAAGTCTTTAAAAGCACGGCTTAAACATTTCTTAAGATGCTTGATGTAGCAGCTCTCAGTGGACCAAAGCGGGCAGGCGAGCCGGGCAGTGTTAACCCACAGACCTACCATTAAAGCATGGCCGAGGCCTCCTACCTGAAAGGGTCGGAAGTGGAGAGGGAAGGGAGAGAAGCTGACAGCGAGCCCCGGGAGCCTATCGATCCACAGGCTCTCTTCTGGTAACCATTACAGAGACAGAGGTTGACAGTAATTAAAATGACTTACACACTGGTGTGGTTTCAAACTCAAATCTTCGGCTGAAGGCACCGTAGCCTGCTGCTGTCCGTGCTCGAATTTGGAAGACATACACAGACGAAGGCTTCAGACCCTCTGCAGTAATAGTGGTCTCTTTAGACTTGATAATTGTGTAGCTGCTCTCTTGGTCCTTGGATTGCATGTGTAAGAAAGGGGGAAAAAAATCAGTCTTCAACAGATGAATTACTGACAGCAAAACAGAAAACTCATAAAATGGATCAGAAAGCGAAGACTTCCTATTATACGCACACTGAAAACAAACCAAAGATATCTCTACTACCCCTGAAGAATTTTAGTATGTCAGCAAATGTTTCCAGAACGTAACCATTTTAATGACATTTTAGTTACTTATCTATCATATATGCCTTGGGCAATAATAAATTTATAACATTTAACAATATTATAATTTGGGACTAGAGAAATGTTTCAGCTGTTAAGAGCATTTGCTTGAATCTGAAGATTCAAGGTCAGTTCGCCACACCCACAGGATGACTCCTTACCACCTGTGGCTCTAGTTTCAAGAGGTCCAATGCCCTCTTACATCTTCAGGCTCCTACAGTCCCATGGTACACATACATACAGTCATGCAGTCTCTCTCTCTCTCTGTCTCTCTGTCTCTCTCTCACACACACAAGAAATAAATCTTTAATAACATTGCAGGATAGCATTACTCGGGAGACTGCATTTATGTTATGACTATGTGCTTGCTTCTGTAGGAAGAACTTCTTGTAATATCCCTAACTTATTTGCTAGCTCTCCAGAATGCTGAAATTATCTCCTGAGGAGTATTCAGATTACATGTAAGCTTTAAATCTTCTATAAATTTGATTTTTAATTAGATTTAAAGCTTATGAAATGAAATAAGTACTTCCAATAAACTTTAATTTTGTTTGATTTAATCTAAACAGGAATCAGTAAAGAAAATTGCAAAAATACAAGACATGTGTATATATATATATGTGTGTGAGTGTGTATGTATGTATATTATATATACATACATGTATATATATACATTTTTTTAAAGTGCTGGTTGTAGGAGACACTAGCAACTTAGTGATTGGAGGTAGAACAGAAAAGAGATTGGAAGGTAAACAAAGGAAACCTGTTCCCATTGGAGAGATAACAGAAATCCCCACCCACCCCATGGCCTCTCAATGTCCTAGGACAAAGGCCAACATTTACCATGACATTCTAATCACAGGCTGACGTGCTGTTACAGTAGATTCACTTTTACCTATATTTTTGCTTTGGAATAGAACATATTGCCTGAGTATCCTCATCAGAATGGGGTAAGAATGAAACAAGGAACATGAAGACGCTTCGTGGATTAATATAAATGATCTAATGGATGCTCAACTCTTCCTAAATCTTCATAACAAAGGTGATATGTAACTACTTTCCGATTCACCACCAATACTACCCAAAACAGAAACCTGGAAGGACTCATTTTTTTAAAGCAGCTAATCAGTCTTCATTTATATGTTTCAACACATCAAATCATCATGAATCTAGGTATATCCAAATTCATCTCTAAATTGGGATGGTCTGATTTGTTTCTAATAGATATAGGTTTTCTGATTCATTGTGCACTGCCATTGATCTTTAGATCTTAATGCACAGATCAAGTACTTAGTCTATGAAATATTGAGGGATTTTTTTGTTATTTTATAAGGGAGTTAAAGTACATAATTTAGTGCTAGAAGATGAATCTGATTCACAAGCCCTTCTTTACCTTCTGTCTATTGTGTTAGTGCTAGGATAACAGAAGTAAAGTTATTCCTTGAGCTGTTCCTAAATATTGTAAACAACTTTTTATGGTCCACTGTAGCTACAGAGAGTTCAGGGGATGCTCAGGTTTATGACTGAATAAACCTGATTATATTATTCACTGTTTTTTCAATATTGAGCCTAAATATCATCAGTTCTCAGTAATAAACTTTGCAGTTTGGCTATGATTGTAGTAATAACTTTAAGTAAGAAATGATTAAATATCCCATTTGCTAATATTATTTTCATCTCTTTGAAAGAAGTTTAACTTTGTGAAGAGAAATCTAGTAAAAACCACCACTATATTAAAATGTATTTGCTATAATTTCAATTTTCTTTTCTCATAAAAAAGTTTTAATATAAAATAGGAAGGATTTTTTAAGAGCACAGGAATATTGACATTAAAATTCCAAATATATGGTTAACATGTATATATAGGGCTCCACACCTCAGATTATTTTTATTTAAAATGGATTTGAAAGTCTATCAATACAAAAGAAGAAAATCACAACACCTTAAATAGGCAAATTTGATTACTCAAAAGCTTGTGTGGATGAAACTAGTGAAGAACAACAATGTGGAATAAATGCATTCTGTAAATATATTGCATATTTTATTACAACAAGAAGGAAAAGGTATTTGAAATAATGTTTGATACAACATCAATTACACAAAAGACATTATTTTTGATTTTATGATTAAGAATATGTTTGTTGTTTTTAACTAGTGTCTGATTGTACTTTGTCTTGCTGAGTTAGTTCAATGCTATATTTTTTTTAAAAAAATATTTTAGCAAAGAGTATGCAAATTGATTAAAGCCATTTAATATATACTGGAATAAACTCAGTATTCTACAAAATATATTTTTATTCCACTTTTTAAACCCCTGAACAGGCTAATGTTCCTCTTCTCACAAGCTCTATCTATACCTTGTAAGCAAGTAACTGCACCTGGCTGCCAAAGAGTAGATCAGGGCAGGGGTGTTCACTGCACTGGGGCCCCAGCTGAGCAAACGAACAACATTCCCCAGCTGCTTCCTGAGCATCACTCACATGTAGTGAGGAGAGGGCCCAGCAAAAGAAGCCAGCTGGCAAACAGCCTGTCAAGGGGCAGCTTCCCCTTTTCTTCTGCCTTTAATTAAGAGATGGCAAGAGGCCCATCACCAGACCAGAGCAGAGGAGCCCAATGACCTCTATTAGAACAGGGCAATGGTGGTTGATGTGCCAGCTGGCAAGTGTGCACATCCTAGAAGGCTGTGCCACCTGTGGCTGGCTGAAAGCCATCCAACAAAAAATTGGTGTCACCCTAAAGGTTCCAAATGAGCTCTGGAAATCTACCAAAACCCCCACCTCAACACGTTATAAAGGCTCATTATCCTTTTTCCTTTTAGAAGTGTTAGGATAATCTTTATGTACATATGAGAATGTTTAGTAACTCGACATGGATTAATAACATTAACAAAAGCAATTTATAACTTCTACCAAGTACTATAATCCTTGTTACTTTTAAATGTGAACCAAGGTAAATTATTATCAATGTATTTTATCCTTAGCGTGTAGAAACCATTTTCCCCAAATAAAGTGACTTTCTCTTTAAAAAAAAAATACATGTGCATGTATGCACCCATGTATGATGATGTATGTACAAGTACATGGAGGAGCGCGTTTGCACTTGTGCACATGTGGTTGACCAGAGGGCTATCTTTAAATGGCATCCTCAGAAATGCCATCTACCCCCATTGAGACAATCTCTGGTTTCTTTCAATCTCAAAATCAATTAATGAAGATAGCTGTTCAGGAAGCCTCAGAGATCCTCCTCGGTCTACTTCCAGGGTACTGGGACTGCAAGCATGCACCAGCGTGCCTGGAAACCATGGGTTCTGAGGACCTTAGAAGCAGGTCTTCCAACATGTTCACTACGTACTTTTCTAACTAAGATTTGCCAAGCCTTCAGATTATTTTTCTTACTCTCGGTTATAAAGAAAATAAAACATATTAATATACCACTAATTGCAAGTTATTAAAGAACAAATCATGTTGAAACTCAAATAACTAAAAAAATTCTCTTTTGAAGAGAATGTTCCAGAACATGGATAGCATTCACCAGGTATAGCCACAGAAAATAACACTTCCCAAGACACATTTAATATCTGTGCTCTAATAGAAGAAGCAACTTAAAAAGAATGAAAGAAGCAGACATCCTTGCTCATACTGAACAGTGTACGTAAGCTGGAAAGTGGTAGATAAAGTTAATGTTACTAACTACGGAGGCATGGAAAGGATTTGGGGAGTAAATACATGAATACTGCTTATTGGTCTACATCATTAATTGAGTAGAATAAAAACAATGTAAACACACAAGCACACATTGAACTTTTTGTTAATAAGGTTTTGTTGATAGGTCATATTTCTGCTAAACTAATGATATATAATCATGTATATAATTTTGGTGTAAAGATAACAATGGTTTCTATTATATATTTTACCAAGTTAAAATCCATTTTAACTGCACTAATCACTGCAAATATAAAATTTTTATAGCCAAAGTTCATTTGGTTTCCTTATATAAATGTTTGATTTTAGACAACTTTGCACTGTGTAAAATAGAAAAGATTACAAAAGTAAATAGGAAACGTATTCTTAATTTATACCCAAAGTTCATTTGGTTTCCTTATATAAATGTTTGATTTTAGACAACTTTGCACTGTGTAGAATAGAAAAGATTACAAAAGTAAATAGGAAATGTATTCTTAATTTATAAATTATTACACATAGAATGTGTTTATATCATCAATGTCTGGAACTCAGAGGCAGTTCTGATTACTGAACTCAGAGAATTAGGAATCAGTGAGGCCACTACATTCCGCCACATTACCTCCAATTATGTTGACAGGACATACCTGCAACCATGCTGAAAAACAATTTTATCTCAAAGGTGCTCTCTTAGAGTACTTTGATGCATTCAAAACTATATTTTTGGTGTGAATAACAAGGCACCAAGAAGGACAGCGGGAGAGGAGAACAATAAGAAGAAATTATGATAGAATGCAAATGAATAACATAATGAAATCAGTTTGATTATACTCTAAGGTAACCCGGCAAATTTCACAACACAATAAATAAGGTTAAAAAAACAAACAAACAAAGAAAACAGTATCACCATTTATGTTCTGTATGATCCAATAGCTACAGGTAACACTGTCACCAATAATAATTGACAGTATGATAATCCATTAACAAGATCAAAGGATCATCATTGCAGACATTTAAAAGCCTAGCTATAAGATCTAGATAGCTCTCCCTACTATATATTTCTTTATTAATGCATTATCCTTAACTAAGACCCACATAGTTAATTGTCAAATTAATAATCAAAAGAAGGCCTTTTTAAATCTCTAAAAACTATGAAAATTGTTTAACCACATTTTCTTAGACTGTTTTTATTCACAAGCAATCTTAGATGTTTTAAGTATTTTTCATCATCTACTCTGAGCATTTCAGGAGGTGATGAATAGATCCATCCTCCTTTTCCATGGGAAGGTCTTTAGGAATCACAAGTCAAGGGTTTGCGCCATTAACATTCCATTCTTTCTTCCCTAAAAGTGAAATGATGCCTTGGTAAGTTTATAAGAATCTATTAAGTGGAGCTCACTATTCCACTTCACCAGGATTCACTTGTGTGTACTGTGCTTCTGTAATTTCTTCTCCGATTAGCAAAGTCAGTACATCTGCGTCCAGGTCTCCATGTCACCTATTTGCGTCTGGCTTGGGCATCCATCTAACTTTCTGAACTTTTTATTAGAACACAGATTGTTCTAAAGATATGCTGTTTAGGTCGAAGCTACCCAAAATCCCATTTTCATAGGATGGAAGGTAGAACCATAGATGGTGACTCCTATATTTCAGCAACACAAGCCAGCATAGCGGCAGAAACGATAAACTCACTCTGAGCTTCCAAACTTGATTCTATTTTCAATAGAATACTTGATTATACAGTCAGAAGAAAGTAAAATGATGTTAACCTCCTTTAGATAACAATGATTGCATATATGTATGTGGGTGGGTGGGGTGAGTGTAATTTCCCATACTTTAACAGAACTGTTACTGTGATAGCGAGCAGGCATGACTATACATAGTTTTTGCGTGTGTGGTATTGCACCCACTACTGAAAATCAAAAGACTGAAAATTTACTACATTTTCAAAATCTTGTATGATTCGTCTTTTATTTTATTTATATTTTTCCTTGTGTGAATGTATGCGGACATGTGTACACATGTGGATGAATGGGCATGTGTGTGCGTGCATGGGGATGTACATGTGTACAGAGGTCACAGTTTGATTCAGAGAAACATCCTCATCTTCCATTCACCTTATTAAAAGTGGTCGTCTCTCAGTCAAATCCAGAGCTCAACAACATCATTTGTGTCGCTTGCCAGCTGTCTCTGGAGACCCCCTTACTCTGTTTTCTGAAGCAGAAATTGCAGGACGACCGTCACACCCACTTGACATTTATATGGGTTCTGGGAATCCAAACTCAGTTCCTCGCACTTGAGTGCAAGGATTTTTTTTTTCTTTTTAACCAGCAAGTGGTTTCATTAGCCCCCAAATTTACCTTTTAATGTGAAATTAAATGTTAAACTGACTGTATGCTTTATCCAGCCACTCCAGGATGTGACAGGAGGGCTCACTGAAGGCATCATGCTCCCACAAGCACAACTGAAAAATAGATTTTTTTTGATTTACACCTGAGAGTACAATCTCCTCTTGTACAAATCGAGAACTGAAGTTTTTAGAGTGGAAAGAAAAGAAAAGGAGTTTTATTTTCCTAATCCCACCTTTTCAAAGTACTTTATTTCATACTCCAGGATGATGCCATTGGGGCGATCTGGCTCTTGCCAAGACAAAGAGATGCTGTTCTTTGCAATCTTTCCCCTTTTCACGTTGGTGACTGGCGAGGGAGCTGTAAGATAACACAAATAAATAATAATGTGGTTAATAGAGAAATTAGAACTTACTCTGTGTAATGACTGGCATGTCATGGTGTAACTATTAGTACATTTTCATTTATCCTGAAAAATGTATTTTCTCTATGAAAATTGTTAAAGGATATTATTATTTAAGCATATAAAATTAGCTACCCATCCTGATAACCATGTATTATTAATATTGTACCTATCTGGAGTCTTTATAGTCCCCTCAAATGTAGATGAATAGTTTTAATACATTCTTTTATAGAATATCGATTCCTGATGATAAGGCTTATATTTTTATAAAAGGTTTTTAATGACCCAGTAATTTTTCATATGCCATATTTCCAAAATTTATAGAGTCTTTGTCCTTGATCCCCTTATTACAATAGATGTGTTATTTGTCAGATAATTATGTTTTCAATATTATTTCCCTTTATTATATTTATTGAAAATAATCTAAAATAAATTCATATATAAGCCATTTCAACAGTTTATATAAACACTTTATTAAATATTATATCTCAAAATTTAAAAATAGAAAGAGATTGAGTTCCATTTCTTTCAATTATTTCATGACAAATCACTAATGGTGGTGCTTATTGCTAAATACTAGAATGCTTGTTAGAACATTCTAGTAGATGGCAATATATCTACTAGAATATATTAAAAAGTGCAATATATACACAATATATATATATTTATTTTCTTGATTATCCAAAACATCTTTTAAATTTAAATGTATATATATAAATATATATATTCCTTCAGATACATCTAGATACCTGAGTTCATAAAATATATGGAATTTTGGCCATAATCCATACTATCATAGGCTGAGATACTTTTAAGACTCTATGGAGATGATGAAATAAGGAGTTGATATTGATTGCATAAGACTATATTTGCCAAAGTGATCATAGCTATGCTTTATATATTATATAATATTTACGTACGACTAAACCACCCAATGAAACATCACAGAAAATATTCTCATTAAGTAGCAATAAACATATTTAGAAAAAACCCACACATATATTTAGTGTTAAAAATCATGGTTAAGTTACTTACAATAACCAACATAGTTTAAATCCTTTGTTAGTATTTGTTAGATGGCAATGATTTAGGTAATCACAGGAATAAAGTCTATATGTGTTCAATATACATGCAATTTTCCTTCAAATATTATCATTACACAGATTGATAGTGGTTGAATATGCATATAAAAACACATTCATATGGAAGACTTGCTGTATGTGTGAAAATGTAGATAGATAAAAAGACAAATTAGTGTGTAGTGGGTTTTAATATGGATATTGTCAACTATAAAGAATTGTGTATAATCACAGACACAAACCCTAGTAGAAACTTGATAATGTTAAATGTGGATGTGTGTGTACATATTTATAAACAAATACATGTGTGCCATATGTTAAATAGAGTTGTGTACATTGATCATATATAGTATGTTATGTATTTCTATTTATTTTTTTGATTATCCAAAACATCTTTTAAATTTAAATGTTCAGTTTTTGGCAATTTCTTGAAATTGTAATAACACTGGATGCACTTTGAAAAACGGATCATGGAGATCATATTTTAAACATCGTCATATTAGATTCAGTAGCTGTGGGGACACAATTGGACAAGAGTCAGCTTTTTAAAACAGAAATAAAGCTATGGCACTCCTATGTTCAAAGTTACCCAGGGCCTCTCTCGGGACTCAAGAGAAAGAGCCCAGATGCCTTTGAGTCTTCAGGGTCTTCCCACTTAGTGTTGTGCTTCACCAGCTCTCAGATTGGCCTCTTACATCCTCCCCTCTGTACAACCACTCTGTCTACAGGTTAGCAGTCAGAAATGCTGCGAGAACACGCTGCTTGCACACACGTGCATGCACACACGCACACACACACACACACACACATACAAACAGACCCTTCTCACACAAACACACATGCACAAATGCACACCGAGATCTACACACTCACAAACATAAACACATGAACACACACAGAAATGCATTGCTCATGGATTCATGGACACACTTTTCTTCTCCTTCCTGAGGCATCCCTGGCCTTACTTTGTTATAACTCTTAGAGTTACCAGCTCTCAACAATGCTCTCCTCTCCCCTCATCAGCCCTTGTAGTCCTTTTGTGTTCTGTTATTGATGTGAGTCTCACGCTTCTCTACAAATATAGTACATTTTTACTTTTCTGGTTACTCCAACTATGATATAAATTTGAAAAGACAGTGGTATTATGTGCTAAAACATTGTGGGATCACTTGCATCGGGAACAGTCTGTATATAATCAGAATAGGAGCCAAAGAGTATGTACAAGTGAATGATTGCTGGCTGTATGTCTTAACTTTTATTTTTCTTATTTTGACCAATGACAAAATTTTAACAATGTTTTTAAAAGAAAATGCTTTAATTTTTCCTTAATATTTATTTAATTCATACTTTATAAATATATTAATAATATAATTAAACTAATATATACAATATAATTTACTTATAATTATTCATATGGTAGATACTAATAATACTTAAGAGAAGAGTATATAAGCTACTTCTCCTTTATTTACCAATGATGGAATGATGGTTTTGATATGTTAATGTATACATTTAATTCTTTGAATGGCAGAAATAGTGATATTTAGGTACAAAGAATTTCTGGTCTCACCTTTGTCTTCCTTTCTCTCTATTTTCACTTAATAAGATTTGATTTAATTTTAAGTGTGTGTGTGTGTGTGTGTGTGTGTGTGTGTGTGTGTGTGTGTGCGCACGTGTACCACAGGAGTTCATGTGCAGACTCCAGGGCCAGTGGATTCCCTGGAACAAGACTTAAAGGTGTTTGTAAAATTGCCTGATGTGAGTGATGGGAACCCAACTCTGGAAGAGCAGGGAGTGCTCCTAAATTCTGATCCTTCTCTTTAGTACTTGTCTTACTTTTTTGTCCATGCTAGGCTTACAGAATTGCCTGGAATATTTCAGAACCATAATGTAAATGTGCTAAAAAATTAAGGTTCATTTGCTTCTTTCAGTTGAAACCATGATTGACAGTTCTAAGTAAAATTCTAAAGTTCAAATTTCCTATGGGTTTGAGTGAGGGAAGAATTATGTGCAGCATTTATATGCAGAAGATTATATGCAACATTTTCAACAAATAATTGGGAAGACTGGGGAACATACAAGAGTAAGCCATGCATTCTCAATCTGCTGCTCGTGTGGTAGGTCCTTCTGTCTTATGTGTTGCTTTTATTGGTTAATGAATAAAAAACTGCTTTGAGCCTATGGCAGGCAAAAACAGAACTCGGTGGGGGAAAGCTAGGCTGTATGCTGGGAGGAAAAAGGGCAGAGTTGGAGAAAAGCCATGGAGCTGCCAGAGACAGATGCTGGGAACTTTGCTAGGTAAGCCATAGTCACATGGCAATATACAGAATAATAGAAATGGGTTAAATTAATATAAAATTTAGCCAATAAGAAGCTAGAGCTAATGGGCCAAGCAGTGTTTTAATTAATAGAGTTTCTGTTTGATTATTTTGGGTTTAAAGAAGCCGTGTGGCTGGGAACCAATAAACCACCTCTCTCCAACACACTGCAGAGTTTGTAAAACAATAGAAATACATTGAAGGAGTAACAGAGACTTAAGAAATGATTTTTTCTTGAATAATTTTTAAGACTGATAGCCTTGTGGATTATCTCATAACCACTGTATATTTTGTTGCATTGTGCATTAGAACGAAATGAAGGTTAAAATAAGATTAAAATTCCTCATTTATTTTAGCACAAATATTAATTGTAATTGATACATTACTTAAGGATATCAGTATTCATTAAATAAGCTGATAGATTGCCAACAATCTTTTCAATGGTTTTAATAAGCATGAGAACTTGATAAAGATAGAACATAATTTGGTATATTTACTGTAATCTTTATCAGTTCTTAAATTTGCTTACCATATAGAAATTTAATAAACAATGAGTGACAAAATGGATAGGTAAATGAATAGTAAAAATATTTATTGCATAATATTTGGCAGTAAGTTTATCTTAAATGTTTATGTTAGTGTAATATCATTTAAAGATCTGTGGCATTATTGAAAACTTAATTAGTATATTTATAAAATAATAAACTAAGCTGAAGTTAGGAAATAAATAACAATACACATGCAAACAGCAAAGATAGACTATTTCATATTTGTATCCATCAAAGTTAACCAGAAGTTTCTTTGCTTTCAAAGAATGCTTGATTTATAAACTGTTATAGTTTTTCAAATTCAGTGTTCTTTGAGGTTATAAGTGAGAGGGAGCTACAACAGGGTGAAGAGAGGGAGATGACTATAAAAGGAGAAGGGGGAATCATTGACAATAAAGCCTCCAGAAATAATATCTATGATATACATACATATGTATAGATAGATAGATGATAGATAGATGATAGATAGATAGATAGATAGATAGATAGATAGATAGATAGATAGATAGATAGATAGTACATATATATCTGTGAAGTGGGATTTCCCTCTGTATTCTGTGAATATCATTTGTTAATAAAGAAACTGGCTTGGCTTGATAGGGTAGAGTAGAGCTAGGTGGGAAAAACTAAACTGAATGCTGGGAGAAAGAAGGCAGAGTCAGAGAGAAGCCATGGAGCCGCTGCCAGAGACAGACATGCTGAAACTTTGCTAGTAAGCCACAGACATGTGGTGATATCAGATTAGTGGAGATGGGTTAGTTTAAGATTTAAGTTAGCCAGAAATACACTTAAGCTTTTGGCCAAACAGTATTGCAAATAATTAGGTTTCTGTGTTATTATTTTGGGTCTGAGCTGACAGGCAACCAGGAAACAAAGAAGTGTTCTTCATACAACATATCTCTAAGGATATGTTTATATCCTTATAAATAAATATATATCTTAATCATATATACATCTTAAAGGAATTATACACACATGCACATATATATATACATATAATCTTAAATGAAGTTATATAACTTTTGCTAACACACACCCCATGAGAACAATCTACTAAACAATCCAAAATTTCAGGTAAGAGAATTATTCTTATTAGCAGCTGCTCAGAGTAAACAAAATGATTCTCAAAAATATTAGAGATGACCAATGTAGCACTTTGTTACCTCTAAGACATTGAGAATGGCACTAGTTGCTAAAAACATCACTTAGGAGACAGAACTCAAATGATTTGTTCTGGATCTGACCTAAAAGCCCTTTTCCTGTGATCTAGCATATAATTCCAGTACACATATTACAGGTTGCCAAAGGTGGAGAGTAATACACATTCCTACCATGCAGTAACACCTATGAAGACGCAAATTACCAGTGTGGAAAGCTGTGCATAAAGGTGTGATAACCGACACTCACATGTTGGTAGCAACAAATCTCTGTCTAATTGGATTTAAGATCTACTTAATTGGAACAAAATCAAGCTTGATACTGAAAACCCAGCCAGCTTCCCAGGTTCATTAAGTCATGGACCTTAGTAATGAAAAATTTACTACTGCCACTTTTCTAGACAAACATAAATCCTTACTACATAAAATATTATTATCACACCCACAGTTAAGTATAGTAAACAACCTTCATTAAAGAAGTCTCTTTTTTTAATTTTTGAGGATATAGCATAATTACATTTCTCCTTTCCCTTACCTTCCTCCAAAGCCTCCAATTTACCCCTTCTTTCTCTTTCAATGTCTATATACTTGCATATGTACTTGCATATTTTAAAAATAACCAGCTCAATCTGCATAATGATGCTTGTATGCATGTTATTTGGTTGGTCTTTTGAAATTTGGTAACCAGTTGGCGTGCTCCTACTAGGAAATGCTAGTTTTCCCACTCTTCATGTTTCTTAAGTTCCAGTAGTTCCTTGTGTGTCGTTTAAGCCCCAGGGATTTTTCTCTCTCCACTTTAGCATGTCTATTTTTGTTGTCTGTTTTCAGCTCATGTTTAGGAAGCCTTGTTGGTGAGACACTATGGGTTTAAAACCTGATTTTCTTAGAACATTCACTTTCACACAGAAAACACACTGATTTTTTTTTTTGTTTTTTACAGTATTTTAGCCCTATCTTTTGCAATAGTCTCTGAACCTTACTTGGGATTACATGTATCCTTTAGAACTGGATGAATGAGTACAGGAAATATGGTACATATAGACTATGGAAAACTATTCAGCTTTAATTAAAACTGAAATCATGAAACTTGCAGGTAAATGAATGAATGGAACAAGAAAGTCCACAATGAATGGCCAATCTAGACCCAGAAAGAAAATTGTAACATTTTCTCTCTAACCAGAGGTTCTTAGCTCCAAGTATTCATATATAAGGACATACCCTAGAGTAACTACAGACACAAGGTATGAAAAACAGAACCATTACTAGTATAGCATAGTTGTGGGGCAATAAAGAGGGACCTAGTTGGGAAATATGAAAAAAAGGGATCTTTAGAGAAGGAAGTAAAGGAATACGGAAGACAGAAGGATGATGCTAACGTAACAATAAGGATGCCTGGAAAAGTCATAAGGCATCAGAATATTAACTATTTTTCTAAAAATGTATATAATATATGTAATTCAGTTTATAAATAGACATAAACAGTTGTAATAATATTTTCTTATTTGGACTGAGAATATATTCTTCAATAGCCAATGACCACCTAACAAAATCACAGCAACAAAGATGATAATTTTTCTTTTGAGTTATTAGTCCAGGCTATCTTCGGTGGATTAATCTTTCTGTGCCCTGTGTAAATGTGTTGCTCTCATTGGTTTAATAAAGAGCCAAATGTTCAACAGCTATAAAGAATGATATGGATGATAGTTGCATGGGCATTAGTAGTGTCTGCAGCCATAATGGTGATGCCATTCTATTATTACTATAAAGTATATCATTAATTACTATATTACTTTATTACTATAAAGTATATCATTAATATCAAGAACATGAAAATAACTGTCCATTTTTTCACTCCATTATCAATGCTCCTTACTCATCTTCTGTTGTCCTCTATTGACTTAATCTTTTATTTTATTTTATTTTATTTTTTTTAAAGTTTAATCCTTATTTAATTTTATGAGAAGTGGGGTCACAAGGAGAAACGGGGTGGGGTGGGGTTTCTAGAAAGAGCTACTGACAGGGATGATCCTCTTAAGTGGTGACAAAAATGATGATTTCAAAGTTTTTTGGTTTTTCGAGACAGGGTTTCTCTGTGGCTTTGGAGCCTGTCCTGGAACTAGCTCTGTAGACCAAGCTGGTCTCGAACTCACAGAGATCCGCCTGCCTCTGCCTCCCGAGTGCTGGGATTAAAGGCATGCGCCACCACCGCCCGGTGACTTAATCTTTTATTAAATATAGCTATCATCAAACAAAAATGATGATTACACAGAGCACTTGTTTGAAAATATTTGTTAGGGCAAAGAGCTCAATGATTAAGAGCATTTGTTGCTTTGTTTAGGTTCACAGCTACAAAATGGTAGTTCACAAACATGACTATCTCTGGATTGAATAGACTTGACATCTTCTGGCCTCAGGAGTCACAGGAATACATGTGGATCACATGTGTACATCCAGGCAAAACATTCATAAACACAAAATAAAAATAAATACAGTCTAGGGTCTGCACTTTACAAGTCAGAAAATCTTGCAAAAAATGTTGTTGACCAATGTCTAGTTATCACCTACCTATTAAAACTTGTGCATAAGATAAGGAAAACCTAAAGTATTAAAAAAGACATGAGATTGTGAAGACCACAAAAATGTTCTAAATACACAAAGCTGTAACTATTAGATATGTGAAAAATATTTTTAAAATGTGTATCATGTGTGTACATGAGAGCCAAACTACATGTACTGGATAAGATTTCAAACACTGAGCCATTGGTGTACAGGCTATTCTTGTTTGTGGAATAATTTTATTTTAAATAAACATTCAGACAGTATGATTTCATACTTACAGAAAAAGCATAACAAAAAAATCCTATAACTACCACACTTACTCTTCCTTACTCTAAGCAATGTATACATACAGCACATCTACTATCAGAGAGTTACATTAATAAGTCACTAGCAAAATTGCATCCAATTCTCAGACTTATATTTTACTCAAAGTCCAGTTTTTGACACAGAGTCCCTTCCAGTATCCTTCAGTTCCATCCATTCTCATATTTTATGTCCTACACAACTCCACTTTTTAATATTCTTCATTTTAATAAATATACCTTTCGGAGAGACACATATAATGTTTTTTGTAGACTATCATTCAATTAGGATTAGTCAGCATTTTGGTTATACAATTAAAAGAGTATGTTAGATGAAAACCGGAGCCATAACTTTTATTTCTATTGAAGTCTACCAGATTTAAATACAATCAGAATGAAATCACTGCAGGATTAACTCTGTCCACTGGTTGAAATAGCATTTAGTGATTTTTTTCTTTACTGAGTGGTTATATTTCTATCAGATTTCTACACTGTACCATTTATGGGGAGGCCATAATGGGCATCCCATTCTTGGGCTGAAATTTATGAACTGCTCCTATAAGGATATACCATCCAATTAATTATTGAGAATTCTCAACATGATAAATCTTATCCATTCTTTATATTGCTATTATTTATCAAGCTATTTATTTGTTTATGTAAATATATACACTTGAATTTTATTATTAGCTATAATCAAATATTTCATTTTTAACTCAAATAATTAATGTACAGGCTACTGAAGAACCTTTTACATATCTCTTTGACATAGCTATATGATTATAGAAGAGCTTATTTTTATAGTAAATTTTCATTTTCTGACACTAGAGAACCAGAGACCATTTGTTCATACTGCTTCAGTACAGAATAAGTCATTTCTCCAAAGAGAATAGGTTTATTTTATTTATCCATTATTTATTTATTTATTTATTTATTAATAGTAACAGCATTGCAATGAAGATCTGCCTGTTATATGCATTTATACACCTGATATGCCTTTGCTTTTAGTCCAACAGAGGAAAGAAATATAAGTATGGATAGTAAATAATATATGTACATATATCTAACTACATATATGTATATGCTTCTGTTCATCACCAGATGCAAATTGCTTGAACATGATTATACAATGGTATCAGCATTACTCAGTGTTTTAGTTTGGGTTTCAATTGCTGTGACCAAACACCATGAACAAAAAGTGAACTGGGAAGAAGGAAAAGGTTTATTTGGCTTATACTTCCATATTGTTGTTCACATTGAAGAAACTCAGGATAGGAACTCAGACAGGGCAGTATCTTGGAGGCAGGAACGGATACAGAAGTCATGCAGAGGAGATGTACACTGGTTTGCTTCCCCTAGCTTGTTCAGCATGCTTTCTAATAGCATCCAGTACCACCAACTCAGGAATGACACCGCCCACCATAACCAGTGCCTTCCCCCATTGGTCACTAATTAAGAAAATGCCTTACAGGTAGATCTCATGGAGGCATTTTCTCAGCTGAAGCATTTTTCTCATGAATAACTATAGGTTATGTCAAGTTGAGATGCAAAAATGTCAGTACACTCAGTTATTACAAAGTGTTTGGACTTCCCACAGGGCAGGGAACCCTGATTGCTCTTCGGGCTGACGAGGGAGGGGGACTTGATCGGGGAAGGGGGAGGGAAATGGGAGGCAGTGGAGGGGAGGAGTCAAAAATCTTTAATAAATAAAAAAAATAAAAATAAAGATCATCTAAACTCTAAATAGAGACTGCACGTTCATTTCCCAGTGGCCCATGCCTGAATAATCACACAGAAATTATATTAATTGCAGCATATGTTATTATATATATATATATATGAATAGGTTAAATTTTTAAAAAATTACTGTAGCAACATTAAATTATTCTTTTTTTTTTTTTTTTTGGTTTTTCGAGACAGGGTTTCTCTGTGGCTTTGGAGCCTGTCCTGGAACTAGCTTTGTAGATCAGGCTGGTTTCGAACTCACAGAGATCCGCCTGCCTCTGCCTCCGGAGTGCTGGGATTAAAGGTGTGCGCCACCACCGCCCGGCCTAAATTATTCTTATTATGTGACAATGCATCATGCTAATATCACTACGTTAAGTTATTTAACTTTTTTCAAGTGCCTTTCATTGGCTACAGAGTTGACTTAGCTGTTCAGACCACTCACTGCTTTTATTGGACCTGGTTTCATTCCCATGACCAAAATGGAGATTTTGTGAACTATTAGAGACCAACAGAATTTTAGTCTATTCTCTATTGTCCCTAAATATCTGTATAAAATGAGAGTTGTTCAAAAATATTTTAAAATAAATATATACACATATGTGGAGTGAATTTATATCTGTATAGAGAATTATGAAAATATATCATTCTGAATATGGAAAATATGTACTTTGCATGTAATTCCTGCATTCTCTTCATAAATCTTTCTGTTCTTTTACATATTCAGAAAGAAAAGAAGGGAAATCAAGCAGATAAGTGATACAGGATGTTAAACTAACACAAAATTTCAAAATTGATAAAACATTGCAGTGAGAGAAAATATAGAACCTAAATCTAATCCGGTTGACTTTATTACTTAATTTTAAAAATTTTCTTTATGGTATAGGTGTTTTTCTATCATATATGTCTTTACACAACATGTGTGTCTCACAACTATATAGATAAGAAGAAGGTAACCTTGAGTTTGGTTACAGTTGGTTATGAGGCAGCATGTGGGTGCTGGGAATTGAATACAGTATTTATAAATCCCAGTATTTATAACTGCTGAACATTTTTCCATTTCCTCTATTTGAATTTAACTTGTGTGAAACAACCCTATCTTTAATATTTTGAATGTATGCTTCTGTTTCTATTTGATTTAAATTAAATATCACTTCTGTCATTACACATATGCATTCAGACCCTCTTTAATTTTGGGTGAAGTTACATCCTTGACATAGCTATAACAAGATACAAAGTGACAATCTGCCTCTTTTTTAATAGCAAGATTTACTCCACACCAAATAAATTATCCTGTAATTTGTTTACATTAAACACTTATTGTTACTCTGTAATAGAATTTTTAATAAATTTAACAAAAAAAGTTTGATTAAAAAAAACAAAGCAGCTTCAGTGTCAATAACTACTTAATCTTAATTTTCTCACTGTAGTTTATGAGAAACAGAATAATAGTCTTTTAAAAACAAAATAGAGTTATACCTCGCTAATAACATGGCAAGTTTGAAAACAGGGTTGCTTGTAAGAATATGGCTTTGCATATAGCGTAAAAATTGTTTTGTCAAAGCTAAACAGCAATTATGTGGCATGCCAACTTATTTTATAGGTGGAAAAGCAGTACTCCCTGCAGAAATCAATACTTCCAGAGTTTATGGTCCTAAGAAATAGATAATCTCTACTCTAAAATCTATATTATCTAACATCTTGTTAAGCAGAGATAAGCTACTAAAAATCAAACAAGCTACAAAGTAAAATTTCTAATTTAATTTTAAATTACCACAGAGTCTCCATACTATAAAGCATTACAATTTAACATTTTGTAAAACAAAATAAATGCTCCCTATTCAAGGACAAACTTTGTAATTTCTTTTCTCAATTTTCTATGATATTGAGGATATAGAGCAGGATTTTCTTTTAAAGGTAACCACACTGATAATTGTTACAATAAACCATCATGTATCTATCAATTTTTAAAAAAGCCAAGATTGATTTCCATTATAATATCCATATTGAGGACTTTTCCTAAAGGTGCCCCCTTGAGGTAATCTGCTGAGAAATTTAAATTGTAGCAGAAACAGATACACACAAATTAGACTTTCTGCCTGCAGAACAGCCAGGGAGAAATGAATAGTGTTTAACAGCAGTGCACACAAACATCCCAAACTATCAAATATATATTTCAATCGGAAAATTGCTAGCAATAACTGGGAACTAGAGAAATAGAAGATAAATGATTACAGCTGGACAACCTATTAAAGCCCAGAAGAAAGCCAAATCGTAACATTCTGTTCCAAATTAGCAATGTTATCAGATGTTTAATTCCTCTGCACTTACCCTGGGACTAATTACAGTGAAACATGTCATACATTCTCCAAGTGGTGAGAAATCTCATCGAATGCTTGCGTTTTATGCTAGCTTCTTATTTTTTTAACTGACATTATACAAAACCATTTTAAATATATATATATATATATACATATATATATATATATATTTGTCACAGAATGTTTCCATAGTGTACAATGTATAATTTTGTTCTACTGGGACAGAAATTTGTATTCTTATTTACAAAAATATGAATAAAAGTATACCATTTATGCTATAACATAATCTAGAGAAGTTACAGATTTATTTGCAGATAGCTAAGCTCAAATTTTACTTTCTAATGTTTTAATAAAAACTCTTGAGGGGCTGGAGAGAAGCCTCAGCAGTTAAGAGTGCTGGCTTAAGTTAAGCAGTTAAGAGGTCCCAGGTTGGATTCCCAATATCCATATAGTGTCTCAGTCATCTGTAACTTCAGTTTGAAGGGATTGATGTCCTCTTCTGGCCTCCCAGGAAGAAGGGGAATGGCAGTGTTGTACAGAATATATGGATAAGCAGTATACCTCCCATTATAGTAAGAAGGCCTTATTTTATCTCATTTTATTCTTTTTATAAAGAAAAAGAAAGAACATGGCCTTGGGGGTGTTGTGATTTGGGAGAACTTGCATGAGAGAAAAGAATATGATCAAAACACATGTTACAGAAATTTTAATAAATAATAAAATAATAAATTTAAAAAATCTTCATCTTTCTGGTGAGACTATGCTATCTACACTAAGAAACTCTTGAATACAGCAAGTGGGCTCATTTGTCTTCATATGCTCCCACTGTAGATGAAGAAGATGCTCACATGTGTCTAATGAAAACGATCCAATCAACAGAGCAGAAAACTAGTCAAAATATTTTTGATAAGTATTAGAATTCTAATCTTATTACTAAAATCACAGTAGAATTTTGTTATTTCACAAGCTCTGAATAAGTTGTACAAGTGTCAAGTCACTTCTGCATGACATCTTATATCGATATTTAAAAGTCCTCCAAACTAAAACACTTAAAGTATTGTTCTGCTCTTAATGTTTTTGAGAATTTCATACATGACTACTATATTCACATAATTTTATACCTCCTTTCACACTTCCAAGGCCTCATATATCCCCTGCTCTAGCTCTCAAATTCATGATGTGCATAGTTATAATTGTTTTAAGCATCAGGTTTTCTTTA
>NC_022027.1:36735426-36743961 GCF_000317375.1 Microtus ochrogaster | reverse complement strand
AAACATTTTAAAACAGGTTTATCAGCGTCCATTCTCAAACATGAAGGTTTGTTTTTTCCCTACTCATTTAAAGTGATTTATCAAAATTTATATATTAATGAATAAAATACTTATCATTGAATGTTAAAATATAAAATTGTACACATTTTCCTAGAAACAACACACAAGGGTGTTGTATCAATCTCTCTCAATCTCTCTCTCTTTAATTAAGTTACGATTACTATGTTTCTTCCAGCTTATTAGTGGACCATCATCTACATTTCATTTCATAAATTAATTTACTCAGATTCACATTAACAGATACAGAGCACACATGTCCTTCCTGTGACTTAGTATATTGTTCTAGAGTTGTGCAGAATATTCATCTCAAATCTTCATAGTTAGTGACTAGTAGAATTCTACCAGAGCAGTCTGAATCTTTTCATAATAAAGAAAACACTACGCATTTTAGAAAAATTTTGAAGAACAGTTTACTAAATGTGTTCCTGTTTCTGAGTTTAATCAAAAAAAGTATGAACACAAAAGGCAAGATTTTATATTACAATGATTATTAAAAGTGCAGTCTAGAAGAACTAATATCAGCATAACAAACTCATTACTTATGCATTCCCTACCTACTAAACACATGTCTTTATTTTTATATCAATATATCTGATTCAAGCAAAATAAACCACTTGATGTTTTTGGAGCATATTACTTAAATTCCTTAGTATCATCAGACATTTTAACATTATTAATGTTGACATGAAAACTATACATAAGTTTAAAACCAAAAGGAATGCTGATTCTAAAATTAGGTAATTATTTTACTTGCAAGTAATATATTACCAACTTTGGAAATAATAACTTGGAAAAATATTGAAAATATAATATAAATATTATTAATTAAAATAGAAAGCCATATCTTGTTTTCTATTAATTTATTAGAAAATCTATTCAATAAATGTATGGAGAAAGTTAAATTATAAGAAAATAATATTGTAGGAAAATTGGAGCTTGACTAAATCTGCATGTAAAATTAAATATGCCTATAGATTTTTGGTGAAAGTATATGGAAAAATAGGATCATAGAATATATTGATTTGCCACAAACACCAGTAAACACAAAGACTTATTTCTAGTCATATCATGTTATGATATAGTTATTTGCTTATTAGAAAGTAATAAGCATTACAATTAAATACAATCTTTCTGACATCTTTTCATGCATGTGTCATTAATTTTTAGCAACAGCCATGCTAAGTCCTGTTTTCTGCTATATGCACTGATCCCTTTTAAAAGTATTTGACATCAGCATAGCAGAGATCTGAAAGTTTTTGAAAATGGAGTATCGTATGTTGAGTAGGGTTCTGCAGTGTCTTGGAAGAAGGGCAGAGGAGTGAGTCAGAAAGATCTTATAGTCACCAGAACCATTTCTTGTGATCCCTCATTCTCTGAATGTGCAAGTATTTTCGGAAGGAAGCAGAGAGAACGTAGAGGTGCTGCACAGTTTTAACACAAACACAGTGCAAACAAAGACGGTTAAGATTTCTGTAGGTGACCCCCCATCTACACCTGTGTTTACTGTTCAATCAGATGTCATTTCACTATGAACCACTCCAAAACCCATGTTTCTAAAGTTATCATTCACAGAAAATGCTAAGCAATAAATTTACTGTGTAATAGAAGAATCTTAACAATTTTAAAATGGGTAATGCTTTACAGTATACATTTTCTTACTAATAGACATATGTATGTGTTCATGTGGGTATATTCACAAGCATGCCATTGTGTGCAATCAGCACACAAATGAGGAGGCCAGAGGTTGATGGTAATTCTCTGCTGCATTATTAGTTTTCCAACAGGGTCTCTTGCCTCAACCCAGAGCTAGCCAGTGAGTTCCAGAAATTCACCGTTTTCTACCCTAATAACACTGGGATACAGTCGCAACCTGCTAAAGCAAGCTATTATGCCTAGGCTATGGGAGTCCAAAGTCAGGTTCTCATATTTGCATAGCTAGGCTATCTCCAAAAGCCCTGTATAATGATTTTCTAATAACTCAATGTATAGTATTATTTCTTATAAGACAGTTTAATATCCCAATACTAAAATTAATGGCATAGAACAATTAAAACAGAATAAAATCAAAGATGTCTCATAAATATGAAATCAATTTTTCTTGTGGATAAAATAAAACATATTCTATTAAGGACATTAGATAATGAGTATTTCTATATATTATTTGTAAAATCGAAGGTTTTGAAATACATTACTGTATGTAATGGTATTCGATGGCAAGGCCATAAATAGATGGATAGGGTGGATTAAGTGAAATCTTGGGCTTTCATGATATGATTAGTGACCTTACAGGAAAAGAAGAACAAAACGTGATTTATTTTTCTCTGTCTACATGAATAAATCAAAGAGGAGTCAGTAAAAATTTAGACAGAAGAAAGTTTTCTGTGTGCCTGGAATAAAATCTAGAATCAAATTAGTCTTGGATGTACAGACCAAGACATAAGAAAATGCATTTCTGTTGTTTATGCTCCCTGGCTGCATTATTTCATTACAGTAAGTTGGAGAATATAAGATACTGCCTGACCTCAAAAAATTATTAATTATCTCTATGTTATATGGATTCTAAAAATGTTTGTAAAAGCAATGATGTGTGCACCCATGAGTGTTTCTGTGTATATAAAACATCCATATATAAGAATTCATAGACATTCAGGAATTCAAATATGCTCAGAATCTTTATACTCTATATTGCATTTTAAACCTTGAATTTTGATATAAATTATCATAATTTTTAATTTGCCCATTTTGTTAATACAACAATAAATCTATAGTCATTCCATGGTATGGAATGTCTGTCAGGAGTCAGAAGTATCCTGAAAAGAATGATGAAATTGAAATGCGCAGTAGGGCAAGTGACTTGCTGCTACTCTCACAGCCACTGCCGACACTGGGAATGACAACTGTCAGGTCTCAGATCTTTACTAAGTTGACCAGATCACGATCTGGTCACACAGTGGACTTCACAAGATGGAAACCCTTTAAAGTTTCTGTTTGAACAAGCGGTATTCTCCAACAGTTCCTTTCAAAGAATAATACTGGAAACCTCAAATACCTCAGAGACTTGCTTTTTAAAAGAGCAAATCAGAAACATTGGGTACAGAGGCTGAGCAGGTAGAGCTGTTGTATCCTGTGGCTTGCCCCAGTTATTTACAACTTGTCTAGACTGAAATATGTACTTCATAGATGTGTCTGCGATTCATTACTTCCTAAAAGCCCATTCCCACATAGCAATTCTCTATCTGAATTACATTAAGCAAGTTTTTCACGTTTTTCTAAAATGTAGAAGGTGTCTGAGTGTACAAAATTGGTCATTTTTCTAGCAATTATTCTGGACTTGTAACAAAGTTGTTAATACTGATGGTTCAGTACTAAATCACACTATTAGAAAATACGGCTATATTCAGTGAAACAACTGTAACGGCTAACTCTCATTTGTGAGATCAAAGGTTGGGAAGAACGGAATGAAGTCACAACCAAGGAGCCTTGTTGCAGCTGTTATTTCTGGAGCCTGAAGGTCTCTGAGGGCAATGAGGTTGGTTGTTAGAATGTCTAAAAAGATGGAGGTTGCCACAGCCTGTTGCTGTGCTGAGAGAAATTATCAGGGCAGAAATGCCTGCAACGGCAACAAATAGGAAGACCAATTTTCCCTCTACCCATTTCTGTCTTCCACTTTATTGATTCCTTTGGTGAACTCTATAGGAAGCCATGGGGGGAGAGAAGACACATTGCTGGGACTCAGATCTAGTCCTGCAAAGCCATTGCAAGTAGATTTCCTAGCAATAGACAAGGAAGGCATATCGTCATTTAATATGTTTCTCTTGTTTCCAGCCTTTTGGCTTATTAATTTAGCAAGAGGAGGGGTGACCAGGCAGATGTGCAGGATTCAAACAGCTTTACCTTGTACTATGACAGTAAACAAAGAATGTGATCCTCACGCCTCCTAGCATATCCTACAGGGTGTTATTATGTGAAAATATTCAGCCAAAACACAACAAAACAGACAGACAAACACAAATCAACAAGTGAGCACCAATTGGGAGGAGTGTTAGCTATTGCATTAGAGGCTTAATTAGTAAAGCTACATATATAACCAATGATATATGTAAGGTTTCAACTAAGTGATGAAGCTATTTATTACAGTGAAAGAGAATTCTTAGAACACTGCATAGCTGAGTTGATATCAGATTCTATTTCTCCCGAGCTAAGTAACTTAGATAAAATCTAGGCAGCTGCACCTTTTAAGTTGTTAATGGGTTGCAGGTGCCATACTTGCAGTATCTATCCTGGACCAATTATGCAGTGTTACCTAATAAGAGATGCCTCCTGAAGATAGCACACGTCCATTTAGATAGAATCATTTAATTGTAATAAAGTTTGAGTAGAAAAAAAGGAAACCAATACTCATTTACTCCAAGCTTCTCCAGTCCATTGTACTCATCTGAGGATCTTTATAGAGCTGATTGCTTTATATGGATACTGTGTTATTTTCTTTCCAAAGGAGAAAACTTAAGTTCAGATAGATGAAGAGAGGGTCTCTGCTCTCACTGTTAGCATTTCAGCTTAATGAGCTTCTTTTCTTCTTTATTTTACATTCCAACCATAGTTCTCCATACCATCCCTCCTCGAGCCTCCCATCTCTTCCCCTCAGGCCTCCACCATCCGCTCCTCCCAATGGGTAAGGGATCCCATGGGACGTCAACAAAGTCTGGATATTAAGTTGGTCAGGACCAAGCCCTTCTCCCTATATTGAGGCTGAACATGTCATCCCACCATAGGGAATGGGCTCCAACAAGCTAGCTCATGCACCAGGGCTAGATCCGGGTCCCACTGCCTGGGGTCCCTCAGATAGTCCAAGCTCCACCACTGTCTCCCACATATGGAAGGTCTAGTTCCGATACCAGGGAGGCTCCATGGCTGTCAGTCTACAGCTCATGAGTTTCCATGAGCCTGGCTCAGGTAGTTAAGGGAAGTGATGGGCTCTGCTCTTCACTGTTATATTTCAACGTGACGAGCTTTTCTTATAGCTATTGAAAGTGTTTTTTAGTTTTAAATGCTTTTATCATTCTCCCAACTGTGGTACTATTGAATCTGCCCTTTTAGCTCACCAAAGTAATAATAAGCAATATTTATTCTTTTTTTTATTTTTAACTTATTTTTTGAGATTATAACATAATCACATCATTTTTGTGTTCTTTTTTCTCTTTGCAAACACACACACTGGCCCGTATTTCTTCTCTAACAAATTATCGCATATTTTAAAACCATTGTTTTACACATACACACACACAAACTCACACACATACATACACATATTCACACACTCACACACACCTAAACATAACCTTCTCAGTCTGAAGAATGTTACTCTTTGGGATGTATTCTGGGCTGACCTTTCGTTGTTGCATATTTCTTTTCCTTTTTGACAGATATTGTCGCATCATAACTGTTTTTTTTAAAAAACACCTAATGACTTGTTCTTCATGCTTAATTTTGGTAATGTGAACTTTGTTCCTTTAAAACCGTAGTTCTTCTGTCTCTAAATGTTTATTATACAGATGGTCTGTATAAATACATCAGTAGATTTGCTTGCATAGTCATTGATGCCAGGTGATCTTAGTAAACCAATAAAATAAATAACAAAATCAGTCACAGGTTTGATAAGAGCTGGATACAGCAATTTTCTAATTATTTTTCGTTGTGCTTACTGGAAATCTTCCAGTTACTCTGCAAGTGTTTATTTTTGCCATACCCTTCTGTCTAAGATACATACTTTAGATGAGTTTAGTGAGTTAATTAATGTCTTAGATTGTTCAAACCAGCATTTTGAAATTATTTAAAGGTTATTGAAATACTACAGATTTTTTCGGTAATATGCTTCATGTGTTTATATACTTTATAACAGTATAGACCAAGACTTTAGTATTCAAAACCATAAAAAAGCAGTGTGGAAAGCATTGCCATGTCCAGACTGAAGAAGTTAGTGTAACAAAGACGTGAGTGGCAAACCTTCAGATACTGTAGCTCTGTGGTGGAAGTTTAATTGATCACATAGCTGTCTGGGTAGTGACGATAACAGCGAGATCGTGAACGCTGAAGGAAATTTGCCATAGGGAAGATAAATACATTTGGAACTGACGCCTTGCAGATGGAATTTTTAGTTGGTCTTTACAGAATTAAGCATAAAAGCAAAGCATTAATACATGACAAATGCACATTTCTCATCTCCCATCACACACAGTTTTCACTTTGCCACATTAAGCAGAATATCTGTGTCCTCCAGCTTCCGTTTGAGAACAAGGAAGAAGTTAGTCCTCTCGTCAAATGGGAGTGTATACTTCTACAGATTAGGGGGCTATGAAGTTACTCAATGACTTTCTCCTTGACAGATTATACCCCTGACACTAATCACTTAAATTAGCATAATAATTAATTTTCTGTTACAGAAATAATACTGTTGGTTGAAATGACCGTGCTTCAAGAAACTACTACAAACCCAGATCAGTACTGCCCTGGGGGTAAGGCCACAGATTTTCCTCTTTGCTTTTCCTAGTGGTTGAAGGAATAGAAATGTCGCTACAATTTAGAATATGGTATTCTTTGTTGTATTAAACATTAACTTCACATTAATTTAGCAATAAAAATATGCTAGCTTCTTTGCACCTTTTTCTTTCAGGTCATTACTATGTCTCTTGGATTCAGCAGGAGTGTCACAAGTTGTATCTCTTTGTCTACCCGGCCACATAATCATTACCTACGTTATTATTAAAGCAAGCTTTGTCAAATAAAAATTAAGTCATGATACAAGTGTGTTTATGTACTGTAGGGATTAACATTAAGTGTGAAGCTGACAAGATCTAAGATTGCCTGGGAGAGGGGTCACTGAGCAGTCCTGCAAGGGATTATCTAAATTAAATCCACCCACTATGAGTGTCACTATTCCCTGACTACAATTTCAGATACATAAGTGAAGAAAGTAAACTGAACAGTATGAAAACATTCATTATTCTATCATTCTTATTAGTTAAGTTATATGATAGCTACTTCAACACATCATGATGGACTGGACATTCTTACCATGATGGACTGTACTGTGAATTGTGAGCCTTCCTACAGCAAGTGAGTTGTCGGGATGTTTTATGATAGCAACTGAGACATATACTCACAATATTTTTGATAATATAGCAATTCTGACATTGCTAACAAGTTTCTTCAATAAATATAGATGTGATTAATTAAAATTCTTTTATTTATGGGTTTTAAGTATAATATTACAGCCAGCTTTGGTTTAGTATGGAGAAGAATTATATACTGTCTACTAGTGTATACCAACTTGTGGTAGAAAATTATTATGGACAATCAGAAATATGCTTGTTTATTCAGCCATTTATTAATTTATTTACCCCATACATTTCTATTTTTACATATTCATTTATTTTTATTTTAAATGTTTTATTCATTTTACATACCAACACAGCTCTCCTTACCTCCCTTCCTCTTACTCCTCTCCACATTCCCCAAACAACTCCCCATCCACTCCTCAGAAAGAGTAAGACCTCCCGTTGGGGAACCAACAAAACATAGCACATGGAGTTGAGGCAGTACCAAGTCCCTTCCACCCACCTCTCCCTACCCCCGCCCCAGAATAAAGGCAGAACAAGGCATCCCACCATAAAGAATGGGTTCCAAAATGTCAGTTAAGGTTAAGATAATATGTTATGGGAACCACTCTTTGACTATCTATTCTGAACTACGGGAATAAAACAATTTATAACAAAATGATACATAAACAAACATGTTTAAATGTACTGTGATTTTTCCATGCAACAGATTCTGGATAAACACGTCGTCAATGACAGAATAACAATGGTGTGTGCATGGGTGTGGGTGTGGGTGTGTGTAGAGCAATGTAGTGTATAATATTTGAAGTTTTTAATGATTTACAATGTCACCTCAAACTGTGACTATAATGAGGAAAGTAAGGGTCAATTACATTAGCATAACCAATTACATTAAATAATTTAAATTTCTCTAAGGCTGGCTAGTATATTATAAACTTGGAATTTAAAGGTGTTTTGTTTTCAAAATGTCACTTGGCCTATATGGAAACAATGTTTTGGGCATTAAACGTTTAAGTGAATAGTTAATTCATGATAATGGTCTTTAAGTAGATATTTGTTGTGAGATGGAAAAAATACTAAAACACTATATTCAAAATATTTTCATTAGAAAATGAGAGTGTAACGTTATGATTTATTTCAATAAAAATAACAGATTATGCTACTCATAACTGATTTAGTGTATGAGTGTGAGATTTTTATAAAATTAGAATTTTAACTTACAGGAGTTTAATTCTTAAGGCTGTATTTATTAGTTATAAAATAAAATTGCTGTTTCTTTACATAAAATTTTATTTAAAACAATTTTAATACCTCTGAAGAAGATATTCCTTTTCTTTAAATAGATTGAACATCTGATGTT
>NC_022027.1:36728923-36734901 GCF_000317375.1 Microtus ochrogaster | reverse complement strand
AAACCACACAGAAACTGTTGAATTAAATCACTGCTTGGCCTATTAGCTCTAACATTTTATTGGCTACCTTTTACATCTTAATTTAACGCATTTCCATTATTTTATATTTTACCATGGCCCACTGGCTAGGTTCCACTGTGTCTCTATCCAGAGACAGCTCCATGGCTTCTCCCTGACTCTACCTAATTTCTTCCAGAATTCAATTTAGTTTTTCCCACCTAGCTCTGTTCTACCCTATCACATGCCTAAAACAGTTTCTTTATTAACTAATGGTATTCACAGCATACAGAGGGGAATCCCGCATCACCTCCCCTTTTCTGTTTAAATAAGGAAGGTTTTCCTATCTGGCAGTCCGAGAGCTGGCAATAATGGTATTTTGGCCATTTTGAAAATCAAAGGGAGGCAGAGCCAGCATCCAGGGCTGCTGTGGCCAAGCTGCTTACCATTTAAAATGCTCTCTAGGACAGAAAAGGTTTACAGATACACAATAGGACAGATTCAGACATAATAGATCTCTAAACAAGACACAATGTACTTATAAAATGTATGTAGGCTTGGGAGAAAAAGAAAAAGATTATAGAGAGTTATAAAAAGAAGTGAATGGTTTCTAAAAAACACAGTCTTTAAAGAGACAGAGTACAGACAGTCATAGATTAAAGGAGTAAAGATAATACAATAAATATTAAAAGAAATAGAATAAAAACAAATAAGACACATAAAGATGAAATATACACAGAGAGTTTGGGTTATGTATATTATTGTGTTTTCTTTGAAATTTTTTCTCTGTGAGTTACATAACCAACATATGTATGTTAAAGTTATCTTGATCTTCAGAATTTGTGTCTAAGAGTTCTGCTTTTGTTTCCACAGAGGATAAGAACCTGTGGAATACTTACAGACTAATGTGGCCATGAACACCCTCCAAAATTACTTTGCCCAACAAAAAACAGAAAGAAGTTTGGAGAGAACTATGTGCAAATTCCCTGAATTATTGCTTATAAATATTTGATTACATTTAAAGAGGAATAGGCTATAGAGATTTGCATTGGTATGGATTTAGTTTATTGATACAAATTTAAGGTAAATTTTGTTATATTGTATGTGTGTGTATACCTGCTCCTGATTAAAGTATTGTGTTTGTGTTGCTCATTTAAAATGTAATGTATAATTAAGAAATATAGGTTAATAGATAATCATCTATAATAGTCAGGTTTGTAGTCATTTTAGTTAGATTTTCTAGATGGACATATATGTATTTCAGATGGATAGGAATTCTTCAAGCCTTTTAAAGACTACAGAATATTGCATTTAAAATGTTTCAAGAACTTAAGACTTTTCATGACAGTGATACACATCTGCTCCTGGCAGCAAAAAGCTACTTTATAAGGATGATAGGCACCAAAGAGGCTTCTTATGGCATTAGTAAGTCATTTTGGCAAGAAACTATTCTTTTCTGAGCTGCTTGATTTTATACTGTATGAACAGGACATGCAGGATCCACAGAAAAATGACTGCTGAACTTGACTAAAGGTGAGATGGTCCTTCAGGGTCCTTGATTCATGAATGAGTCTGTTAGACATTCTGCAGAAATAGAAAAATGTGACTGACAAAGTACCAAAATAAGCAGAACTGTCTTTGAAATTTCCTGCTTTGTGGAAAAGTCTTCTGGGATGATGCTCCAATGTTACAGGAGAACTTTGGTTGACTGTGAGATGTCTCTGTCAATTCTAGAATTTTGGAAGTTGCTTACAATGTACTTATTGTTTACTTAGGTAATATTATATTCTTCTGGAGTCTTTGATGGAGTTAAGAATATATAGTTATAGTTTTCCTTAGTTATGATAAAAGATAAAGTAGATATAAATGATATAACTGTAATTCTAGCTTGATACCTGCTTTGTTATATATAATTTTACTATGTTAAAGTTAAAACCTTCTTTTTATTTAAACAAAAAGGGGAGAGGGATGTGGTATTATCCTCTGTATGCTGTGATTACCACTGATTAATAAATAAGCTGCTTTGGGCCTGTGATATGGTAGAGCAGAGCTAGGCAGGGAAAACTAAACTGAATGCTGGGAGAAAGAAGGGGGTGTCAGAGAGTACCCACGTAGCCCTGCCAAAGTTGGACACCAGAACTTTACTCAGTAAGCCACAGCCTCATGGTGATACACAGATTAATGGAGATGGTTAAATTTAAGATATGAGTTAGCCAGAAACACACTGTATTGCCAAACAGTGTTGCAAATAATATGGTTTCTGTGTGATTACTTTGGGGCTGAGCAGCCAGGAACAAACTAGGGGCTTCCTATTACACATTATGAAGAGTAATTATGCAAAAGAGAATGTAAAACCAAATAACATCAAATAATAAAAAGGAAACATTATAGTTAACAATATACAAATGCAGACATTCATAAGTTATTGTGATGGATAAATACACATCAAATAATTTGAAGAGTTAAAAAGTTGGAAAAATATAAATAGATATAGAGTTTACAAAGATTGAATCATAAGGAAATAGAGAATTGGAATGGATCAATAACATAAATTGACTGTATCGGTAATAAATATAAATCAAGAGCCCAGGAGTAGGGAATTATACTGATGATTTGAAGAAATAATAATTTTAGTTATTCCTAACTGACTAGAAAATTTAACAGAAAAAAAAATTAAAAAAAGAAAAATATTTTAAAACAAGCATTATCATAATAAAAATAGCCAGAGGAAATGGTGGCACAGAAAATAACTACATGTCAATACACTTGATGAACATACATGCAAATTTCTCAGTAAAATCTTATGCTGAGTCCAGTAGCACAATAAAAAATTAGTCACCATAATTGTTTAGAAGTTATCCTAGCATTCATTGTTTCATTGTGTATAAATCATTGAATATTATAGACTACATCAAACAAATAAAGATAAAACTTCATTAAGAACTCAACAGATGTACATAGTACATTTGATAAAATTCATTTTTGCTTCATGATAAGGTGGTAAAAAAAACTAGATTATGAAGAAAAAAAGATTGAAATTACCTCACATTATGTAGGACATATATAGTAGGCCAACTATTAACATATGAGCAGTAGGTTAGACACAAAAATAAATGAAACTGGAGAATGACTTTGGAAGTCAGGGTTTATATTGACTAGAGCCAAGAATTTCCAAGAGCAGGAGAGAAGGCTGTGGTTAGTGCGGCTCTTTTTATCGTCTTCATTGTGGAGTGCTTTCATTCCAAACTCAAAGAGACCTACATTTCATAATTTAGATTACTAAGTTTATATTTCTCTGTGGTATCATCTCTAGCAAAGTAAAATAGAAATAAACCCAAATAAATGTAGAAAAGCACTTTATAACAGGCTACAACAGAATTAGAGCATATACAGTTTTAAAATATTTATCCCTTTATTAATGCCTACATTTGGAGTAAAACTGTATGAACACAGGTGGAAGCAGCATGCTCACACTCGAAGATGACGTCATCTGCTGTAGAAATTGTGTGAGATAGAAGTGGAGTCAGAATTTAACTATATAAATTTCAAGTTTGCTCTCAGAGTGAAGTGAGATGTGGACACCCGAGAGATATTTCTATGATCAAAACTATTAGTATGAGGAACTCTTTATTACGAGTGTATACTTTGGTAACTAAATTATTTCTACACCAAAATATGATAGAGTGAAAACAAGCTTTTGAAATCATGATACATCCAGTGTTCAACCTATGTAAACATGTTCTACATGTAAAGCCAGTGGAGACCACTAAACACGACAACAGATACCAATATCTATATAAAACAGTCACTACTTTCACTTTTTTATGAATACAGAATGACACACGCTCTCTGATTAAATGAAATATTAAACACATCTCTTCTCCTGAATATTGATCATCTCACATTGTACTCGATAAAACTGAAACACAAATACAGAAATGGTACTAAACGCTTTAAGTTATGTGAGTAGTTAATTGAGATTTTGGACAAAATATGGTTATTTCATATTTGTTTATCCACTTAATATTTCAAATAAGTTATTTGCTTTCATTTAAGAGAAAAGCGTAACATTTCAAAGAAATTCAAAACAATCGTGGAAACTAATTACCAGTATGGAGCCTAAATTGCTTTCTTATCCTCTGTCTTCCGCCTTTAGGTTGAAAGCTGAGTAGTATTTTGCCTCTTTAAATGTAATTTTTTTATCTTAAAAGTGTATTCGTGCATGAAAGCAACACTCTTCCTATTTTGAGTAGTACCTGGAGCATGAACAGTGAAAACTTACTCTTCCTGGCACTTTGTCGTATGATACTTAAGAGAATAACAGAATACCTAGGAGGCTGCTCAGAAGATCCCATTGTTACACAATGCAGAATGATTAACAGAACAGGTGGGTTCCATACTCTGTACACTTTGCTGATTTCTGTGGCCTATTTCAACACATAATTTGGACAAAGGGAAAAAAAAGCACATTTTTATCTTTCAGTTAATTTTTGTTAATGGGAGAAAAATAGAAGAAACTGTTGATTTCTACTTTCTTTTCAAAAATTTCTTCATCTTATTCTCTACTAAAATTCTGAGCAAAATTCTAAAAAAAAAAACCACTAGAGTATATAGAAACTACATTGTTACAAACCATAATACATATGAAAATAAGCTCAGGCAGTTTTTTCAACAATTGATAATACAATATTCTGACTGGATAATTTAAACATTACATAAAAGGTGATTTGCAAATCTTGGTTATGCTCTAAATAGAATATCGAGTAGATTAGAATCTACATCTCTAACAACTGAATTCAAAGGTAAGCCAAAAACATTAGGGTTGAATACTTTACACGACATTTTTGAAAAGTATTGAAGGAGTGGAAGATTTACCTACAATGAAGAGTTCTGAACATAGTTGTATAATAGTAAAGACACAGTAATAGCATTACACACCTTTTACAATTGTGGTGAGGTGTTTGTATAAATAGTTACAAGCTGGGTCAGATGGTTGTGATGGCAGTGTGAGTTGCCAATTAAGGAGAAAGGCCAAGTTGGCCAAGAAAGGTAGGAAGTCTGTGAAAGTGTGTTGTAAGAATCAACACCTGCTATCAAGGAGACTGCTTCCTGCCAGGAAGCTGCTTTTCCCATCTCGTCTAATTAGTTCCATTTTATCCTTTAACTATCTCATAGGCAAGTTACTTTGTTTCGTAAAACATATGTTTCACCCCTTTAAGTTATTCTTTGAATGGCAGCAAGGTAATATATCTGGTGTAGTATCTTAGAATCCTAAGAGAATGAACTAGGCTGGAAAATAAAATGACTTGTTTTCTACAGTTTCATGTACTTGCAATTTTCATTTGCAATGCCATCATTGAGACTGAGTGTCTCAGAGTTATTTTAGGCTGGCTTAGTGATTTCTGAATTGGGAGGCTAAAAGCAAAATGTGTAATCAATATTATGTTTATACAATTCCTTAAAATATAGTAATTAAGAATTTTATCTAGGAAGATTTTGTGTTTATACCAAATATGATTATGTTAAATGTACATATTCTGAAAGTTAGATGGCATTTAATATAAAAATGTTTTTAATACTTATGTTTAACTTATTTATTTTGTTTATGTGTTTGCACGAGTGTCACTGTCTGGTTTATGTACGGCATGTGGATGTGCCCAGGGAACTGAAGCCAGTGTAGATGCCCTAGACTGGAGTCGCAGGCCCTTGTGAGTTATCAGAGGTGAGAGCTAGGACCCAAATTTACATCCTAGGGAAAAGTAACATGGATACTTACCCACTGAGTCAACTCACCCGCTGTGTAAAATTTACTTTAATTGTTAAAATGTATAATGTATCTGAAGTTTCCTGCTGAAGGTCACGGTTTTAAGTACACTCTTTTGTGGTTTTGAGACTTTGTACCTGGTGTTTCGAGCACATCACACCTTTCTCCACCCTTCACAGATCCATACCTCCTATCCTACCTATCCAGCTTTTGTTTT
>NC_022027.1:36706653-36728758 GCF_000317375.1 Microtus ochrogaster | reverse complement strand
TTTTTTTTTTTTTTTCATCTATCCTTCAAATTCATTGTGTACGGTCTATATACTCTCAGATGTGTGGCCTTCCCCTTGTGCGTAGTCAACACATCAGTGGCTACATTGTTAAAACAATCTGATCTCCCTCCCAACAGTTATCAATGGACAACAGCCCCGCAGAAAGCAGTGGGACACACTGACCAACTCCTTTGTCCATGCTTGAGATTGGTCTGACTTGAGCTTTAACAAAAAATTAAAACTAATAACCTAGAAGAAATGATCATACATTCTACAGTTCAAAATAGACATTTTTTTAAAAGAATGTTTGAAAACAAAGCTTTATAAAATGGTGCCCAGTGTGCCCTTTTTGTTTTAAGAAACAATGTTTTGCCATAACTGGAGGCTACCCTTCAACTGGTGATCAATGATTCTCTTGCCTCTGTTTCTTGAATATTAATTACACAATGAATCATCACAATTGAACATGTTACAGCTTATCTGCATAAACAGATAACAAAATAACTTAATTTCACAGTTTCTAAGCACAGACTTCAAGCAAAGTTTGGACAGTGTACATTAAAACTGCAAACTATCTCTTTTCTTTGTTATTTGGAGAAAATGGGTACAGATAGTCTCTTAGATTCTAACCTGCTCTAAAATACTAGAACATTGTATTACATATATATTCCTTCTTGGATGAGTCTCTCTCTCTCTCTCTCTCTCTCTCTCTCTGTGTGTGTGTGTCTAGGTATAATTAAATTATAATTACTATGTTTCTTACAGCTTATTAGTTAGTGGACCATCATCTACATTTCATTTCATAAATTAATTTACTTGGATTACACACCAACAGATACAGAGCACACATGTCCTTCTTGTGACTTAGTATATTTTTCTAGAGTTGTGGAGAATATTCATCACAAATCTTCACAGTTAGTGACTAGTAGAATTCTACCAGAGCAGTCAGAAACTTCTTATAATAAACAAAACACTAAGCATTTTAGAAAAATATTGAGGAACAGTTTACAAAATGTGTTCCTGTTTCTGAGTTTAATCAAGAAAAATTTGAACACAAAAGGCAAGATTTGTATATTACAAGGACTTATTTAGATGATTAAAAGTGCAGTCTAAAAGAACTAAAATCTGCATAGCAAACTCATTTCTTATGCATGTCCTACCTACTAAACACACATCTTTATTTTTATATCAATTTGAAAAGGTAACAGGAAGGTTGGATAGGAGAGCAGGGAAGCACATATCTTAATTAAGGGAGCCATCTTAGGGTTGGGAAGAGACTTGGACCTAGAGGGGCTTCCAGGTGCCCAAGGCGAGGTCCCCCAGTTAGTTCCTGGGGCAGCTGAGGATAGGGAACCTGAAATGATCCTATCCTATAGCCATACTGATGAATATTTTGCATATCACCATAGAACCTTCATCTGGCGATGGATGGAGATAGAGACAGAGACCCACACTGGAACACTGGACTGAGCTCCCAAAGTCCCAATGAGGAACAGAAGGTGGGAGAAGATGAGCAAGGAAGTCAGGACCAAGACGGGTGCACCCACCCACGGAGACAGTGGGGCTGATCTATTGGGAGCTCACCAAGGCCAGCTGGATTGTGTCTGAAAAAGCAGGGGATAAACCCGAACTCTCTGAATATGGTGGACAATGAGGGTGGCTGAGAAGCCAAGGACAATGGCACTGGGTTTTTATCCTACTTCTTGTTCTGGTTTTGTGGGGGCCTAGCCAGTTTGGATGTTCACCTTCCTAGACTAGGATGGAGGGGGGAGGACTTTGGACTTTCCACAGGGCAGGGAACCCTGACTGCTCTTCAGACTTGAGAGGGAGGGGGAGTGGAGTGGGGGGAGGGTAGGAGGAGTGGGAGGCTGGGAGGAGGCGGAATTTTTTTTTCTCAATAATAAAAAAAAAAGAAAAAGAAAAGGTAGTCTTGCCCAGTTTTGATGTGAGAGCTTTTGCCCTGTCTTACTGTGTCTTGTTTAATTGTATTTGGTTGTTTTGAAGTTGTTTTGAAGCCCTGCTTAATTTTTTTTTCTTTTTTTTGGAAGGGAAATTAGGGAGAGGGAAATCTCTGAGGAAGGGGAGGTGGAGATGGTGCTGGGTTGAGTGGGAGGAGGGGAAACTGTAGTCAATATGTATTGTATGAGAGAAGAATCTATTTTAAAAAAAGAGAAAAATGTTTTGCTTATAATTTTAAGTAAAGACCAGTTTCAGAACCATTGACAAGCATGTTATTCTTTACACACTCCTGGGCAGTAGAGGCCTCTAAGCAGAAAATGGTGAGTATAAACGAAAGGGTAGAAGAGAAGGTTGAACCAGTATGAAAAAAAAAAAAAACATTTGCAAATTTACTTGCCATGGAGGCAATCCAGGTAAATTCTGACAGAGATTAAACAGAACAGTCTAAGAAGACCACAATGCCAACCTCTCAGAAGTCAGCAAAAGAAAACTCTTGACTAGGGCACTTCTTGGTCACATCAGGTCTTTTCTGCATCAGTTTCAGTGGTTTATTTCTGAATCGTTTTTTATTCTATTCTTATGTTTTCTTTCCTTCCTTGGAAATTAATCACATTGCAGAATAAAATATCACTTAAAAATATTGTTTCTTTCATGTATGCAAGTGCATTTGTATGTATACACATACACGGTTCATTGAGATGCCTAAAGACAACTTTGAGTCCTTTCATGAAGTGTGAATACCTTGCTGGTTTTGATCATTTGCTGTTTGCTTGTTTTGTGTGTGTGTGTGTGTGTGTGTGTGTGTGTGTGTGTGTGTGTGTGTGTGTTTCTTGTGTTACAGCCCTGGCTGGATAACCTGGAACGCTCTATGAATATCATCCTATCAGAAACTCATAGAATTTGCTTGTTTCTGTTTCCTATTTGCTGGACTTAAAGAATGCTACTACCATAATCCTCATGCATTATTTATGCACCTGGAACTTTCAGTGTCTAGGGCCTCATATGAATAGGTTAGGTTAGCTGGATCTTTCTTTTCTCTGAAACAGTCTCCTTGGGCTACAAGGGAGGTTCCTGATGTCCTGTGTATTTCATATGGATTTTGAGAATTGAACTTAGTTCTTTATGTTTGTGCAGCAGGCCCTCGATGGACTTAGCCATCTCATCAGCCCAATGTGCATATTCCTAAGCATGATGTGTAAATGGCTTTATACGGTTCATTTTGCCAAAGACCAATAAAAAGGAAAGGTATGAATTTCATTTAGAATTGCTGATAAAATGTTAATGTGATTAGTGTGTCACATGATTTTCATATGTTAATGAATCTCATAAGCTGCTTAATTTATGATAGCAAAGCTTGAAGAAAGCCACTTAATTAATGGACTTAGAAAGGTTTAATTAATTTTTTAATCAACATAAAAGGACCATAAAAATATTATTTTACTCAAAATGACTCAAAATAACACCCATGAGAGGATAAACCAGATGAAAACATGCACATGTTGATCAGTAATATGTCACTTACCCACATTCTTACAGTTGATTATTAATGTGTGAATATTTTATTTTCCTTTTAAGCCAAAGAAGCAAGTTGATATACATGAAGTCATTACTTTCTTCCTTTCTATCTGATTAAATTGCTCAGTCCCTGAAAATGTATAACCCCAGGTGTTCATTTACTGTCTCATTGCAGCAGTAAATATCACATGCATAATAAATATTATTGTTTCATCAGAGAATAATCAAAGTCAGCACAACCAATAAAAGGACAGACAGAAATGCTGACCTAAGCCAACCTTTTAAATATACAAAAGTAGTTATTGGAGAAGGGAAAAATGGACATTTCAATAAGCTACTTGTACTTTATTTTCAAACCAAAAATGTACATGTCACATTAATTTTTCTAACAAAACAGATGGAGAAAGGGGTCATTTAATTTACATACATTTTCCTAACTTTTGATTTGTGCAAAGAGACCCAATGCATTCTCCTTGGAGGCGTGCATTTTCTTTCAGAACCTACAGATATCTTGGAGCTGGAGCCAGAGGCAATTGTGAGCTACTGAGTATGGACATACACTGTATCATAAAATGCTCTTTAAGAGTTTTCACATGTATTATTTAATTATTTGTAAGTCCTGTTAGTCAATTTTACCTTGAAAATTTTAACCACAGACTGGGCCTTAAGATACCATTTCTAATACAGATGTTAGGTAAGAGGTCCTTCTATTTCATGTCATTTTAAACAGATTTGATTGTAGAATCCTTATCTTCCAATCTCAGACTCCTATTCTTAAATAGTAACAGAAATGAATACAGTATATCAGGATTCATGGTGCTTTAGAGGGTTATTTTGTTTTTTTAAAAAATATGGTTATTTTACAAATATTTCATAGACATACATATTTGTCTCTGCATTTTCAGTTTCTCTTCAGTTACTTTATTAACCTTTCTTAATGTTCAGAAAATAAATACCAGAGTTTCAATGTTTTATAAATGAAATCAAAGACAGACTATGTTTCAATCTCAAAGTAAAGAAAAAATAATTGAAGAAAATGATAGATTTATTGTTTCTAAAATATTGAGTCACTCAATCTTGCAAAAAGCACTTGGCTTACATACTAAACAAAAGTCTAGGAGAAAGCTGAACAGACAGAACTAATGTCTTACATTGGTAAGCACATTTGAGCCATGTCTCAAAATAATCTGTGCTCTATAAAAAATTATCTGAGAATCTCATCATAATGTATTTTTGCTTTTTACTTCCAGTTAGTTTCTGTAATACTGTCTTAAAAATAAATCACCAAATTTTATTTTAGAATTATATTTGTGAATATATACTCTGCTAACAAAAGTGTATTTAGGAATACTAAGTATTAAAATAAATAAATGTGTCAAGCTATTCAAAATTCTATTACTATGCAGAATCAAAGGAATATTTATACTAAATTTCTATTTCTAAACATGAATTCTAGTATCTAACAGTTTCCAGGTTTTTTTTTTTTTGAGTTTCAGCTTTATCAAAACTATCCTTTTGAAGAATTATATTTTGGTACATCTTAAGTTCTATATTTAAATAAATATGTAAGAAAGAGTATTGAACATAAATTTTTCATAATTATTAAGCACTACTCTTGAACTATGCTATAACAATGATTTTCAAGTTGTACAACCGTAAAGAATATAGAAAAAACAAAAATATTATTAAATATATCATATTTACAATTGGCAGGTACTTTTAATACAATATTGTAAAATGTCTTTATGATCAGATTCATAGATAAAAATGAGAAATCTCTGTTCATAACACTCCTTACAAATATTTGTAGTTACTTGACACTTTTTAGCTAAACTGAATGTGCGTTTTCTTTCATTAAATGTAAGAATGATGGTGGAAATTAAATGTACCCATCTGTGTACATTCTTATGAAATGAATGTTCATTTGTGTGTATTTGAGATGAAAGACGAGGGCCTGAGGATTAGGTTACATAATGTTAACGTTTATTACAGGAAATACATTTGTGATCTCTTTTCTTTTGGATTTCCTAATGAGCCACTTCATAAAAGTGAGGATTTTGCCAACAGTGTTATAGAGAAGACACCGATAAGTACTGGAAATAAATGCAACAAACCTGGGTATTTACATGGTAACTGTGTTCACATTTAAATTACGAACAATTCCTTAGTGATCGAGCATATCTCTGAAATGTAAAATTGTGGTTCTTTTCCCCTTGGCTAATAACTAGCCAACAATCAGCACGAGAGGTGCTCTGGGAATCTCACATGCATGTCTAAAAGCAGGATTGTGTGAGGTGGGAACAGACAGCTCTACCACTTATGATTTAATATTACATTTCTGTTTATCTGTATAATTCAGCTGTCCTTCATGAATGTATTTATTTATAGTTATGTCACTTTATTATCAAAATATAGCAAGTTTATTATTACAAATGACAATATATGTTTACGGGTTTTTATGGGACTTCCAAGATTCTTGATAAGCTGTTTACTGAACATAAGACAGATTTAAAAAGCATGCATTCTGTACTTTTCTGTTGTTTTTAAAACTTTTTATTTGTTTGTTTACTAATTACCTCCCACAAAGCTTCCCTGAACTGTGTCACCAAAGAGCAGGATAATAAAGGAATAAAATAAAAGACTTTTAACCAAACTATCTAAGCTTTCCAGCAATGCCATGATCTTCATTAAAGGTATACAAACCTTCCACAAAACAATGCTCTTTGTGAGTATAGTAGAATTTCATGAGAAGCACAACAGTGAGAATCACAATTCATTCACCCTGCCAGCTCAGTTTTTAAAATGTAAATATCAGTGTGAGTAAATTGTAAAAATAAACAAAATATGAATCATTGCAATGAGAAGCTATCATTAACTTAGCTCAAGTAAAGTGTTCAGATACAGTGACAGGCTAGGGCTGACACTGAATAATTGTGCACTTGGTCAAGCAGAACATGTCACATGTATATTGTTGAAGAAATCAAATGCAGACACGTGTGATAGGAAGCAGACAGACTGAAAGACACGTTGATAAGGAAGTAAGTACACACATACATATTCATGGACAAGCAAGAAGGTTGTTTGTTTTTTCTACGTAGATAATAAATGATCTCTGACTTCTCTTCAGAATATAAATATAGTTCTGGTAGTTAATGTGATATAGTTCAAGCAAAAATGCCTGAATTCAAATTCTGAGTTATCTATTCTAGCTATACAGTAACTATCTTAATTGATTTTATTTATTTATCATATCTCTATAGTTACTCAGTTTTTGAGAAAAGGGTCTTCTGGTGTTACTAGGCTGGACTCAAACACACAAACCACCACTCTCAGCCTTCCAACTCTGGGATTCTTATTACCATGCCATGAGTAATTCGAAAACATTGCTCAAGTTGCAAACATGGAGAAATCAAATAGGTCTTGATTTGAAAGCTCTGCCCCTACTTTCATATCTATCTTTCATAGTGCTGGAAGTTTCTCTTACACTTCCAGACTAGAGGTCTGATAATCCATATCACTTGGTCGTCACTCTGTGAGCTACAATAGCATCTTTCCTGGCAGGATCTGCTCCCTAGGGCAATAGCAACATAAGAACTATGGAAATGAACAACTACTTTTGGATTGTATTTGAGTCCCGCTCCTCAAAGTGAAACTCATACCTGGCAGTGTTAACAAAGGCAAGAAGCTGTGGCTAGGTAAGTGATAAGACTTGGGGGAAATCTACCATTACAATTCTGCTAAAATGATATAGCATTAAAATGAATGCTAATGACTTTCGGTGTACTTATAGATCAGCACATCTCGTGAGCCTTAGCAGAGATACTTGCTCTCGCAGCAGATGGCAATTAACACAAGATTCATAATTAGCAAGGATGTAGTAACCACGAGACTTCAGAGCAGTCCTCCTTACAAGGGTATCCCTATGTCACACTGCTCTCCCCAAGATTCAGGGATCTCCAGGAAGCAGAAATATTATGAGCATCCAAGGTGTTTCAGCAAAAGATGACCTCAAGGATACTTTTTTTCCTGAACACAACAGCGCTGTTGCATATATGAAATCACAGGTATTGTGCCAGTATGAGCAAGACCTATGAAAGCTCTAGAAAGACAATGTTTAAGCTCAGAGGAGGGGAGGTGAGTAACAAGCGAGGACCTGCAGTATTTGATAGCTGTTGAGAGTGGGGGGGTCACTTTTGTTTATTGGTGAGACCTCTGGAATATCCACCACACTCCAGCACAGACCTTCACCCAAGAGTAGCTAGCCAACACGAATAGAATCAAAGGACTTAAGAAGAAGAAAGACAGAACAAAATTTTGGATGTGTAGGACTGGGGTGAATTTTGGAGGAAATGGTGATAGGGATGGATATGATCAAAATATATTCTATACAAATTATCAAAGAATTAATAAAACATTATTTGAAAATCTCTATGCATAATTTAAGTAGATAGAATTATAAAATGAGTCCCAATCATAAACAAAAAAAAAGGACTCTATTGTGTGGCAGTAACCCCGGTGCTGATGAGAAAATACAGAAGGATCCAAGGAGCTTGTTGGATAGTCTGTCTAAGTGAATCTACCATTTGAAGTTCTGTGAAAGAGTATGTATCAAATATTACTACTGCTACTACTGATGATGATGACAATGATGATGAAAAACAGGCAAAAACTGATAAAGGAATACACATCTGTTTACCTCTGACATCCTACCACCACAGGAACACAAGCACACAAAAAACACATAGAAATCCAATATAAACAGAATTGCATGAAATTTTTAATTTAAAAATATCACATTTTTCCTTCACTTAGTATTTTTATCCCTGGAACTGGCTACTTAAGCAGAAATCTTTATTTCTGTATTTAAAGATTAATAAATAAAGACTATTGGGAATCCAAAGAAATTTGTGGTTGGTAAATCCAATTTTGAGAACATAAAATGATACTGAACAGCTATGAGAACATATTTTAAAATATTTCCATTGGTCAGTTGATAGAGCTTTGTAGTGTTAGTTTATACTGAAGTAGCAACAGTAACTTTTCTTTAAGTGAGGATGGGCAACCTCTAACACTTATATTTGCTTAGGTGTGATCCTTTGTGATTCCAAAATGTCTAATCTTTGTCTCAGGCAACATGTAGCTGGGTAGCTATCTGGCACAGGTGACATAGTTCATAAGGTACAGTTGGTGACATAAACAAAATACATTTTTGTAAATTTGATTTTAGTTGCATAAATATAACAATCATGTGGTTTTATAGAATCATGTGGATTCTATAAAAGTTATAAGAAATATAGTAATATTTTCAAAGTCTTTTCAAAATAATAGACTGAAGGTTCTATGACACCAATTAGGATAGTCATCTACCAAATTATAGGGAAAGGTCAGTTCAGATACCCTCTCCACTATTGCTTAGGTTCTTAGCTGGGGTCTTCCTTTTGTGGATTACTGAGAATTACCCTAGTACCAGGTTTCTTGCTACCCCATAATGGCTCCCTCAATCAAGATATCTCTTTCCTTTTTTTTTAACTGTCATCATAGAACCTTCATCCAGCATCTGATGGAAGACTCTGGACTGCCATCAGGGAAACCCTCATAGGACCAAACTAGGCCCTCTGCATGTGGATGATAGCTAAGTGCTGGGGCAGTCTGTGGGGCTAGGTGGGACTAGCACTTATCTCTAGTTTTTGAACTGGCTTTTTGATCCCCATTCTCTTTGGTAGACATAGGGGTGAGGACCTTGGTCCTGTCTCAAAGTGATATACTAGACTTTGTTGATTGGTCATGGGAAGTTTTACCCTATCAGAGGAGCGGATGTGGTGTTGGGGAGGGATGAGGCCAGGTAAGGTGGGGGAATGGGAAGACGGGAGGGAGTGGAAACAGAGATTGGTATATAAAATGGGAAAAGATTGTTTTAAATAAAAATATATGACAGTCATTGACTATAAACAAAAAAGAATCAAGTTGAATTGCAGCAACAACAAGCTGGGGTTTTGTAAGTGCTGTAGCATAGAGTCTTATCACTGCATAGCCTTTGAAAAATACTTTTTACCAAAATATATATCTACATTACTTATGAAGTAAATAATACACAAATATTCTAAAACTTATTCTCTTGAATTTACTTTTCACAAACATACTCTTCTTACCAAAAGGAAGAGAATGTTGGGATACAATATATTTTTACTTGTCATAGATTTTGAGGTAGAGAAAAACATTAAAGAATGCTATCATCAAAATTATTTAATGCATAGATAAGAAATTTAGCAAACTACTGAAAATGTGTCCTGATTTTAATTTGGAATCCTTTTAAAGAAATTTTCAACTTTTAAGTTTAAATCATTTATCAGTCATTCCATGTGATTTCATAACACCATAAAAATACAACACTTTCTTCCCTGCTGGCTACTTTCACAGTACGGAAGGTATTACACAAGCACCAAAGGGAGGGAAAACATTCATTCATCAACACTCTAACCCAGAAGGGAACTGTGTGGACTACAGTAATGGCCATACTGCAAAGATTATGTCCATGGTAATACTGTTGCACCAATTTTAGGATGATCTACAGTAGTGGTTCTCCACTTTTCTAGCACTGTGACTCACAACAGTTCTTCACGTTGTGGTGACCTCTACCACAAAATTATTTCATTGCTTACCCACAACTGTAATTTTGTTATGTTGTGAATCATAATGTAAATATCTGGTATGCAGGATAAGTGATATGTGACCCTCAAAAGGCTCAGGACCCAGAGGTTGAGAACCATTGCTCTATAAGCATAAATTCATGTCTGATACTACAAATCTGGAAAAGAACCTATGTTTGGGGAGCACACAGACCCCAGGGGTTATCCTACAATCATTAATTTGCCAAGTGGATATAGGTTTAAACTGCACTATAAATTTTTACCTCTCTGGCCTTTGATGAGTGAAGCCTGCAGAACTTGTCATAGAAGGCTCTTTGTACAGTGGATGGCATTAACACAGATACATACATATATGATCAAAGTTTTAACCTAAGTATTATAGAGTGCTCAGCCCCAAATAGGATGTCAATATAAAAATCCTCCACCAAGTCTCAGGGACCAAGTGGAAGAAAGCTCAGAAAGTTCTTAAGAGTGAGAGTTTTAATTAAGCCACTTATCATTTTAGAAAGGACTAGAAAGTGGCTCATCAGACCATGCCCTGATGAGGACCTAGTAATAGCTTATGACTTCCAAAGGAAGTTCAGTTTTTTTAATGGATGCGGCTCCTTGTAGGCTCACGATCATGCCCTAGGAGATAGCTTTACGGCCGTGAGTAGATAGGTAGCACAATATGGACTCAGTGAGTTATAAAGGAATCAAAATAAAACAATAATAAGGAAGAAATTAAGTTGGGGAATTGGGAAGTGGGTGGAACTTGGAGGTAAAGATAATCAAAACCTATTGTATGTATGTGTGGAATTCTTCAAAATAAAAAGCCATATTATAAAATACAGAAGAAACATTCCCTTAGAATGTTTGACAAAACAAATATCTGAGCTAATTATCTTTTCCATATATAGATTATTTTTCTATGTAATTTTCTATACAGAACCAATTTAAAATGAATGGCATGACAAGAAATTATGAAAGAGAAAGAGGGCATATTAAATCTGCCTCAAGGTACTGATGATACAACAAAGGATCTTTGGCCACTTTTATTTTAAGGCACTCAATTAACCTAAGCTAAAAAGATGATAACTTGCACAATTTTAAAAGAATCAAAAAGAAAGACGCTTTGATAGTCATACCTAAAATTGATTTTTATGCAATAACTCAAGGATTAATTTAGCAGTAAGGTTGAACAAAGTACTCTTGATGAAATACAGCTTCTGCATTTTAAGAGGAAATTAAACAGAATTACTTTAAATGTAGAGGTTGTAAGCAAAGAGATGTAGAGAATGTTAGGATAGCTCTACCTAGAAAACCAAGTTTCATTTAGATAAATTAACAGTTAGGAGAATTAATAGCAGCGTCGAGTCATAAGTTTTCAATCAGTGAGTTAATACCATTTTAGAGTTTCATGATTAGAGTACATACAGACTTTTTCATGAACTTGAAATTATTACAGTTGTAATGATGTACTGAGTACCTACGTGTTGTGGCTTGGATGTGAAATGTCCCTGCAATCTCATATGTCTAAACATTGGATTCCCAGCTGTTTGTACTATTTGGGGAGGTTACAGATCCTTAAGAAGAATGGCTCGGGTGGCAGAGGTCTGTAACTGAAAGGTGACCTCGTGAGCAAGAGCACAAACTTGCTTCCCTCATTTTCTGTCTCCTAGAATAGTCACTCTGTGGGGAGTCTAGACAACACAATGACTAACAACTAGGCTTTTACCATTCTTTCCCCATGCTGATGCAAAGTATGTTCTGAAACCTTGCTCCCAACTCAGTGGGTCCTCCCAGCCACAGGTTAATTTGATGGCTCACAATTATGATGACAAAAAGCAAGTAGAACACTATAACATAATAACCTTATTAACCATTGAGGACTGAGTCATTAGTAGCATATGTATAATCTCCTAAAGGAGCTAAAACTATAGCTAGAGAGATGAGGTAAACATATTCATATGAGCAAAATATGAAACATATGCATACAATGAAGTAAAAAGAAAAAATCTAAAGAAGCTATTCTCTCATATTCTATGAAAACACAGCTTCTTTCAGGAAGTCATGTTAAATTTCTGGGTATTAACTAAGTAGGAGTTCATTTTACCGAAACTGTGGGTGACATGTCAAAGATGGATGTTTCCCATGCTGTCAATGTCTGTCATGATAATGGTATGTGATAGAACAGGCAATATTTGAAAATCTAGGAACGGTGACACAAATGCAAATACATAGGTACATACACAGAGTGCTTAGGAAAATTTTTGAAATTATATTTGTGTAAAATACATCAAGATGCCAAGCTAGTGATATATATGGATACTTTAGGAAAACCAGCTCTATGTAGAAATACAGGCAAGTATGAATATCCTGTGACTGGTACACCTCTGAAAAGTAAGGTAAGCTGTAAATCACAAGTGTATCTTGCAACTCAGTAACTTACTGAAATGATGAGATAAATGTTCAAGTCTTGTATGACAATGTCTTTAAGAGTCATTGGAGACTAGTGGACATGTCCAGTAATCTATTTCGGAGTCTCTTTGGCTGTTGTGCTGAAAAAAATTCAGTAATCTAAAGGGAAACTGGGGAGATAAACTAGGAGATCATTCTATTGGAGTTTCTCATTAGGAAATAATGGTTATTTGGATTAAGCTGCTGACAATGGAATAAGTGGAAAACCATTGAATTATAGCTGCACTTAGATGCAAAACGATTAGGCTCTTTGGATAATACGGAAATTCCCAAACATTACCTGACAATACTGCATTTCATTGTTCCTCTCACTAGGATAGAGTACCTTCATTCCTTCAAATTTGACAATGATCCATCTTTTGACTTGTTTCTGCTACTAGAAAGCAACTAATCTGAGCGCAGACCTGACTCTAACAAGGGACACGCATGGACCAGTTTGCTGTAGGTTGAAAGACCACAAAGAAGAAAACTCACTTATCCCATCAAAAGTCATTGTTAAAACAGACCAGCTGCTGATCACCAGATACTTAAGAGAATGCAAACACAGTCAGATTAGTCAGTGAGTATGTAAATTATCTGGTCTCCAGGATGTCCTATCCTGTCTCAAAGAATCAGTATGTTACATTACATAGAAAGTAAAACAGGCCAGCCTACAGAGCTAGTTCCAGGACAGGCTCCAAAGCCACAGAGAAACCCTGTCTCGAAAAACCAAAAATAGAAGAATATTTTTGTCATTCATACTTCTAACAGAGGTTTAAAAACCAAAAAAAAAAAAAAAAAAAAAAAAAAAAAGAAAGTAAAACAGGTACTTTCTATGTAAAAAAGGAAAGAGATTAAACAGGAAATGTAAAGAATGTATGTAAGTAGAGCCAGTGAACTCACAAAGGTACATAAAAGAAATAAAGGCAAACATAGATCAGCACGTTACAATAAAAGAGAGAGAGAGAGAAACTAGAGTCATTATTACTAGCATTGTGAATGTACAAAGGGGACAAAATAGAAAGGAAAAGATAGAAAGGGGCAAAGGGGAGGAAAGCAAAGAAGGAAGAAGAGAAACCACTACACATTCTAGCTAGATATTTAAAATTAATACTATATATGAATCAGTAAATGTTGACGTGTATTAGTCTCTAAGAATAAACAGAAGAACTGGATGTCTGAGCCACAGAAGAAGTCTGTAGGAGTTCCTTGGAAAGGGGATCAGCTTCAGTGGCAGCAGACAGATTCTGCATCTATTTATAACTTTACCAGAAAGAGTTTAGAATATTTGCTGAAAGATTTACTTATAATGTCTCCAGAAAACTCTGAGCTTGACGCATAGTGATGAGTTCCTTTTCCTTTAATTAACACTATTGTTATCAACATCTTTAAAGTAATTTTAAACACTTTATATAATCAAGAATTTTAAGGTAAATTCTGATTAGATATGATAAATACTACTCACTTTGTAAAACAAAAGCAAGAAAATCAAAGAGCAGATTGCTGCTAAACAGGAGTCTATTTGCAAATTTGATGCAAATTCCTCACAAGAGGTATACCATTTTTTTTTTTTTCGAGACAGGGTTTCTCTGTGGTTTTGGAGCCTGTCCTGGAACTAGCTCTTGTAGACCAGGCTGGTCTCGAACTCACGGAGATCCGCCTGCCTCTGCCTCCCGAGTGCTGGGATTAAAGGCGTGCGCCACCACCGCCCAGCTACCATTTATTTTTTTAAAGTAGTCGTGGTTAGTCATTATAGAAGTCTGCATTATTTTGAGCTGAAGACATTGATGGAGAAGTTGAGGCAAACTGATGAAGTACTGTCTAAATTTAGTAAGATGATTATTTTTCTTCTGCTAATGAGTACAACAGAAAAAGGAGATAATTTTTCTTTTGAGTTTAAGGTAGTGTATTGGCACATAGTGTTGATTTATTTTCAGGAGGAGCATAAATGATGGTAGATTAGAGATAATGGCAGAACCTTATAATAAAAACAGGAAATAAGGCTCGCTGAAAAGTACCTTATATTACATGTGTGATGTCCCGGTTTTAAGGTACAAAGTGCTAACACTTTTAGTCCTCTACAGACATAAGGAAAATGAAATAAATCACACAGAAACATGTCTCGTTTCCTTCTGAAGGGAATTGATGTCAGCATCATTTTAGGAAATAACATTAATTCAGTTTGTTTTTTTAATTAGCATAAGCATCATTTGTACATATATGTTTGATAAGAAAACAAAAAAAAACCCTTCACCGTTAATTTTCAGGCGATTACAATTTTTAAATACTTAAAAAATTTACTCTTTTAAAGTATGCTTGCTGAACCGTGATTGTTCCCTTTTCAATTGTGTTAACAAACCAATTACTCAAGGACACCTGTAAATACAGGCAGGTTATTCTGAATACAATATTGATGGAAAAAATAAAGCTAAAGACACATAACTCATAGTGTATTTCTCTTCAAATGCTACTACAATTTTAGTAGAGAGAAACATAAACATTAGCTATGAAATATAATTAAGTAGAGAAAATTCATAGTTGGAATAATACTTTGTTTGTATTTAACTGTTTCTAAAAGTCTAAAATGAAGGCATTGTTTAACTGACAATTTAACCATTAATTTACAGTATGGGTCATATGTGCAGACATAGCTGATCTCAAGATTCAACAAACTTTCCTTTCTCTTCTTAGTAATGAAGCAAAAATATTTTTTAAAAAATATCTCACACTGGAAACATATTTTGTTTAATAGAAATAACTTCATATCTATAGAATAAAGCATCTGTAAATGACTTCTTTCTTCTTGAGTCAGGTTCTAACTATGCAGACCAGGCTCCCCTTGAAATAAATATTAAAGATTTTCCTGCCACTAACTCCAAAGTATTGGTATTAAAGACACATATCATCATATCTGACTTTGAAGTAAGATTCCTGTTGTGACAAAAAATGTTGATATTTTAAGATCAAACTTCAAACCAGAGAAGCTACTTATACTGTATTCTAACAATATTTCAAAAGGGCTGACAATTATTTACACAATCTATGATATCAAAGTAATTGAAAATGTTCCAATAGCCAAGTAATATTATGATATAGATTTTATGACATATTCATTTGGTTAACAAATCATTCAACACAGAGGTCAACAGCAGCAAAGATCTCTCCAAACAAGGAATAACTATTTAAAGAGAAAACAACAAAAAAATTAAAATAGTTTATCATTATGCCCCTGCACCTCTCAACAGTTAAGTCCTGTCCCTAGAGGGTAAAAGACTTGATACAATTGCTATGGAGTTCAATGCAGATATTTATTTTCATATTTTGGTTTATTTTACAAGTATTATTTTTGTTTGCATGTATCTGTGTATCATGTGCATGTCTGTTAGCTTTCAGAGGTCAGAAAACTTCGCTGAATCCCTAGGAACTGGAATTACAGATATGTTAGGAGCCAATTTTCTCCTAAAATCATTGCAGAAACCATCACCCTAGGGGAGTCTGCAGAGAACCTCACACCCCTAATTATGTTAGGAATCGCTCTATTGACAGAACCCACTTCACATTCCAAACTATCTAGTTCCCTAGGTGTGGCAACTCGTGACTTCTTGGCCTACAGTGACCTGACCGAAGATAACCTCCTGGCTACGTGACCTACATGAACCACGTGGCAAGAGCTCAGACCCCTGTGCCCATCCCCCAACTCCTTACCATATATAAAGCTATACCCCATCTCTAATAAACGGAGGCTCTGACAAATGTAGCATGGCCTTCTTCTTCTCTCCTAGCCCATTTATCTTACAGATAATGCCTCTCCGGGACCCTGGAATAACTGAACTGCCAGACGGTTACTCACCCTAGGCGAGGTAACCCGTCGAGGCAATTACACAGATAGTTGTGAGACGCAGTATGTGTGCTATGAACAAAAGCTGGGTCTTCTGCAAGAACATATTCAACTGCTTGTTTATTTCTCCAGCCTCTCTATGCATAATTATATTAGATTTTGTTTTTCAACTATTTCACAAGAAATGAAAATCCTCTAAAGTTTGAAGATGTCTTTGACTACATTTTTTTTTCCTAGTGTTCAGGAGATTATACACGACAGTATACTCAACAGAGTACAATGAAAGCAGAAAGTACTTAATAACGAGTTGCTATTTGAATACATAGTAATTAACTTGAAGAAACACAAAAATTAAACTTTTTAAATATAGTTGGCAAAAATGTTTTTGTATTCTAAGTAAACTGTATTTATAATCTCATGAAGGACTCCTGTGTGTGCTTGGTACAAGCCTGATTTTATGTGTATGAGTGTATTGTTATACCACAGCTTTACAGTACACTAAAAAGATTTTCATGATACCAGACCACTCAGAGTGCTCTAAATACCATGTTCTGGTGGACTAGTAACAAAAGACAAATGACATATCACAGTGAATTTAGAAACAAATATAAATGTATCAATCACAAATATGAAATATGCATCTTTGTGCAAATAAGTTCATAGGGTGCATGCCAATGAGATGAATGACTAAAAATACCAATAACCTAGAAGCGCTGACTCTGAACTCAGTTAGACTTCGATAGCTTTAGAGAAAACACTTAATAGAACACATTCATGTGGAATGACAGTAAGTTTGCATCCAGAATTGGCATATAAAAGCAAACTTAGAGCTGGTACCCAGATGATCGTCAGGCAGATGACACTCCTCAGATGAGTCACGAAAGGGAATACAGTATAATTGGTCTGTGTCTGTCTGTGTGTGTCTGCCTGTGCTCTGTGATTATGCCTGGAGGTGGCACACTTTTATTTCTTTTCTTTTATGAATGGAATCAGAAATTCTGGTTATGGAGTTTGTGAAAATTCACTTTAGCAAGAAAGACAAGCATGGATCTATATAGAAAGCTGAAAAACACAAGATTTCCTAAGTAAATTGGGAGTGTGAGGATCACGAGAGATGGGAGGAAGGAAGGGGGGAGAAGAAAAAATGAACAGCTCATTAAAAACAATAAAAAAGAAAAGGTATGTTAGCAACAAATCATGAATAATAGTTAAAACCAATAATGTCAGAAAACACTGGGAAGTGAACTGTAAATACTGAATATGTGAAAAATACCCTGTGTTAACAAGTTCGCTTGCCTACTAATGATATCAGGAGATGATAGAACTTTTAAAAATGGAGGTCTGTTAGCAGATCCTTGGGTAATTGGGGCCATGAGTACGAACCGTCTTGTGGGCCCATGCATCTTCCACAGCCTCTCTGCTTCCTGGATAATGAGAATAGTTTTTTCTACTCTATTCCTCACGTGGGATGCCAACAGAGGCCTCACTTCTGTTCATCCAGTCATGAGTTGAGACTTTTTACACAGGGAGGAAAACTTATCTTTTTCACACATAAGCTAATTTTCTTGGCTATTTTGTTGGAACAGTAGAAAATTGAGTGAGAGGCTCTAGAATATTCCATCAACCACTGTTACAAACTCTTCTGTAGAGCTATACTCAATTATTTTGTTAATATTATAATGTTAAAAAAGAAAATGAAGAAAGTAGTTAAACCTTATGCCTGGCTTTTGTAAAACTAAGCATGCAGCAGGAGACATGTGAAATGGGTGGGAGAATAGAAGAGCTGGAAGACAGGAAGAAAGATTATGGAATGCTTTTATCTGGATCACACAAATATTCGAATCGTAAACTCAGAGCTTCTTTACATACCTTATCTGAGTTTATACAAGAATCAAGAATGTTTCCACCAATTCTAGGGCTTTTGGGGAGGCATGGCTCAGGGCCTCCACTCCTCAAGCTGAACTATTTTCCTCGGATGGATTCAGGAAAAATTAGAGGTTGTTGGTTTCAGTACTGTAACCCCTGGTGACCACACCATGTTCCAGTTGGTTGTTTCGATCCAATCCTCAGACATATGGCCTTGACTAAGTTAAATGAACCACAAAATAGAAAGAAGAAATAAAATAGTGTGGAAAAGGCTGGGGTTTTTAAGGATAGGAAGGAAATAAGGGAGCATGTAAAGAGGAAAAAAAATGTAACACTACATACATGTATAGAATTGACAAAATATAACTACAAAATTAAAATATAAAGTGGATATATGACATTAGTAAGTGCAAATGATGGTAAATAAACAACAGATATAGCTATAGAATCTTTTGGCCATAGTAAAATGATTAGAATGCAAATTCAGAGCACTTAATATTGATTGTATCATTCTTGCTAAAGGTAATATTTATATGATTCATTGAACATAGAGAAGTAGATCTAGTCCCTAACTAGATACTTTATCCCTGCCAAGTGTTGTTCATGGTACATAGAAGTTATTCTGTACACTACCAGAGGAGAAACCAAATTACAAGTTGTATGATCTATAATGGTGACATGTCTGATTGACATGTTGTGATAATGGAGCTAATGTTGAAGGAGTAACCAACCACTATCTGGTTGGATTTAAGACCTAATCCATGATATGTAACTCATGCCAGATGCTGGCTAGCTAAAAGCCCAAGACTGGATAGTCTATAGGCCTATATGAAAATCAAGTGCTATTGTTATTTTAAAGGAACAGAGCAATGAAATGACTCCTAATGAAATTCTGCTATACCCATAGCTAACTGTCTATCTCAGACATCATCTGAGATTATTATATTTTGCAGTTCATGAAAACTAATGCTCAGGTTCACAACTAAAATTTTTCACGGAATGAGAAACCTTGAAACACTTATTCCTGAATGGGGTGTCTTTAGCCATCGCCTCCCCACAGCCTCAGAAAGCTATGAGAAAGAGAAGGCAAAAGCAAATACAGGAACTGTTCTCAGTCACGTAGGGAAGCTCACAGCAGACTTTTAAAAGAAATTTGAATAGAGAAAAGTGAGCAACTAGTTGTACTACAGTGTACTGAATAGTTTTGTGTGCCAACCTGATACAAGCTAGAATCATCATAGAAGAAAACTCTTTGAAATCAAGCTGTAAGGTATATTATCATTTACTGATTAATGGGGGAGAACTCAGCCCATAGAGGTGGTGCTATACCTGGACTGCTGCTGGTCCTGGGTTCTATAAGGTAGATTGAGCAAGTAATTAGAAGCAAGCCAGTAAGCATCACTGTGTCATGGCCTCTGCATCATTTTCTGTACTGGGACCCCCCCCCCCCCTGTTTGAATTCCTATCTTGACTTCCTTTAGTGATGAACAATAATGATGAAGTGTAATGTCAGGAGCCATTTTCCCAAAGATTATAGCAGGGACCATTGTCCTGGGGATGTTTGCGGAGAGCCCCACACCCCAACTGTATTGAGATCTTTTCTTTGGCGGAGCCCGCCCCACACCCAACTATCTTGACAGTTATCTGTTAGCGGAACCTGCCCCACATTCCAACTATCTAGAGAATTGTTTGTGGTTGGAATCACAAAAGGAACGATTCTGCTTGCGTAGAGAATGGCTATAGCTGCCCCAGAAAGATCCCTCCCTGTCCTTGACATGCCCCTGCCCCCATCCCAAGCCAAACTCCTCATTCAAGGGCTACACAAGCCACAACCATTCCGCTAATAAAGTGAGACCGTGACAAAAACTCTGCTTGGTCTCCTTCCTGTCTCCCGCCCATGTCTTTTTCAGAAAGCGCTTCTTTGGGACCCTGGAATAACTGACCCGCTGAGTGGGTCACGGTGTAAGCAATATAAATCTTTTCCTCCCCAACTTGCTGTTTGGTCATGGTATTTTGCCTCAGAAATAGAAACCCTTACTAAGACATCCAATGTAGCAAGGGTCTTCTAGTTAGAAGATTACTCTCTGATAACTGTAGGGGCATATAATCTCTACATATATTCTACTTCACATAAAACACTTCATGAAATTAATATTTTATTCATTAAAATCCCACTATATTTGGTATGACCATATGTTAGATATAAAAACTATGTAAAGGGCTGAGTGTGTCTAAATGATATATGGCTATGAAAGGAAGTTTAAGTTAGCTTATTAGCTTGAGATAATCAAGGTGTGTTAATAGAGTCATCAAGTATCTCATGTTTCACAAGTGGATGAGGGGACTAATATCAACAGTAGAATCTCAGTATTTCCCATCAAATTCCTGGTTTACAGGAGCAGTTAAATTTATTTGCTTGTCCTTTAAATAAATGAGACAAATGTATGTCGAGACTTGTGAAATCCCAAGTATTGGAATGATTAGATAAATAAAAGAATCTAAGTGACTGGAAATTTACTTCAACTACTAAAAGCTTTCATGCTAGCCTTTTCTGAAATGTATATGTCGGCTGAAGTCTTCCTGTGCCCATCTCTATTTGTTTCATACCAAATGCACACCCTCGTTAGGTGGGTAACTACTAATAGAAAGCAATCCTCTTTGGCCCAAATATCATCCCATGTGTTCAACATTCAATCTGACTCCTGGGAACCAATTATCTAGTTAGTAGCAGGGACAAAATATTTCTAGAATATAACTTTTCCATGAATCTATAATTAAATTTGAAGTCATGGAGAAATAAGTATGAGATTAAGTTTTATGCATTCCTAATAAAGAAGCATGTAAACTTTGTATTCAGCATGCTATAAATATGGGACTGTGGATTATGCACTACTCCTTGGAGCTGGCACAGGTATTTAATCTTTATCAATTAATTTAATAAATATGAAATGAAATGTGGTCCACCACAGATTTCTTAATTTACCAATGAAAATAAATCTGATGACTCACAAATAGCAATCTTAAAATGCAATTTGGTTAAAACCCTATACAATCGCACTGATTGCATCTCCTGAAAGGTCGATAAGATATTTTCTTCATAACATCAAAGAAAAAATAAAAGGTCAGTACAATTTTTGAAACTTTCATAATTTCTGATATCTGTATTTTATGACACTTAATTTGAGTTGTACTGAAATAACTTCCTGATTGCTCTACGGCTCAAGAGAGGAGAGGCAAATGCGATCCATGGCATCTTATCAGGCCAAAGGAAACTATGAATCTCATAATAATCAGAGGAAGCTGAGCTGCAAAATATGCAGATAGCTTGCATGCCTGGACTAGAATAACAGGTCTTCTGATCTGTACCAGCAAGAATTTCAAAATCTGAGGAATACACATTGAGTGATCAACTTATTCATGACTTCTCAATACTTTTCCTACTTGGTTAAGCTATTGTACCACACAATTCTTTAGCTGACTAGAAGACCACTTTAACTTGATGGAATACTTTGAAATATAATCCTTTATTGTACATCATTAATACTTCTAGATTCAATTGCATATTTTTACTTATTTCTGGATATTCTAGAGAAAGAGAGAGTTGAGGAATTATTGAATACTAAATTATAGGTTAACCTCAATTCCTGTAGGTTCAAGATGTCCATAATTAATTGCCTGAAGTAGATCCAGAAAATGAAGCTCCCACACTATAGAGAACCTTAGATACATTGCTGACTGTCTGAAGAGTTTAAGGGCTTGAGAATCATATATGAAATGAGAGATCTTTTACTGAAAGTTTTCACCTATTGAAAGTAAAATTCTGTTCTATTCCATTGGTCGA
>NC_022027.1:36687748-36705357 GCF_000317375.1 Microtus ochrogaster | reverse complement strand
AAAATTCTGTACTTTTGAATATTAACAAGAGTGATAGCTATATTCGTTTTGTCAATTTGACTATATCTTGAATTAACTAAGACACAAAAGTAGGGCACACCTGTGAGGGATAGTTTCCCTAATTTGAAGTTGGAAAATCAGATTCTGATATGTATCTTTTAGGTGGGAAGACACACTTTCAGTACAGATCTATTGATGTGGGAAGACCTGCTTCTACACTGGACCATGACATTTGCAGGAAGCCTATACAAGTACCTGGAATAAAGGAAAGTTTTGCTCATTGCCAACTTGTTAGCAAGTCTATTCCTTCACTAGCATTGGAGCCTATGTCTTCCAGATTCCAGCATATGCTGAAGACAAGGTGAGACATCCAGCCTCTGGACTGAACAACTACTTGATACTTGTTCCATTCATAGATAACCATTGTTGGATTAGCTGGACCACAGCCTGTAAGTCATTCTAATAATTCTCTTTCTATTTATAGAGATTCATTCCTTAACTTTCATTACTATAGAGAATGCCGACTAACAAATTGAGTAATAATTTTGATATGTTATTTAGAAATAGCTGATTGTTTAGTATTAAAATATATGTGCATGTTTTAGAATTTTTAAATCCTAGTTTAAATATGGCCATTGAACCATTATTTAAACAAAATAATTAAATATATTTACAAGGCTATAGTATGTGTACAATATTTTGTGAGCAGAAAAACTTTCAAATTAAATTATTTCAGTAGAATTTTTTGTTTTAAAGTATTACTGTTAAATGCACATTAAATTATATATGTTCTAGATTTTGTAAAAGGATAAAACTGAAAAATGTTAATGTCATAAGTAAATCTAAATAAGTACCTGAGAGAAATACTGTCACATGGAAACCTCTGTTAATTTAGTTGCTTTTCTATGTGCTTGCACACAGTTATAACTGAATGCATATTCAGCCTCTCATTCCCTTTCCAGTTTGAAAGAGAGCTCATTATGTATTAATCCATTCAGACTTTACTCTCCTACCATGCGCCTCTCCCCACGACCAAATCTTACTTCCTTTGTCTTACATCACATTTCCCTTGCTTTTCTCATTCTCATTTCCATGAGTTACTTTTCTTGACCAAGAAAATCTCACTGGAAGCATTTAGAATTATTGCTTGTTACTCTACAAATACATTTTACATAATGTTTACTATAAATATATTATTTACTTTTTTCAACTTTATAGTTAATTAAAACAAATGCAAACAAGTATCACTAATATTTAACTTTTCAGACTATCAGTTTTTGGATAATGTTTTAATTTTTGAATAAATTTCAATACATTAATCATTTTTATGTTTTATAGACATATTTGGGTAATCAGTTTTCATTCCTAGCTTAATGCAAAGATTCATATTGAATAACCATTCTTCTCTCTGTATTTTTACCAAATTCATCAATGTTTTAGTAGCACACAAAACATATTGATTAGTAAATACCAGAACATCTGCTGAGGCTAGTACAATTTGTAATCTTTTAATCACAATATAAACAAACATTATAGAAATCAATCCTTTGAGAAATTAAAATTTTAAGTTAAGATTTGTTAAAAAGTATTTTTGTATAAATTAAACTGAATACTTAGAAATGTAATCATAAAATCTAAATACAAAGCCCACTTCCTGTGACACTGAAACTTAATGATGCTTTAGCCATGGTAGCACTAAATAGAATTCTTTTTAAAAGTTTCTTTAATTCACATCTTAGGTGGAAATAAAACTTATTTAATGCAAATTAGTGACACAGAGTAAAACAGTGTTTTAAACTTAAGGAATAAGTTAAAGTGATTTTATTGTGGGTACTATGACATTTAGACATAAATGACATAAATATCTCCTTTAATGACAAAAAGTACTAACTACAGGATTGATATTACATGGCTACTGGGTATTAATAACTTCCTTGCCATTTTACATATTGAAGGTTGAATTCACAAACATTGTACTTAGAAGATATAAGTAAGTCAGAAAACTACAAAATATTGTTGGCTGTTGGTAATGTCCATAAAATGATAAAGTTATTCTCTCATATAGCTTATCACTAAGAAGTATCTTATAAAGATGTTAAGATAATGCAAACCACTAAATTTTCTCACAAGGAAGAGCATCTCAATGAGTTCTTATTATTTACAAAATGATATTGTGTAGCTCATTTTACAATCAAATATTGTTGAGAGTTGAAAATTTTACCTCAGAAGCCTGAGGCTATAGCATTATAGTCTGCATTTATCCAAATACAGATGACAGTTCACATTACTGAACACTTGTGATGGTTAATATGACCGCAGTCATGTGCAAGTCAAGGGGCAGATTTCAATGCTTTCTTATACTGAGAGATTTTTGATCACCCAGTGAGTTGACGTCTTAGCACAGAACTCCATGCTGGTTAGTGTAAAGGAGAACACAGAAGAAAGAACTAAGGAATCTTCAGCTCAAACAGGCCTGTGTATCTGCCTCTCCAACATTGACATTTTTATAATTCCAAGATTGCAACTTGAAAATAAATGTGGTTTGAGTTTTTATAGCACCTAACAATTACTCTATTTTTATAATTGGATGTGGCAAAAAATGATGCATATTTGAATAAAATTGAAAAAATAAAGAAACGACTATTATCGCTTGTAAAGAAAATGTTGCTATGCTGTAAAGCAAGAAACAAAACAACAAATAAAGCATACTATGCAAACAAATTTTAAAAAGAACTCTTGACATTGACAGAGCAACAAAATGTAGATCTGAAACATAAAACATACTATATATATCATATAAATGACAAATAATAGGTATTAAAGGAATTACTCCAGAAATGTATGTTTAATGAAATAATTCATTAAAACATACCTCTCTTGTTTTTTGTCAATGGATGTTTGCACTTAGAAAACATTCTCTTTAAGGTAGACTAAACTTTGAAATATAGTTTCTTTTAAGACTTGACCTTCTGCATGCTGAGGACATTCTCTCATAGGACTTCATCTGTTAAGTCCTGGCTAGGGATGCAATTGGCAGAACGAATTCTAAAACATAGAGTTGGGTTGGACATGACACTTACCTGCTTGATTCGTGGTTACATTTACAGACACATACTGCTGGGTCTCTGGGCTCAAGTCGGAAACTCCATTCACTGCCCCAATTTCAAAGGTATAGTTTGTGTGAGCAAGAAGATCCACCATCATGACAGAGGTATTTGTCAGGCCGATTTGCTGGGGGAGGTACCTGACATGATCTCCACACTCCTCACACACCCCTGCATGGGAGTTGCACTTCTTGCATGCAATATAATATGACACATCTTTCCTTCCACCAGTGTCAGCAGGCGGAATCCACTCCAGAAAGACACTAGTTTCATTAACATTTGAGATGGCATTCCGAGGAGCTGAGGGGGGTCCTGGTTTGCAAAGTAAAGTGAGAAAACATATTTAAGATGATATTCATTAGTGTCCTTTATCATCCTAATTCCTGGCCCGGAGAAAACTAAATTTATAATTAATATTTATGTCCTATTTTATAATAATTTTTAAAAATTAAAATTTTAGAAAAATGTTGGTGTTTATGCAACATAAAAATCATCATTTACTTTTGCTCTGGTATAAGCTTATTTAATAGAATCAGATGTTTTTATTAAACTAGATGTTCATAATTATGGAATAAATTGATGTATTTATAGAAATGTTACATCATGTTTATGCTTAAAAACATAGTAACTATGTTTGCTTAAAAGCTTTCTAAACTGCACAAAAAAAATCCAAGTCTTTGTACACTGAATAATATTTTTTCCCATTGAAAGTCGGAAGTAACTATGAAGTCTCTGTTAAACAACAGCATTGGTAAAAGGAGAACTTTTCTATAAGGCTCTTTACAATAGATTCTACAGAAAAGTAATTGGATGCATAGAAAATGAACAGAATTTGAAGCTCTCCTGAGAGAACACAGCTCAGGGATAAAAGCAGAAGGTCAAGACCACTGTTTAGAAACTAGGTTCTTTCACTTACAGCAATTCAACATCAGAATTTTAACTGAGGTTGGAAATTCTAGTAAAGATGATGCAATGTGAGTAGAAAGTGTTCGGTGTTATGGGATATTTTCAATCTTGTAGTTTACCACCATAAGAAAAAAAACATGCAATTAAAATACTCAAATAGATACATCATCTTAGACTAATACATTGACAGCTTCTCTAATTTCATGTAGTTTTTATCACACATTTCATTTTTACACATGGACAGATTTGATTGCTTAAAAGCTTTCTCGTCTAAATGAAAACAACAGTCAATATCATTTTATCTGTTTCAGAACCTAATTATTCATGTACAAAGAGGAAACAAAATGAATTTCTATAAGTTAAAATTTTAAAAGTTTAAATATTTAAATTTTAGTCAGCCTTAAATGTTATGTGATCATGTGTTCTCAAACAAGCTTGCCCTTATGTTTGTTTGAGACTGTCTTTGTGTAAGTTTCAAAATGAGTAACTCTGCCAGACAAAGATCTCATCAGTACATGTCCCTAATAGTGGTGAAATGGAGTCTTCTTTTATTTTAATAAATTATAAACATGAATTAATCTTGCTAAGTTAGCCTAATATGTGTGTGTTCCAAATAAATGTAAGTCTCGAGTTTTATTTCAACCTTACATAACTCCACCATCTTTGATGAATATATTTAAAGGTAATTTAAGAAGAGAACTGGTGTTTAGGACAGTTTTACAACTACATTTAAATAGAACAACTCTGTATCTAAGGTCTTAGCTTGCTTCTCTCAAGCATTCCCAAAATGCCCATCACGGAACCTTAGGAAGTATTATATGCATTCATTCTTCCACATTACTATTTCAACAGCCACTTTTTAATCCACAAATATATTTAGAGATAGGAATAAAAGTATTATTATTTATTACAGACTTTGGATTATTTAATAGAAAAATTTAGAGTTAGTATGATTTCATGTAAAAAAAATGGACTTAACATTTAAGAAAGAAGATGAAACAGACCTGAGGCATGTCAAATTCCAATTTTATTGCTACCAACTGAATTCCACTTGCATTTGTTTCTTTGTTCTAAATCAACAAAAGTATGCCTGGCTGGCTTCTTTTACTTAAAACTCTGGTAATAACACATCCACAGCTGTGGGTCACACATCACCAAGAAAACAAAGTTCAAGTGATACTACAAAGTAGTAGGAAAATTAAAGGATTCAACTTAGCCTACATCTAAAACACGCCACAGTCTTAACAGTCGTTAAGATGTGTGGACCGTGGAATAGTTGAGAGAAGGATTCCTGGCTTACGTATATTCATTAGATTCTTGGCTTTTGTTTCTGCTTGGTTTTGTTTGATAGATTCCTAAAACTCTGTTCCTAGAATTTATATCTTAAAAGGAATTTCAATCATAAATACAAGTATAAAATGTCAATGGCAAAACAAAGCTCAAGATCTTCTGAAACTCAGGCAAGCCATTAGGGGATCATGAGCAGCTGTGGTACTCTGAATCAAACTGAAAACAGACACACACACTCAAAGTGATACTAGTAAAAACAACTATCAATTACTCCTTTGGACACAACAGTAGAAATCCACAGAGCTGAAGATGGAGAAAATGTGAAATCTGTGTACGTTAATTCCAAAGGAGAGTTAAGAAATTCTTACCACCAAATCAAAGCCTTCCCTTTGAGTCCAAAAATAAAAAAAATAAAAATGCTAAAAATGTAAACTATGGCTGGATCAGTTAAATCAGTCTACAAATACACACCGTTGTGAAATGTATGGAATGATCTGACACCATATTTTTAGTGTGTCCTTCTGATGCACTCATTTGCTGTTTGTTACAACTTACATTTACGTATTAAACACTGCTTGAATTCCACTGTAACAAAATATTTTATCATTCTAGTAAACTATCACAACAAAAGTGTGTATAATACTCTAACTTATTGAGAAGGTATTTCATAGCTACTAATCATTTGGTCAACAAAATCATTACCCTTGGTTTACAAAGAGTGATTTTTCAGTTATATATAAAACTCAGCCACTGAAATTTGTTTAAAATCAACTTGTGATTATTTTATGTAATGTCATCAATACTATTTTCTGTCAATAGAGCAATGAAAAATGTATGGTCTCACGAACATTATTTAGTGTACATATAGTTAACTGGCAACTAACAAATAAAGTGAAGGCAGGCCACAAGTGGTACACACATTGTGAAGAAAGATATATTCACTTTTCTTCTTTATACTTATTTTTTCTCACTTATTATAGACAGTTTACTAGTGAAAATTATCTACAAGTATAGTCACCAAGCAAGCAAATGATGGGGAACCTTGTTAGCCAACCATCTTTAAGTGTATAAATAGCCACATTAGGTTTCCACAAATATATTAAAATTAAATATATATATATATATATATAATTTGGTAGATGTGCATTTATGTTCTACAAATATTGATAATAGTGCTTAATATATAATCTACACTGATTATTTGATCACATGTGAAGCTTTTATAATGGTCAATAACTTTAACTAAAAAGACACATTGCAGGTGCATGAAAATCTAGATTGAAAGTTGGGCTTTATATAGTGTTCTCATCTGATTTGCCACCTTGATTGTCATGCTTTCAGACTGTGCCTTTATATTTTGGCAAATGACCTCTGTCTGGATAGCCCCACAGCTTGGTCATGTAGGCTAGAAGTTGTTGAAGCTGTGATTTGTTGTGTAATTATAAGTTCAGAAAACTGTCTTCAAAGGAATTATATAACAAATCTGATGTGAAAAGACAAAAAAGATTTGCTGAAGTCAAGTATACTAAATTAAACCACAAAATAAAAGGAATTGTTTATTAGTGCCTTGGATATTGAATTTGAAGTGAGGGAATAGGATACTTCTGACAGCTTATCATAAGAGGACATTTATTTTTCAGTGCTTACCCAAGGAATTTAAAATGTGGAAAAGGACCTGCATTAGAGGGGCCTGTTCATAAAACACAACAGGCTCCATTATGCTCTTTCTACAAACTGGTGAAAGGGAACATCACCAAATAGCCACGGGGTTCCTTACTTGTGCATGCCATTGTGGGCGGATCAGATTCCCTCCTGAAATAATCCTTTTCACAGACACAAGAGGTGGAAGCTTCCTCATGGGTGTAACTGTGAGGTGGACATTTGCTGCAGCTCTGGCTGTGAGGAGAAGCTTTGAAGAACCCAGGTCTGCACACTGTCAAGAGAAATGAGAGACTAAGCTTTTTCCTAGGAACAGAAGTAGTGCTTGCTTGTGACTAAGGTATTATTTTGACAAGCATATACACAAGCTACAGAGAAGGCAGTCTTTGCACCACTTTCAAGAATTTTCCAGACGCTCCCTGATCACACATAGCAGAGCATCCAGATAATCAAATATTCAAATTAACACGCATGGAATGTACATAATTTAATATTCCTATGCTACTGGAGCTTGAAAGACATTATTGTTTTTTTAAAAGATACATATTTGTATGTGTTTACAACAGAAACAGTCCAATAGGTAGAGTTGTGACTCTTTATTAGAGAAATCATATTAAAGAAATACAACTTTCATATATAATTCTACACTGGTACGGCATATAACAGTTTCCAACTTTTTTTATTATTAAATTTGTAAATTAAGGGCTATGGAACTGGCACAGCAGTAAGGTACTTGTCATACAGGTATGAGGACTGTAGTCAGGGTTTCCACAAAACATTGATGTGCTAGGTGGGCTTGGTGCCATGCTGGAAATCCTAGAGACTTTGAGGGGATATGGGCAAAACTCAGAGCAAACATGGTAGCTAAACTAGCCAAAAATGTGAGTTCTGAATTCAGCCAGCAGCGTGTCTTTAACATACAAGATAGAAAGTAAATAAGGTAGATAGTGTAGTTCAACCTTGGGCCTCCATATTCAGGAACACAAACACAAGAATGAGTCCATACATATGCAAACACACAAACGCACACATATGCACGCTCCACATACAAATACACAACACGTTTGAAAACTTGATTAATGAGTATATACTGAAAGTTTCCCAAGTTTTATTATAATGCATGATTATCTGAAATATTTTCCATACAATATAGAGACTTCAAGAGTATCATATTTTTGGCATTTTTATTGCATTTTGAAGATGTGTTTTGGGTCACTTACTAACTCGGGATTTAGGTATCTAATACAATAAATACTATCACACTACAAAAATCTGTAATAATTATAAAAATGGAAAGCAAATCTTTTTATTCAGTTTTATGTGCAGAGAAATTTTCTCAGTGTTTCATCATGTCAGGTGTCAATAAGTGCAAGGGATACTTAAATTGGTGATACAGTCTGAAGACTGCTACTACATTGCATAGAATCAAATAGAAATCATTTTCTAGTATTTGTTTTAACTTCTTAGGTCGTGTAAGCTTGTTTTCATGAAGTGGATCTTTTACTCTGTGCATGCAATCAGAGTTCATGTACTTCCCCTCCTCAATGGCTTATAAATTCCAATATCAATATTCCTCAGAGTTTGGTCAATATTAAGCAACTACACTGAGGCTTTGAATAACCGGCTTATTTTACTTGTAGCTAATATATTTTATTTTATGTTTTCCCTTTTCAAGATTCTCTACATAGGCTGAAGAATGTTTATTAAACTATCAATGCAATTTTGTTGAAGCTCATAGAGGCATTTATATTTCAATGGGATAGACATAATGAGCTCTGGGTAATTTTCATCTGCTATGAGTGACCCCAGGTTTTAGTAATCCATGCTGAGGCTTTCTGCCATCACTCCGAATAATCAGGAATTGGCAACATAAAGAGGTACTATTTTTTTAGTCCATCTAATTACGGTGATAGTGAAGCCTTAATGCTCTTACAAATTCATAGCAAATGTGAAGGCATTTGAGAGATAAGAAGAGCTTTCTGATAGTATTAGGACATTCCAGTAGTTAAATGATTAGAAGATTTAAATATTATTTTACTTATAATAGGATTCCTTAGCTGCCAATAGCATAATTAGCTGTTATCCAATTTTTCTTCTTTTATCCTTTCAGTACAACCATTTTCACTTTAAACTATTTGCTTTCAAAGGCATGAAGTGCAAATCCACATGTCCTCCATATCTGATTCATGTTTTATTGAAGAATCTTCTTTATATTTTAAAAAAAGTCATTATATTTTTAATTATATATATTTTTGAAATATAGTTATATTTTATTTTATTCATTCTTTATATTATTACATCCTGACTAAAGTCTGTTCTCCCTCCACTCCTTCTAGTCCCTGAACCCCCCTTCAGCCAGATCCATGCCTCCATTTCCTTTCAGAAAAGAGCAGATCTTCTGCAAATCAACCTAACATGGCATATCAAAATACAATAAGACTAAGCAAACAGATTCATATCAAGTTGGTTGGGGGTTCTAAGAGTAGGCAAAAGAGTCACAGACAGCCCCTGCTCCCACTTTTAGGAGTTACACAAAACCCCAAACTACAAAATTTAGCATATATGCCAAGGACCTAGCTCAGACCCATGCAGGTTCCTTGAGTGTTAGTTCAGTCTCTGTGAGCCCCCTATGGGCCATGGTTCATTGAATCTGTGGGCCTTGTTTGTGTGGTACCCCCTGTTCCTCTGGCTCCATCCTATACCCACCTCTTAGGAGTCCCTGAGTTCCACCTAATGCTTGACTATGGGTCTCTACATCTGCTGCCTTAAGTTTCAGTGGCTTGTAGAAAACCTCTCTGATGATGATTATGCTAGGCTAAAGTCAATGGGTAGAGCACAGTATTGCTACAAATCATGTCACTGACTTTTTTTTTTTTTTTTCCAGTCAAGTCTGGTGCTGTTCTAGGTCTCTGAGCTATCCAGCCTCTGGTTCCTGGCCATTCAGTGTCAAGCATAGGCGCCCTCTTCTGGCATGGACCTCAGATTGGAACAATCATTGATTCTCTACTCCCACAAATTCTGTGCCACTATTATTATCCCTGCACATCTATCAGGCAGCAGGTTGAAGGTTTTGTGGCTGGGAAGATGTCTCAGTCCCACTACTGAAGCCTTGCTTTGTTACAAAGCCGGTTCAGGCTCTGTATACCCATTATTAATAGTTTTCCTAGGGTCACCCTACAAGATTGCAGGAAGTTTCTATTGCATTAGGTTTACCCATAACCTCAGTAATGCCCCCTTATTCCATTAATCTTTCCCATGACTCTCTCATCCCCTCCCCGTTATGATCCTTCCTGTTCCCATCCCCACCTGCCCCCCTGGTTCATCCATGAGATCTTATCGTGTGTGCGTGTGTGTTTTGTGTGTGAGTGTGTACACAAATGCTATGGTTGAGTGATACAAGGTTAGAGAAGAACCTCTCTCCATCCCCTCACCAGTATGATCCCGCCGTTCCCTTCCCCATAAGCTCCCCCAGGCTATCCCATGAGATTTTATCATGTGTGTGTGTGTGTGTGTGTGTGTGTGTGTGTGTGTGTGTGTGTGTGTTGGAGGAGAGAACTTCTTGTCAGTTCCTGGCTGCCCTGATAGGACCTGAAATGATCACACAGAAACTGTATTAATTAAATCACTGGCCCATTAGCTATAGCTTCTTATTGTCTAACTCTTACATATTAATTTAGCCCATTTCAATTAATCTGTATATCAACACAAGGTCATGACCTACTAGCAAACTTTCAGCACATCTATCTCCTGCAGGTAATGGTGTCTCTTTGACTCTGTCTCCTTTCTCCTAGCATACAGCCGAACTTTGCCTACCTACTTCTGTTCTTCCCTGCCATAAGCTCAGAGCAGGTCCTTATTCATTAACCAATAAAAGCAACATCTACAGAAGGACCTCCCACACCGTGTGTGTGTGTGTGTGTGTGTGTGTGTGTGTGTGTGTACAAAAATTCTATGGGTGAGTGACTGCAGGTCAGTGAACAACCTCCTTCCGTCCCCTCCCCCATGTGATCCCTCCTGTTCCCATCCCCACTCTCAGTCCATCCCTGAGATCTTTTTGTGTGTGTGTATGTGTGTGTGTGTGCATGCGTGTCTGTGTGTGTGTGTGTGTGTGTGTGTGTGTATACAAAAATGCTAGGGGTGAGTGACTACAGGTCAGAGAACAACTTACAGAACCAATTTTCTTTCTCCAGCCAGTCTCTTCCATATCACCTCCCCAATGCCTGTTTTTAAGAAGTCCATTTTAACACAGATACTTTTTTATATGACAATGTTGCTGAAGCCCTATCATGTAAAGTATGGTTTGGCAACAACAACAAAAAATGTGACTGGCAATGTATGGAGACTACGGGAGATTTTATTGAATCACTATTCAGATATATAACTATGACATGATGACTAAGATATTGGAACAAATATTGGAATAAATGTATACCACCCGCAGCTATGAAAAAGGCTCCTCCTATCAGACCAGTGAGATGACTCAATATATTAAGGCTTCTTGCACCAAGTCTGATAATCTCTCTCAGTCTGAATTACACATGGTTCTGAGTTTACCTTCAATACTTTATATCATTCAGTGGTGTAACAGTACTGTGAATTCAATAGAAATATTTTGCGTGTTTGATTTAGGTATTTTCCCAGGCTACTGTTATGTGATGATCTTCTCAACCTGGGAAGTGGAATAACATCAGCCTCCACTCACCACAGATACACCATGAATGACACAGACTTTGTGTTCCACATAATGGATTTTATTGAGACATTTAGTATATATCCTGTAAAACACTGATGAGATCCCCACCAACACTTTAATAACACTTAACACCCTGCCTTCTTCTGACTGCCTTGGTTCCATTTTTATAATAACATTGGTTGCTTAACAATATTTCCAACTTAATGTGGGATGTCCTTCTGTATACAGTGAGTGTGTCTTTTTACCTTTGGTTAATAAATAAACTACTATGGCATATTACACGCAGAATGTAGCTAGGAGGGAAGTCCAAGGAGAGATGGGGGAAAAGGCAATGCCTGGGAGACACCAGCAGCCACTGGAGAAGCAAGATGTGAAGTAACAAGTCACAGGTTTCACGGTAAAACATAGAATAATAGAAATGAAATAATTTAAGTAATAAGAACTTGCTAATAATAAATTTCAGCTAATAGGAAAAGTAGTTTATAATTAATATTAAGCCTCATAGTGGTTATTTGGGAACTGTCAGGAAACCTCCAGTTACATCAACCCCAGATGAGTTATTTAGTGCACAGCCCATCCTAAAGAGCATTTGTGCATGAAACTGTTTTCTTTGGTTAAGCAGAAGTTTTGAGTATTCAGAACTTTCCAGTTTCACAGTAAGTCACAGTTTTCAGCAGGGGTGTGATAGTCTATAAAGTACAGTTTAAGAGTCATTTCACAACAGCACAGGAAATGTAACAGAGATAGGAAAGAAAAAGTTAGTCTATTTTGGTATTGAATTAATTCATACAAAGAAAATGTTGTAGATAAGACTTGGTGAATTCAATGATTTAGTGGCTTACTTCATGAATAAAATGAACTAGGAGAACATTTTTAGGATGACTTGAAATATTTGGAATAACATGTACTGAAAATGTCTGAGCTGCGTTCTCAGATTGGTGAACATTTGATTCTAAAAGCTTTGAGGAAAACATTGAACAATATTTTATGCATTGTTTAGTTTAAGGTGTGTAAAACCTAAATAAAAACAGAGGGGGAGTTTGAAGTTCAGAACTAGCCAAGAAAATTATTTCAAGTCATAATTACTCATTTCCTTTAAATTGTAACCCTAAAACTACAAATATACCGCCTACAGTTATCTTTCATAGCAGGCAAAGACATTTTGTTTAGGAGTTGTTTATAGTTTTCATTATCTGGACTTTTCATTTTCCTATTTAATTTGATGAAATGTAAGTACATATTCATAATACATTATGAAATCATCTTGTCAGTCTTCATTGATTTCTCTCCTTAATGTAAAAGGATTTATCAGTGTGTTTTAGTGTAACTAACTCTTACTTTAGTGTAATTGTTTATTGAACAGCTAGGTGAGATACAGTTTAAATATTAATCTGAGTGGTTGTTACAATTGAAAGAAAAGTTTAATGGCTTGTGCGTCTAAACAGAGTACCCACCATTTACAGCATGAGCTGGTGAAGCCTGGTTTGATTACTTTTAATTGTCATAAAAGCCAGTTGTGACTCATGAAGTGAACTGCCCGAGCTTATGCAATAAAATGTCCATTTGGGGGTATAAGCATCCAGTGTCCTGCTATTTGTTTTGAAAGGAGAAATATGGATATTGTCTTGTTATTAAAAATTAAGAGGAAAATCTTATTTCTATTTTGAATATTTCTCTACTGGTTCCTTAAATTAAGTTCATTGTTTCAGTGAATAGTCCTGTGCATCTTTGACTAAGATAATTTTTATATTTTGGTTTTTTCGAGACAGGGTTTCTTTGTAGCATTTTGAAGCCTGTCCTAAAACTAGCTCTTGTAGACCAGGCTGGCCTCAAACCCACAGAGAGCTGCCTGCCTCTGCCTCCCAGGTGCTGGGATTAAAGGTGTATGCCACCACAACTCGGCTGATAATTTTTTTAAAAAAGCAGAATGTTTATGCAGTTTTAAAACACATAATAAACCACCCTGCACAGTATAAAAGCTTTAATTATGATTTTTTTCTTAGAAATCGAACAAATACAGAAAAGGGAAAAATGTATTCTGCAGCCGAGTTATAAAATCATTGCCTTGATTGTTAATATGAGTTCAATTTAAACATTGGCAATGAACTTTCCAAACATATGGATCTATACAGATAAACAGTAACATTCTAAAGTTGATATAAAATCTTAAAAATGTTTTCCTTGATTAATTGTGAGAAAGTTTACTGGTAATATAGCATATAGTTTCTTTGTTTTTGTGGGTATAAATTCAAGAATTGTAGAGACTAAGGACACTAAATTTAAACCAGCTTTGTTACAATTGTACATTGAGAATTAAAATAATGAAGCCTTTTTTTATTTCAAACCATATGTACTATATGGTACACATTATTAGAAATAACAATATATAAATATGCAATGGCTCCTGGCTACTATAGCTTATTTGGTGAAGGTTGCTATCCATTAACTCCGAATTTTCAATTTGCAAATGTCTTACTGGTCTCAGTTAACAACTGCACATTTCTTGTCACAATAACTGGTTTGAAATGGCATTTCAACAACAATCCCAACCTCCAAAGACTTCATTCAGAAAGGCTTTAAAGTTTTCATTTTAAAACATTTTATTGTTTTCTATTTTAATGTATGTATATTTATCTTTGTTCAGTTAACTTATTCTGTTCTGTGTTTAATAAAATCAGTTCTATGGCAGTTTTAAACTACTCCCCAGATTTTATATCTTAACTATCAGGGAAAGAATCTTAATTCAAAAACCACAGCAGGTCTTGACTTGTTTTTAAAAGCCATAGTAGGAAGAAAAAGGGCATCAGAAAAGAAATAGCTTTAAAAGGCTGACTATAGGGGTGATTACAAAACAAATCCTGATTCTGTGAAATGGAAACTTATTTTACGGTTATAATCTGAACCTGTTAGATTGTTTCAAAGCTTGCTTCTCCTCTATTTTCACTTTATGCTTAGGATTCTGTCACATTTCTCAATTTACTCAATTCCTTCTGACTACATGACAATGAAAGCACACGAATAAAACAGCATTATCCTTCCTTAGCTAGTCTTGGCCAGAGATTGAATGACTCCACAGATTAAGATCATTTCATTGGCATATTAATAAGAGAAGGTCAATAGTATTCATTCTTCCATTTTTAAGAGTACCAAGCTAAGCAACACAGACAGGTTCTTAAAACCAATATGCTGAGGATGTAGAAGTTCTAAGCAGGAATATGGTAACACAGCTAAGCTTTGTCAACTGTGCTCTGCAGCTGAGGGCTTTCCAAGGTCTGAACGTAATGGAAACACTGTGTTCAGAGATGGTGCAGACCCCTTTTATCAGGGACAGTTTCTGCTGCTTTTTCCTCTTCACTCTCTTCTCCAGTTTATTACTAACTTTTCACAACCAAAACATACACACTGTTTTCTCTATTACTAAAGAATCACAAAATGAGTAGTCACTTCCAATCATGGTAACTTCACATCGCCCCCAATGAAATTGGTAGATTGAGCTGTTTTGCCCTTACACACATACATAAACACATACACGCGGATATATATGCAAGTATATAATATACATTAATAAATTCCTGCCATATGCTAAATACTCAATAAATAAATAATTTTTAAGGTCATTGTAATAATTATTATTACTATTTCATTATACCGTCTCAATAATTTCCCCTGTCAATTCAAAATGGACTTACATTTCAGGATCCTAGAAGTGTAGAAGTGGAAATGAACTTGAAGGCAGCTGACATATAAACACACAATAGTATGGAAATAAAGCTAAGTAAATCTACATTCTTTATGTGATCCATGGGAAAAAAATAACAGGAACTGGAAAGAGATCAAGGCTTTCAAAAGATAACTTTAAATAAAAATTATCAGGGGAGTTTTGGAAATTTTGTGTACTTAAGACTTAAACAGATACAATGATTTGGCTAATATATTACTTCCTTATTGTGCTCTATACAATATATTATCAAGTTATTCTCCCACATATGATAACACTTTTTAAAATTTATTTTATGTTTGACTCTTTATGTATGTACTGTGCCAAATCATAGCTGTTTTCTCTTTCACCTTCCTTTTGGCAATGACCTTCTGTACATTGTACGTTCCCTTTGTCCTTCCTTGCCTTTCCAGACCGTCCAATATGGCTACCACAATCCTCCCTTTCTCATCCTCTTTACAGAGAAACAAGTTGGCATTTACATCCTTTTTATTAGTAAGTGGAAAAAGTCTATCTGTTTCTCTAGCCAGTTAGTCTGAGCAGAGTGTAATGATCAGACAAATGACAGCATGCGACCTCTAGGCTAAATGTAAAATGTTTCTGCCTATGGTTTTTGAGACATTTCTAATCCAATCATCATCTTGAGAAAGTCATGAATAGAAACTGTATCCAGGTGATCTCCGTTCACAGCTTAGCTACAGCTAATCAAATACTACTAGCCTCTCCCCTAGAAAGGTGATTGAATTCTGAGCTTATCTCTAGTCTTTGAGATACCTTGGCTGGAACCCTGTGTAACAGAATGAGCTGTTCATGTCACACATTGATGAGATTGTATACTTATTAATAAGAGACTAACTGAAGCCTCTGATGAGCAAAATTTTGGAAGGTTTGTCACGCATCTATAACAGGAGGCCACTCCACTTTTCCTCCTTAAAACATCATTAGATAAAGTGCCATCAAATCATATGAGCAGTCGGCTTCTTTGAGAGTCTTCTTAATCCTTAAAAGATTTTAGCATTTGGTATATTATCAGGACTTTCGACACTGCCCCACGGAATAATCCGTGGCAATTAAAATATTCAATACTCCCAATCTCTTGAGCTCTTCTTCAGTAATCACCTCCCTGTATCCACTTACATCGGTGAACAGTTCTCAAAATCAAATAGCAATTCCCATAGTCAAATAACACTACGAGTTTATTATATCTCAGCTTCAACACCTTATTTCCCAGCTTCCACCTCCTCACATTCTCAGATACGTGACTGTATCAGTTTTCTGGCTGCAGAAGCTTCTAACCCATAATATTCTTCCCTGCTGCTGTTATTTTCCATTTAAAAAATGCATTTCATTGAGCATAGTCCATTCCCTTTTCAACTCTGCCGGTCTGTTCGTGTCCGAACCCAATCTCTATTTTTTTTATTTGATTTTGTTTGTGTAAAGCTGAATATAGTTGCAAAACAATGAAAAATGTTCACTGTTACCATTTTTAATTTGTAATAATTAAGTTCAAATAGACTTTTAATGACAGCTAGGATTATAATGTATTTTCATACATAATTCACCTTAACATTCTCAAGAAGATGTTTTATGTTTTTTGTTTAACTGGTATTGCCCCCTGCTGCTCAATTTTCAGAGTCCAGAGACCTCTTTTCCTTGTGAAAAGACTAGTATGAGCTCGATACTTTAAAATTAATGTATTATTATTTATAGTACAGATGTTTTATTATCATCCACAGCTGCAGAGAATATTGTCTTCTACTAGTTTTATATTAAAGAAATGAGTTATAGTGTATAGCACTTTATATACTATTCTTCATGGTATCAATATATATAGTTCCTATGTGCTTAATAACTTCATAGAAATGTAAATTACCTACTATAAATGTAGATATGTCTACTAGTTCTATCAGATAACTTTTATATTGGCAAATTTGCATTTGTGTACAAATACATTTTATTGTTATTTTCCTCATATGCTAGGAGCTTGTCATTTATGTTTTGTTTATTAATAGCTGTAATACTCTATTTTTTGGAATAGTAATAATAGGTACTGTAGCTATTTTATGTTTATTTTTACATAGTATATTCTTATCAATTTCATCATTTTTATACTTTGTCACTATTTAAAACATGTTTATTTTAAATAAAATAAATGTTATTTCATGTAAATATTCACTCATAGCTGTCCCTATTATAAAAATGTTATGGTTTTGTTCTTTTTTTTTTTTTTTTTTTTTTT
>NC_022027.1:36672280-36687648 GCF_000317375.1 Microtus ochrogaster | reverse complement strand
GAACTCACAGAGATCCGCCTGCCTCTGCCTCCCGAGTGCTGGGATTAAAGGCGTGCGCCACCATCGCCCGGCCTGGTTTTGTTCTTTTAATAGCACTCTCATAGTCTCCACTGTGGAATTTAGTCAGCTGGCATTTCATGCTGTTATTAATATGTTTGAATTTAAGTATAATTTTGTAGTATATTTTTAGCCCTTTGCTTATTTGTACATTTATTTTCCATTTTTCCTTTATTTTGCCCTACTTATTTTAACATTCAGCTCCAACTTCTTATTATTAATATATATTCAGTTAATATATTTATGTATCTTAAAATATCTGATATCAAATAAATTATTCTAGGTATGTAGGAAAGACTGAGGTCTCTCCTGGTACTGTCTTTATATGTTCTCTTTGTGTGACTCTTTTGTGTCTCAAAAGAAACAGAAAATATTGCAGAAAAAGAGGTCACTGGTGTGCTTCATCCCTGGCTATGCAATTCTTTCAAACAGTAGTCCGTGCAAATGAGCAATATAAATATTCTAATTATCATTGTTTGTATTAGACCTATCATAAACTAACACACTAATATTTTTCTAACTATTTAATCCTTCTTTCATTTTGGCAATCAAAACACTCTTCTCATTCATATATAATTAAAAGAGGCATCATGACACCTTTCAAAATGTAGCCTCCCATTACAATTTGGTATCAGGAGTTCAGAGACTTCCAAGTTTGTTTGTTATATAGTCAGAACTTTGTGGTTAGGATGGACTAAGTAGGTTTAGATTCTTACACAGTTCATTAAGTGTTTAGATTTCAGAGACCTTTGTGCATCTTAATGAAAGGGTACAAATAACAGTTTCCAAAGAAAGAGAAAGAACAGAGAAATGATTAACTTGGGACTGATTTATGCTGTTTATTTTACACCTCCATCTTCACCATGAGCTTTCACATGTGATCTGCCATTCATCATCTCTTTATGTCTGATTCTTTGTCAACTTACTAACTTTAGTTGAAATAACTCAATATCACTTTATGGCTGTATAAACAAACATCTCTTTTTGTGTCTTTTATTGCATAATTTATTTTAAATTGCTCTCCAATTGATACCATGGGAATTGAGAGTGTACCAATGGATTCTGAAATGCATGATATTTTTTTAAGAGCAAATGTATAAAGAACAAATTACCATGTCCCTACTACTTTATGATCACCAGGTAGTTTGATCTTATACTCTACCGTCTTTGTTGCTAAAAGTCATGTAGCTCCGTTGTTTATATTATGCCTGAATATTGCCCTTTGTTGCTTGATCTTCCTGTAAAATAATTTCTAATGATGATGGTACTTAGGCTACGAAACAGCAAAGTCGAACAACTTAGGCTGTTTCAGTGCTCTTTGCAATTGTAAGGGAAACAATCTGGTTAATGTTCTTAGGCTGTTTGCATTTTGAAACTGAATGTGACAACATATCCAGTTTTGGGGGAAAAAGATCTGAGAGAAAGTTTTTTTCTTTTTCCACCAGACTCAAAAAGGTTTTATAACCAAATGTGAAAATAACAAATCTGAAAAAAATCGAGATACAAACCTGATATTCTAAACTAAACATCTTGAAATTTGCATGCAAATGATGAAAGTAGAAGAAACCATCCTGTGTGAGGTAACACAGACCCAGAAAAATGAGCAGGGCATGTACTCACTCATAAGTGGATACTAGCTGTAAAGCAAAGTTGATAAGGAGCCATGACCCCAGAAAAGTTAAGTAACACAGAGAACCCTATGAGAAACATACATAGAACTCCGAAGGAAGGGAAAATAGGCAAGATCTCCTGAGAAAATTGGAAGCGTGGGGGTGGGGGGAGAAAAGAAGGTGGAAGGGGAGGGGGGAGGGGAAGTGAGAGGAGAACTACAGGGAACAGGATGGTCAAGACGAGGAAAGGACAGAGACAGAAAACAAAGAAAGAATATCTTGATTGAGGGAGCCATTATGGGGCTAGCATGAAACGTAGCACTAGAGAAATTCCTAGGAACCCACAAGGATGACACCAGCTAAAACCCTAAGCAATATTAGAGAGGGTGCCTGAACTGGCCTTGTCCTGTAGTCAGATTGATGAATATCTTAATTCTCATTATAGAACCTATATCTAGCAACTGATGGAAGCAGATGCAGAGAACCACAATGGAGCATTGGGCTGAGCTCCCAAAGTCCAGTCAAAGAGAGGGAGAAGTGAAAACACCAGCAAAGAGGTCAAGACCATGATGGGGATAACCACTGAAACAGCTAATGGAAGCCTTTCAACCCTGGCCTGACAGTGAGGTACTTCTTGTCTACAATCCCACCGGTGCTGAGAATTCAAAGAGAACAGAATCTCTGAGGGCTTCTGGGTAGCCCAATTTGAGAACATCAGTCTTAGTGGAAAACCATGTCTCAAACACAGAAGGGTGCAGGTGATGGTGGCACAAGCCTTAAATCTCAGCACTTGAGAGGCAGAGGCAGAGACGAGCAGAATTCTGAGTTCGAGGGCAGCCTGGTCTACAGAGTGAGTTCCAGGACAGTCAGGAGTGTTACCTAGAAGAACCCTGTCTCAAAAAATAAAACCACAAAACAAATCAAAGAAACCTACAAAAGTTTGGAGGTACGTGAAGAAGACAATGATGAAGACAAACATACTCCACATATAGGTGGACACAAGCATTAAGAGGAATATACACACACACGAGGAGTATAGTTTATATTTTTGTAAAAGAATGTTTCAAAATACATATGCATATATATGCATATATATATTCTCTTTTTTGCTTTTCTGAGGTAAAAAAAAAAAGTTCTGGCAAAAAGATTTGAATATGAGATAACTGTAGTCAAAGAGTCAGTTTGAAATTACTGCTTTCCTAAATTTGAAAAGAACAATTATGGGGAAAAGGTGAACGCTCTACTTTCACATTCCAAGAATTAAGGTCATGGACAAATGAGGTCCATATAATCTCTTTGAAAACTTAAAAATAAATGTTTTGTAATAATTTAAAATTTTATATCAGAAGAATAATGTGGTGTCTGCATTCAAGTAAGACATAAAGGCACAGAAGAATTTATTAGTGCTTATCTTGCTTTCATTACTATTTTCAAATTTCATTATGCTAACTATTGTGTATGTGTGCGCTGTGTAGGTCTTTTGTACACACACACACACACACACACACACACACACACACACACGTTTCTTGGTGAAATGTAGTCCTACAACCCTTTCTTACGTCTTTCCCCGTGTCCTTCCTTCCCCAGAGCTCACCTTCAAGCTCTCCCAGCGCTGGAGCTGCGCCAGGTCCGAGACAGGAAGCACAGGTGCGCAGGTAGACAGCTGCACACACACACACACACACACACTTGTTTCTTGATGAAAAAAAAAACAAAAATTTTTACCCTGGGAATCCCTGTAACAAACTCAGGTAATCAGACATTACAGCAAGTAATTTCATCACCTTCAGCATCTTATCAGCATTTGGAAGATTATTTCTTGTCTTTTTTGATATCATCTTATAATTGCATCATTTCCCACTATTATTTTCTTTCACCATTTTGGAATGACCACCCACTTAATCTACAGAACTAGAAACATTACAGACAACTTAGAGTAATGGTACATAAATATTTTGGGGAAAATGATTAAAGTTTAAAAATATTTAGAAGAAAGTCTACAAAACAGAAAAGGAAACTATTCTGTTTAGTTTATTACAAAAGACTAAGTAAACACAATGAAAGACGTCCCCAAATAATAATACATAATATCATTTATCACCAAGTTTTAATTGTAAAGCAAATATACATCCATAGGCTTTTGCAACTTTTGTTTTTACATCCTACTATCTTTACTAGTTCAGTCTTATATTACCTACATCAATATTTCTTTTTCTATCTATAAATTTTTTAATTACTAAATCTGTGTAATTCATAATCTAAAAGCTTATTTGAAACTGTGAAGTGGAAAAATATTACTTAAACTTACTGAATATACCATTGCAAATGGCCTACAGCTAAAGAATTGAAATACTGTGGGTACATACTAGAACACACTCTATTTGTTTTTATTTTGTGCAATTTCAATACTTAAATCTCAGATCATTGCCTGTATCAGCGAAGGAGTTTTCAGAATTCTCACAAAAGATTTTGGAGCAACTGAAATGTTTGTGTAAGCAAATGTAAGAGGTCACCCTGACATTTTACAAACCAGGGGAGGGGTTTGTGACATATTTTTCACATGTATTCAATTTCTACAAAAAATATTTTCTGTCTCAGGGAAAGTCACATGCTTCTCTGTTCTTTATAAGTCAGCACGACATTGGTTTTCTTTTGTATTTTTATTATTTTTGAGATTATAATTTAATTACATTCATCCCTTCTCTTTCTTGACTACAAATCGTTATCATCATGCAATTCATGATCTTTTTATATTTATTGTTTTTACTGATTGTTATTGTATGTACGTGTGTATTTTAGGATCATTTGACATACTGCACCACTTGTTAAATTCCATATTCCTTTCTCTGCCACACTACACCTGCCTTAAGAAGAGCTTGCAATTCTGCAATTTACATCTGCTAAAGACTGTCAAGCATTTAGGCTTGGTATTCCTGTGTTAATGTGTGACTTCCAGCTGCAATGCTTTGATGCTTTGATATATTTTAAGCTTCCACATTTTGATTGTGGTTATAGAAGACAGATTGCTTAATATAACTTCATTCATTCATTTATTCATTCCTACATTCATTTATTCTCAGATCACTCTATCCTAGATCTATTCAAGATAATAATGTGACTTTAAAGAAAAACAAAATTTAAAACAAATTTTTAATTGCTTTCCTTTTATGTATTCTTTCTGTCTATATATAGTGTTTGCCAATCTGTTTTCAACAGGTCTCCTCTTGCTCTACAACTACAGGCACACATCTGTGGCCTATTTAAGTAACCTACTGCACCCATTGGAACCATTGGTAAAGCTGTTTACTATACTCTAAAGGGCAGTGATTCCTGCCTTAAAGTGCTCGCATTTAAACACGCAGACTTCCTCAAATGAAAACATAAAGAAATAAGAACCCAACGATACTACTAAAAAACACATGGTTTCATTGCTTTCTAAATGAAGTCCCTTGACATAGATAAACCAATAAAATGTTGTCTTAGGATATTGTGTAAGAATAATAGCAGTAAAGTTTATGAAGTTTCTTTATCTCTTGTGTTCAGAAAAATTGTAGGGTCTTTTCCAGACACTGTGCTTCTATTTCTCTTTTTATTACCAAACAAAATCACATGTTTTTGATAGGAGTTGGTAGGCTTGTTGATAGCTGGCTATTGTCTTTATTCACTGATGATGAAGTTATGAACAAGATTCCTATCAGCTGTCCCTGCCAATTTCTTTGTCAAATAACATTCTTTAAATTTGTTTCTTTATATAAATCTGTATAATAATGCCATTTATCTCACTCTATAGTTGCAGTGAGCAATGCCAAAATTTAACCTAATACCAGGCATATAGGAACCATTCATTAATATTTGTCTTATCAAATATTATTTGTGGTTAGATAAATTGCTTCCTTGATGGACACAATCTTGAGTGTGAGAAAGAAAATGTTACAATCACAAGGAATTCATAAGTAAGCTGGCTAGTGCTTAGTCTTTTCAGAGCACAGAGTCAACACCACATGACTGTAATAAGTACTTGCAACATAAAGACCATCAAGGGAGACAAAGAACACAACAGCACCCATTCTCAAGTTCTTCAATAATTAGTGCCTTGATAGCTATAAATCACAAGAGATATAAAACATTAAAATAATGTACATATGGTCATTCTAATTTAATATTATAGCGTTAGAATTGTCTCAACATACTTTATTGGTGTTCTTTAGATAAGATACTATTTTTAAACATTAGAGTCTCAATTTGTTCACTGTCATTGTTTCAAATAAAACTGAAAGAGTTCAAAAGCATACTGCTCTTTGACACCAATTTTAGTTCAAAAATGACAACGGTACTTATGTTTGTATATACCTATGCACTAATTACACAGAATAAAATATTTTTACTGTTTTATCCTACTTTATGAAAAAATTAAATCATCTTCTATAATTTCTTCCTCTTTATATAATGTTAGATATTTACTAAATATAGGCAGTGTTAAAATTTGTAAGTTTTCAAATTATATTAATAGAAATAACAGAGACCATAGGAGATGACTGAAGATTCTAAGTATTCGATTCATGGCCATTATTACTTTTAGCTGGGCAAATAGAAATTTTAGCTACTTATTTTCATATAAAACATCAAAAACAATTAAAATAATACAATTTCCAAAAGCTGCTGAAGAGATAGAAGACGTTAAGGACAAACACACTTTAGAGAGTGGTTTAACAGTGACACATTAAGTCTACTTTACAAATGTATTTTCTACATTGACATTAATGTATCTATCAAGCCTCATATAAAAGAATTCTTATCATGTTTCTGTGATATTATTTGCAAAATTGCAAATCATTAAAAACAAAGGAGTAGAACTTTATAATATAGAAAATTAAATTAATATGAGATTCAAATGGGATAAAACATAAAATATTGAAAGAAGAAAGCTGAGAAATTTTTAATGAAATTATCATTGACTATATTTTGTATAATGAGCATATCTACATTATACAGTTCATTAGAAAAACACACACACACACATATATATATACATACATACACATTAAGTAAATATATTAAATAAATAAAGGCAAGGGAGGATTTTTAATTTTGAAGAAGTTATAACTGGAAATAAGAAGGAAAAACTCAAACTCAATTTTTAAATGTAAGAGTCATAACAACATAAAATGTAAGCATTTTTTTTAAAGTAGAGCAATATTTGCAATCCATAACTGAGATGGTATTATATAAAAACAGGGTAGTAACTGCTAGGAATGGATGTGCAATAGTTATTAAAGTTCTAGACATCTGTATTTTTGAGCATTTCTGTAAAATTAAAGTCCAATGATATAATATTATCAACTTATATTGGTGAAAGTTTAAGGTATGAACAAACTGTGTGTAAATTGTATTACTAAGAAATTAAAATTTATAAAATGTTTCTTCACTGTTTTTGCTAAAAATATTTATTATTTCATGCATAGGTGTCTTTGTGTATCTGCATATATGTCTGTCTACCATTTGCACGCAGAAACCTACAGACATTAGTAGAGGCATCAAATCCTTTGGAGAGTTATATATGGTTAAATTATCATGTGGATGCTGCTAACTGAACTGGCTCATTTACTAGTACAGTATTCATTCTTAATCACTGAACCATCTATGCACCGCACATGCCATTTCTCATATGTTGAGAGGATAGGGAGCTGATCTGTGGTGTTTCCAAATTCAATTAAAAGGAAGAAGACTGGGTTAAGTCCCATGCATGAATAAAAAAACTAGATGTTTTAGGCTAATAATCCTAAATGAGAAAAAACCAATAGATTCCTTTGAAATTGGTGCTATTTGTAATTCTTACATTTTTTTCTTTTGAAGAGTTTAACATTTCTATTGGAGTTACTCTGTGTAAATATAAAATTTAATTAAGTCATCGTACCACCATATTTTCTTAATCTTCAGAAGAAGAAAAGTGCTGGGTTCTCCCACTGCCTGAAAAATCTTCAGAGTATTTAATCTACACAGGTCTTCATTCAGTAAAATCTGTCTTTTAAGATTTAATTCAGAAACTCCAAATAGCAAACTAAGTAGTTGCAGATACTCAGATGTTGGAATAAAACACGCCTGCAACAAATATGCAGGGCAGGAATTTCTTTCCTTAACCTGTTTCAGGCTATTTTTTTCCATCCTTGGTTACACTAAAAATTTAATTCTGTTCACATTCTGCTGTTCCTGGGAAAGTGGCCTGAAGCAGACAGCAAGAGGAGAGCACTAAATGGAGCACGTAAATCACTTCCTCTTCAGGTCCACAGCCAATTTAAAGCGCACCCTGGCATTAATGCCTAGAGATAATATACTGTCGAGCCAACACAGCACAGGGACTCGACTTCAGGTTACATCGTCATCGAGGTGACTATGCAATTGTAATTAAACCTTCACCTGCTGCCAACAATGCCTGTGATATACAGCTAAGATGTGATGGCTCTGAAAAGCATAAAGGAAACATAAAAGTGACTTCTGAAGTTGGGGAGTAATCAAAACTTATTTCTAATTAAGTTATGTGACAACTTCAAAATTTTGATTGCATTGAATGTTTTTTTTTCTGTTAAAAAAAATTGTCACTGTGTCTCACGTAATAAACATAAGCCCTAGAAACAGAGGCCCTTAAGAGATGTTTATATAAATACAATCTTTCTAAATACCCAGCAGTTATTCAGTATTTGATATGACTTATTCAAGTATAATGCTTTTAAAAATAAGGTTTCTATTAATGCAGATAATTCTTATTATGGATATCATCATTAATAAATTATTTATATCTTCTTAAGTCCATAGACAAACATGTTTGAAATTATATGCCCTTTTATATGTATGTAAACTTTTAAGTATATAAGGTTGTATAAGTACACATATATAATGTAAAAATATAAAACAAAATTGGTTGCACATATTTTTAAAAAGAAAATGGATTAAGAGAAAGAAAGATTCTTCTATTCTTTTTTCTTTGCTTTTTTTGTTTTCGGTTCTCCTTGTTTTGTTTGAGATCAGGTCACACTGTGAAGTAATGGTTGTCCTAGAACTCAGCCTGTCTTAGACAGGCTGGGCTCAAATTCAGAGATACACCCATCTCTGCCTCTTGAATGCTGGGGATAAAGCTGTTTGCCACCATATCTGGCCGAAAGAATCTAAGAATGCTTACACCTGGCCTTTTTGATAATAATACTCGCTTAATTGTCATGGTGCATTTTGAAGATACATACTTGCTGGCGGTCTACTGTTATTGTTAACTGTATAGTAAAACAATTTTCTCTTTAGGATATTCAATTACAGTATATGAGAGTATGGGTATATAAAACCATTATTTTGCTACAATGTTCTTACTTGGAATTCAATGAAATAAAGTAACAAAATGATGGGGAGATTGAATAAATATTATCTAAGAAATAAGCAATCCCCTCTCGTTGCAGTCAGTAAGATATTTCAAGGGGAGCAAAGGCTGTCACTAGAAATAAGATTTTCTAATTCCGTATCTTGTCACAACTAAATAAGTTCTAAACAACAAAGGTCTTTACACTAATATACACAAATAAAACACTTTCAAAGGCATTCAGATATGATATGAAAAATCTTTGTTTTTGAAGCAGTCAGCATATTCTTTTGATATCTTTTATGAAGAAAATTTGCATACTGAGTGTGATGATGTACCCATCTATATACAGCTTTTGTTTCTGTTTCTGTTGTGCTTTTGGAGTTAAAGCAGAGGCAATCCTAAGACAAAAGAGGGAGCCTTGCACGGCACCTAGGTACATGTCCAAGAGAGCTAGTGCTACTCTCTTTTGGTTGCCTTGGTTTCCACAGTGTTTGGAATATGGTAAGAGTTGTGGTGATCTTGAGATCATCTATAAAAGCATGGTTTTGTTGTTGTTTGATTGTTTGTTTTTTAAGACTTAAAATGATGCAGTTCATAAGGCTTTTCAAAGTGACAAGATCCAGCAATCTGAAGATGAACAGACTGCAGAGTGTTAAGTGCAGAGCGCAGAGCACTTCAAGGATTCTTCTTACATAAGTCAGACACAATTTCAGTTACTTAGGCACTAAAACCACCAACATATTTGGCCTTTCACTTGCATTTGTAAATGTTAATAAAAATGAAATAAAATTCCCACTTTGAGAGATTATTGTCTTAAAGCAGGTCATATTTATACAGGTACATATGCCTATCTCATTGTTCAAATAATTCTGCTTCATACTTTAGGGATGACCTTAAATATATTTTCCTCAAACAGGTATTACATCAAGACTTAATATGAAATAATTTATTCTGTTTTTCTTTTCCTTTTTATGACATATGAAAATTTCAAAAGATCATCTGTTGGTGTCCTTTTTGACTTGTTTCTTTACTTTGTACACTATAAAATGGAAATTTTACTAAAAATAATGGTTAACACAAGGTAGTGATTAATTTTCAATCTTGAACAAAGATAAATCAAATACATTAAAAAGAGTACTGATTAATATTATCAAACTACAAAAATTACATAATTTCTTCTGCTCATATAGACTTTATGAGATTTTTTATATCAATCAATTAACTTGGAATTTCGTAATTTTAATTTCCAAAGAAATGGAAACTCTTTTAAAAAATACTTAAATTATTGTCATTCTTAATTAAAACGCCATTATTACTTCTGGTCCCTGCATTTGGGGACCGCTGGCCAACAAAGCCAAGTCCCAGAATACACACACCTAGTGAAATTGGTAAAGAAAGGGCATCAGAAATCCGATCACAAAATAGGAATGTCTTAAAGGGGTGAGACCCACGTTCCTGAGGAACATGTATTTTGACAGATAGCATAACAAGAAAGGCCTAAGGAAGATGCAGGCAATCAATGTAAAGGCAATAATGAGTGCATGTGTAGAGGCCTATGGCCTCAGATGTCATGCACCCAACATTCATCCCAGGCTTGGCAAGTGGATCCAGAGCTACATGGCCAAGGGTCATAGGGTCTGCTATCCAAAGCCCATGGTTCAAACTAAGGCAGAGGCCACAGCTCTAGCTCAGGCTCCCAAAGGATCTGTTAAATCTATACACACATGTATCTTGAACTGAACTTATTATATAATATTTTATAGTAATAACATATATAAGTTTAAAATTAATTTTTTAATAATTTCCTATTACTAGGCTTTCTCAACTTTTAAACACCCATGACTTTGGGGCTTTATCTTTTGCATTAAACTCCGCCATATCGAAATGTCTGCAACTTCCATTTATCCTAGACTTCCTTTTGCCCTTTGAAAAAGTTTGGGAAAATATGTTCTAGTATCTTTATTTTTCCATTTAACTCCTCAATTTTTTAAATCATTCACAACTTATATTTTATTCTATTTCCAGTTCCTCCTTCCTAAAAATTTTAGTTACTCCATCGAACAACTATGGCCTAAATAAACAGAGGTTCCAGGTTTACGCCTTCAAATTTACCCCTTAGGCATCTAGGAGTATCCTTCTTTATTATACACTTCAAGTCACACTTTTTGTCAACATTTACAAGAACATTCCAGTTCTTCACCTTAATGTTCATCTTATCTTGAGATGAGCATAACTGTTCTACAAATACTCTGAACAATAAGTAAATGGAAGAAAAAGAATAAAAATAAAAGTTTAAAAGAGCAATTTGACTTTCCTATGTCTTAGTTACTTATTCAAGTTTTGTTTTAATATTTCTTGTATTAGTAACATTGGCCCTTTCTTATTTCAATTTGAAGTGTTTTTTTTTTATTTAGACCCATATCCTAAAGAATAAAGGTTATGAATCAAAACCATTTTTTTTCTAAATTATTTATGATATGATAGCACTAAACTATGTATTTCTTTTAATATGTCATGAAATTAGAAGACTATGCCATACACTGAGAATGCTTTTCATTGGTTACTGGGTTTTTTTAAAGAAATGTTTAGAAATTCAGTAGTAAAATTAAGATAACACATAACAAGTGTGCACTCAAATACTGTTCATTTCTGTACAATAGACATGGCTCAAATGCCAGATGAAGTACCATATAAGAAAGAGGAGTAGAGAAACAGGAGATAATAAATGTTTGGGAATGGAATATCAGAGTAGGAGAGAAACATAGGAAGAAATAAATAAAGACCTGTGAAATTGTGTTATGGAAAATTAATACTTTAAAAACTTCCTAAATATGTAAAGTGACATATGTATGGCATATATATGGACAGAACCGTTGGTTTTATCTATTATCAGTAAGCATGATGGAAGGAGAGAAAAAAGGAAGAAAGAAAGAAAACAAGAGAAAAGGGAAAAAGGGAGGAAGGGGGAAATGAAGACAGGAACAAACAAAGAAATGAAGGAATGGAGGAAGGAAGGGAGAAAGGGAATGGCAGAGGGAAATAAAATGACAAGAGAAAAATATCTAATGTGATATTTTTTATTGTTTATTTAATTTGAAACTTTTTGAAATATTTTCAACTTTAAAAATAAAATAACAATGCAAACTTTGTCTTTAAAACTGTTATCAAGTCCTGCTATAATCACACAGATTTTGGGACTTTTTAAGATGGGATACATATTGATGATATCCAAATACATAGGTATCATGTTAGTTATATTCTGCCAAAGTCTAAAGCATGGGCTTCTAAAATGTACACAGTTAAATAGTACTCTGAGAATTCAAATCTCTGTGTTTTTGTTTCTGACCATTGCTAACATCTTTGAGTTTTACATATTGATGATATGATAGACACTGTATCAAATATAATTTTAAAAGTTTAATTGGTCATATTATGGCCCCAAAGACATTGAAGTAGTGCTACCATATATTCTAAATTGTTTAGAAAAAAATGTGTGCTTGGTTCAATCTTATGTTTCAGTGAAAACAGTCACCCATGAAAGGTCTATGAACATTGTTATAATATATGTTCATAATTTCTGAAATCTGAAAAGGTGTTTGTCTTTGCTGTGAATACAGTCCTTATACTCACGATAAATTATGGCATGAGGTACGAATGTCTACATAAGAACTAATAATACTAAGGAAATTTTACTTTTTTACACTCTAAAACCTTCTCATAATCTATAAATATCACTTAATTGCTAATGAGGTCATTATAATGTTAGATATCTTTGTCTGATCCCATTTTTATGATTAAATATTTCCAATGTATGTGCCAAGAGAATAAGTAGAAAATGAAGAAACAGAGAACACAAAAGGATTAAGCAGCAATTTGGCAAATATAAAGAAAAGAAGATAAAAGAAAAAGAATGAACAAAACCCTTTTGAGAATGGTTGTTTTTCCACTATAAAATTTTCGAGACTTGAATGTCTCTGAATCAGAATCTCCAAGGAAATTCACTTTAATTGCTGTAGGACAAGATAAATTAATTCATTAACTTATCAAATATTCTCGTATTTTTGTTAATATTAAAGATATGCTATAATATAATAATGACACATTATTCAAATACATGTTGTACATAAAAGAGCAGAATTTGGGTCTAGAAAGTGCAAAACAAAGCGGCTTATAATATAGGAAAGGGATACACTATCATGAGGATACAATTTAATTGAATAGTTTTAATTAATATTATTTGTATGAATACTACAGTTACTCATAAAGATATTATAATTTGCAAAACCAAAATTTTTAGAAAGAAAAGATGTCTTCTAAATATTTTTAGAACACACTAAAAGTTACTAGTTAAAAATTTGATAGACCTTTAAAAGTCATAATTAATATTTTATTACTATGTAATAGAAATAAAACAGCAGGTCTTAATTATGATTAGCATATTAGTATAATTCTTTATATCTGAAACCTTCGTTCTGTAACAGAGTATGCTTTCGTATTGCCTGTAATGGGTATGACTATGCCAGCTGCAGAGCACTGAGATGATAATTGCCCCAACCTGATGATTCTTTTTGAAGCAAACAGAAAAGCAGTTTATCACTTTGATCTGACTTCTTCAACTCACTAACATTTCTTGCAGTATGACAGACATCAAAATCACTTATAATTGGCTCCTTACTTGATATCAAGGAAACCACTGCTCCTTCCAAGGTCTTGGATAAAAATAGCTTTCTGTTTTCATAATGTAGAGACGTATTGTAGATGTATTATACAATTAAGCATATTTCACTGACTTTATTATACAAATATTATCCTATGCACTCTCAAATACTAATCCAGCAGTCCTTTGAATAACAAAGTTCACTGTAGTATTTGTGATAAAAAAAAATGTTCACAGAACTTTATAAGCCCATAAAATCTAAATGAATTTTTAAAAAAAATTTTTGCTAAAATAAATCTTATCAGTCTTTGGATCAATACAAAAACCAATTTCAAAATGTATGAACTAGCAGTTACATAGTATTTTCAGTCACCTAAGAAGCTCACTGTAGACTCATTCCAACTGAACCAAATATAATCCACAACGTAAAATATTGTAGGTATATATAAAATATTTTCAAGGACAGAATCACAAATATTTTACATTAATGTCTCAGTTTTAAAATGATGCATGTGACTCAGCAGGAGGTAGAAATGAATTAATGAAGTTTTCTAGTATTAATTTATTGTGGCATGCAGAGTTGTGCACACCTTATCATGGCGCTTCCATGATGACAACCCAGTTTCAGGTCCTTTAGATGGGAGGTGAATTAATCATTTTCTTTTTTAATTGGGTCAGACTATGACTTAAAGGGACAAATTTTCTACAAAACACCTGGGATCCAAAAATTAGAACATATTTCTCCTTAGAGAAAATGAATATCTGTATTTTTCCCTGTGGTAGAAATAAAGGAAGAAACTGAGCCAAATTTTGCTTTCAGTTCAAAGAAAATGGGATATGGCCACTTATCTACCAAGAGATTGCATGTAACTCAACAGAACACATTTTCAAATCAAATTGGAATATTATGGTCTTAAAGTCAAGGATCACATTTATTGTGCAACATTGGCTCTTGTAGTTGCTCTATTGTAGTTCCTATGTTGATAGTGAGATTTTTTTCTCAAAACCAATGACATAGAAAAAGGTGAGGTTTTCAGATAGCAAAGTTGAATTGCTTCTTGCTGTAGTAGCTCTAGCTACTTCACCGATAGCAGTATCTGCAGAAGAAAGCTTACCTGCCTTAAAGACTAATCTAGAAATAAATAAAATGTGCTAATGAATATCTATAAAGGTATCTCAGGTTCATGCTCTTCATAAAGTCTCAATTTTCTTTAAGTTTGGAATTCTTTTCTGACTGCAGAATAGGAAGTATTGTCTTTAAATGTATTTAGTATAAAGACCCCATGATATTTTCGGTTCAGTCTGCAACAGTCAAGTTTGAAATGCTTATGTGATACATAAGAATGTCTGTATTTGTACTTTAAAGCCAGTTAAATTCTTTAAAATGTTAATAGTTAATTTGTAAATGTTCACTAAATGGTGAAATTCATGAGAGTATTCATAGGGAGTTTATGTCTAAAGAAAGAGACAAAAAACAAAAAAATCTCAAACAGAAAGTGACAATCATTGTATCATAAACCCTGTTGGTCTGGTATATGATCATGATTGAAGCTGGGAACAGAGATTTTAAAGGTTACCACTTACCTTTGTACAGCTACAAGATAGACATAAGAATGAAAACAATCATACAAATGCTATGTTTTCTCCTTAAAATGTAGTAGTTTGATATTTTGATCACATTCTTTTTTTTTTGTTT
>NC_022027.1:36643093-36672180 GCF_000317375.1 Microtus ochrogaster | reverse complement strand
CAGGGTTTCTCTGTGGTTTTGGAGCCTGTCCTGGAACTAGCTCTGTAGACCAGGTTGGTCTCGAACTCACAGAGATCCGCCTGCCTCTGCCTCCCTGCCTCTGCCTCCCGAGTGCTGGGATTAAAGGCGTGCGCCAACACCGCCCGGCTTTTTGATCACATTCTGACAATAAAGTTTGCTTTGAGTCAGAGGACAGACCTAGCCACTAGCTGACCAAAATTAATCATAGAGATTTTAGAGTACTGAGGACAAGTAGGACACAGGAAGTAGCAAGGCAAGGCTGACATAGGATCTTCGCCCTTTGGCATGGAGGAATGAGAGAGGTAGGAGTCACTAGTGACTTCTCTGCAGCTTCTCTAACTGTTCATGTTCTTACCCCAATATCTGACTCCCAACTTTTTATTGACGAAGAGTAATTAGATAAATGTTTCAAAATATAGTAAGAATACTGTAAACTATAAACATTCTTTCTTTATAAACACACTTTTTTAAATTGCTTTATATGATATGTTTTATAAGATATGAAACTTTGAAAGGAAGCTTTTATTCATTTTGTAGCATGTGTGTTACAGGAATAAAAACACAAGAAGCCAAGAACAGTCACCCAGTCACACGCAGCTCAGCTTGCTGTTTCCCTCTGGATGCTGCAAGTGTACATATATTTAGGTAATTGAGGTTATACAGTATGCACCATGCTTGCTCCCACACTGTGAATATTTATCATCTAAAACCCCACACTACATGAATATGTTGATAACCAAGAATACATCAAGCCATCTCAATCTGTCATTGAGATGTAATTCTGTTTTCCTTGGCAACAAAAATTTCATAGAAGAGAAGAATGGCAGAAGGCCTCTAGATAGAAGTACTGGTGAAGTTACAATTAAAATTCTGCATTCCCTCAATGCTCTGCTTACAGGGAAACACAAAGCAAAGTTGCTTCATATGATATGTTTTAATTGCAATATAATTACATTATTTTCCCCTGATTCCTGCCTCTCTCAGCTACTCCCAGCTAAACTTCTTTGATTTTCTAACACCCCCACTCTCATTTGATAGCCAGTTTTGGTTTATTACTGCTTATACATATATATATCTGCATTCTGCATATAGGCAAGCGCTGATTAAAATACAGTTATCAGTTTATATTGTTCACTTTAACAATATAGCATCACTTTCCAAAGAAAGTCATCGCATTTGCTGAGAAAGACTGACTTGTATTTACTGTTGAACAACTCACCATTTATTTTCTTGAAAACAAAATTCTTCAAATAAAATCCCCCAAAACAATAGATAAGCCATATGGGAAGTCCACAGTTTGGACATTTATGCATGTCTATATGTAGTTATGTCATGTAGAAGACCTTTCTGTGCATATGTTGTTTTTATTTGTCAATGAACAAAGAAACTGCTTTGGGCCTATAGCAAGGCAGAACAAAGCTAGGTAGGGAAAACTATATTGAATGCTAAGAGGAAGAAGGCTGAGTCAGAGATATGCCATGTAGCCCCGCCTGAGACAAAGGCTGGAACTTTACCCAGTAAGCCACAGCCTCGTGTTGATACACAGATTAATGGAGATGGGTTAATTTAAGATATGAGTTAGCCAGAAATACGGTTAAGCTATTGTTCAGCAAATAATATAGTTTCTGTGTGATTATTTCCAGTAAGGGCTGTTGGGAAATGAACAAGTGGCTTCCTAGAACACTTATGCAACTTAAATCTATATTATTAAGATATCAAAACTTCTGTACAAATCCCACATACCAAGAAATATATATATATATATATATAAATCCACTCTAGCAATATCCATCTTCATCAGAAAAGACCATATATCTGTGTTTTGAGAAATTCATTGATTCTGCCTTCCTTCACCTTCCTGATACTATTCTTAGACCTGGAAATGAAAACTGTACAACCGACATATTCTGGTCATCCTGCACCTCTTTCTTTAGCCTATAAATTTGGCTTTTACAATTTTATTGACAGGGATTCTAATTTATTGGCTTTTTTTAAATCAATACAATGTACCTTATGATTATATGTATGAAATTTTATTTTAAAAAGGATCAGGTGAAGCCAAGGACCCATACAGACAAATGACAAATGAACTCTATTTCTTTCAGTGCTAAGGATCAACACACACACACACACACACACACACACACACACACACACACACACTGACTCAACCACAGACAACATTTCTCAGCACAACTTAAAAGCAGATGTGAAAAGGTGGCATATTTAGGCCAATTGGTTATGGAAGGAACTGTGTATGAATCCTTCTGCTATCACCATAAAGATGATAAACACAAGGCAAAGAATCTGTGTTTCTTTCCCACTCTTTAAAACAAATTAGTAGAGAAATGTAGTGGTTTCTATATAACTAGCATGTGATTTCTCAGGTTAGTGATTAGATATGCACCCCACCCATTGGGTCTATGCATAATTCATAAAGTGAAGCTTGCCCCGACACTCTGCATTATCCCCTACACATGACCTTGCTCCTGTATCCACTGTGATTTGTGTTTCTTTGTTGTAGGCTGTTTCTGCCAAATTACAAGTAATATGGCAGGAGTTTTGTGTTAATATTAAAAGTAAACCTGCCAAAGAACAAATCTTATATTAAATAATAAGGAGATAACTGCTATGAAAATAAATTAACTGGGTGTTAACAGAGCAGTTGTTCCACCTGCTAGTTGGTGAAACTCTGATAAAGCCATTGTTATCTTCTCATATCTTGTATCTCCTAAATAAGGATAATGCAGCTTTTACAAAGACTGAATATCAAAATGCCAGATGGGAGATTATATATTATATATATATGTTAATATTTCAGTGTAAAGTAAATTTTGTATTATTTTTAAGCCTGAATCATTCTTCTACTGCTAATGCATTTGTCATTGCTATTTTTGCCAGTGTGAATCCTGTTATATTACCTGTTTCCTATTTTAAACTAAATAAAAACTAACAAGAACTGATCTTCAATTTATAAAGCATGTGGCTACTGTTTTACTTCTCAAATGAGTGATTAGCAAAGACTATACTATTCTGAGGCATTTCCAAAAAGTAGGCAATTATGTATGATTTGTCTTCAACAAGCATGTAATAGTGAAAGCAAAAACCTCCTGATAAAGTCAGCTGCATGCATGAAATTAACTAAACTGAAACAAATTCCAAAAATGTACAATATCTTCTCATGGATGTCATGAATGAACCAGTCACAACAATAATTATATTTGTTCCAAGTTTCAACAGACTGGAGGATACTAAGAGCCAGAAGAACATTTTGAAAAGTACTATTTTCCCAGTGCAAGAAATATGAGCATCGGAATGACTGTCTTTTTGAAAGGGTTGAGTTCTCTTGCACAGTGTGCTTTGTATGAACAATGATCTGTGCTTTGACACCAACTTGGCTTTGTCTCTGACAATGCTATTTATAGTTCAGTAGGAAAACAGGCCCTGCGCTCTCTAAGCTGTTTTTTAGCCCTTAAATTTGGTTCTAAATGGTTCTTTTCAATAAAGGTTTAAAACACAATTGATATGTTGACAATCTAAAAAAAAATAGAAAAAAATAAGTACAATAGAAAGTTAAATATTTTATAGTGAAGGAGAGGTGCATTTCAAAGAATATATTGATGGACTTTGAGATAGTGGTTTTCTATTATACCACCAAAACCACAATGATTAAATGCTGTAGACTTTATTTAGCACCTGGCTCAATTCACTAGATCCTTACGGGGCCAGCTGCTGGACTTGAACTGGTGCCATTAAACCAGTTCCTCTCTTAACTGATTTCTTCATATACTTTTTCTCAAACATTCTTTTTAAGGGTGTACTCTTCTAGGCTTTCATTCAAATCTCTACTCCCAACCAGTTAACTTTTAAAAATATTAGTTTTTATTTATTTGACCTATTCGTGCATGTGAAGCCCTTTCTTAAAACCTGTTGCCATGTTTTATTTTCAATTGCAAAACATAGATATTGAAATTACTTCCAACATTCACCCTCTTGCCAATATGCTTTCATAGGAAGGGAAAAGAATCAAAAGAGACAGTGGGGGCTGGATATTAGGAATGATGGCATTTTGCACCTGGGTCCCCATCACTAGTCTGCTTGAATAGGAAATGCCACTCAAGTTGAATGGATGAATGAGAACAGTTTGGGAGTAAAACTCGCTATCTCACGGGTTAAGCAATGTAAGTTGATAAGGATGATAAATAGCCATTCCAATACTAACATCCCAAGAAGAGTCACTTAGTTGGGTCAGTGGGCTGCAAGTCACTATAATAAACTGAAATCATGAGGGCGAAAAACCACACTCTGTACTGTAGGTCAGTGAGATTACTTTGATGAACAACTTTTTCGCAAAATTAGATCAGATTCTGTCTGTGAAACAACCAAGCATTTTAATCCATCAAGGCAACATTTCTAATAAATCCTCTGTAACTAAAGAAACCACACACACGGGCTCCTGCTACTTTCAGTCCTGCATTAGTGGCCAGAGAGTGTCAACACTAAATCAATATACTGGAATCAACTGGCATGTTGTAGAAGGAAACCCTACTGGCAGCAATGGTAACTGTCCATCAGTGCCAACTTGATACATCCACAAGGGCTGTAGATTCAGTTTTAGAACATGGCTAAAGACAAGCACACAAAATTTAGTGTACTTAGTGATACAATAAAAAGATTCAAAGGAGTCAGGAAAACAAAATATTTATCACTTCCTAAGCAATAATACCTTGCTATAATTCATGTATGCTGATCTGTAGATAGAATGTACCAATAGAAAATGAGGAAATTAGTGGGATCCGATTAAGATTGGGTCTAGGTGCTTACTGTTACAATTGCACACAATTTGGTAAAGATTTTAACATATAGTTTTTGTTTAAAATCTATAAAAACATATCACAGAGTGAAAGTGTTAATAATGGGATATTAACTCATCAATGCTGTATTTCATACACAGGACTCTTGGGAATTTAAGGCACACAAGTTGTAGCTATATCACCCTAATAAGTACTAAAGTGCTAATTTGTTACTGACCTTTTTCTTCTGTTTAACACAAAACATCACAAAAAGTTAATTTGATATTTGGCTGTTTTAAATGAATGTGGGATTAATTCAGTCTGTTTATAAAGGAATATTAACTCACTTTATCTCTGAAAAATTTTGTTTGCACTTTAATTTGATGAAGCCATTTATTTCTAAGGATTCTGGATTATTTTCATTTTATCTATATAGTTCAGTATTCTCTAAAAAACCAAACGTGACGATGTTTATCAAATACCCATTGATTAAGTAAAGTGATTTAAATGCCACTTTTCCAAGTTTAACACCAGTATTACTACTACTGATATTTCCTCTGGATGGTAAAACAATCCAGTATTTATGAATTCTAATATCCCTAACATTGCTGTAAATAAACAACAGCAATGTGGCACAGTAATATTTTAAACAGTCGTGCTGTCCTGTCAATCACCTAAACAAAGGCTGTCTTCAGATAGATAACATATTCCTCTTTTATTTTGAGACCTAACAACAGAAAAAAAATCCAGTCCAATATACAAATTCAACCAGATGCATAATTCATTCATTAAAAATTTCAACTTTGTCCTTAATAGTATAAGTATTCATAAGTCTCCATATGACTGAAAGTGTTATTACAACCTTAAATATAGTGTTCACTGCTGTGGAAACTGTAATAACAGTTGTTCACAAATATCTGGGTTGATGAATCAATGTGAAGAAAGGAAATTAAAAAAATAAAGGTCTGTGTAGGTGATTGTGTGGTGTGATGGAATTAAGGTCTTAAAATGCCAAGCAAAATCAGCAAGTGATAGAATCATTCTGTATTAAACTTGACTTTTTACATTCAATGGGATTCTTGACTACCTGCAGTGGTCTATACATAAAGTGGACGAGGGAACAGGAGTTCAAAGGAAAATGAAAATAAAGAAAGAATGGTTCTATTGCTATCACTTTGGTGATGTGAACAAAAGAAAGTAGATCATAAAAATGAGCAAATGAGACAGGCAAGCTGTTCTCAAAAAGGTCACTGCATATACAATATCTGTGCTCTCTGACGTAGTCCACAGTTAAAATGCGTCAAAGAACTTATTAGTTTTTATTTTTCTATTATTCTATGCACGGTAACTCTCTGATAAAGCCATTGAAGTTATCTTTTACTAAATAAAAATGTTTTTCAAAGCTCCAGAACTCCTATTTAATTACTATGAAGTTAGCAAATTAACTCACTTCCTGAGTTGAATTAGAAGAGCAGAATAAAAGAAAAAGTACTCTATCAAAGAATACTATAACAGATTTGACAGAGTAGAAAAAGAGTTAGTGAATCAAACTATAAATAATAATATAATTTCTAGGTTAAAATTAGTAAAAGAGACCGAAGTCAAATGCAAAAAATGAGGCATAAAACAAAGAACATGCACTGGAACAAGTGAGCTTACTATCACAGGAATAAGTAATAAAGGGAGACAAGGGTGAGCCAATTAAGGTAACTGAGAACTAGCCACACTGGTGAAGGATGGACAAACCCAAATTTTAGAAACTCTACTAATTCTAAGCAGAAAATATCAAACAATAATAATAACAGAAATATATTTAATATTTTTACAAGGACATGTACATAACTGCCTTGAACCTGAACTGTCATAAGAAGAAAAGAAGACAGAGATAGAGAGGATATAGAGAGGATGTGTGTGTGTGTGTGTGTGTGTGTGTGTGTGTGTGTGTGTGTACATGTATGAGGAGAGAGCCAGATCAACAAGGAAGATTTATAAACCCTAGAGATCCTTGAATCTGCATCACTCCTACGGATGTCCAAGTGTCCTTTGACCATTTTTCAAGCCTATGGGGGAGATATGAGCATAAAGACCTTCACAAATGTTAACTATTCAGTTGCTACGAATGCTCTCAAGTAAGCTTTTGTGCGCTGTCTAGGAGTTACATGTCTTCTGTAAGTCTCCTTGAAGTAACACAATCTAGATGTCTCAAAGGTTGTTAAAGAGCAGAGCTTTTACAATTCTTGATATAAATATAACTAAGATTTCAGAAGACCAAAACCAAAATATCTCTGAAAATAAGTGAGAGAGAAGTCATATGTCCTTACAATGAGATAAAGCTGATTAACACCTGAATTGGAAAAAGAAATCATAGAAACTGGAAGAATATTATTAAATCAATGGCCTCCTGAAACCTTTAGTAACGTAGAATTCTATAGAGAGAAAAACATCCTCTCAATTCTCTGTGATTTTCAGACTAATGTGAGAAAATTTTGCCACCAGACACAAAGTTACCTTTAAAAAAGTAACAAAATCAGTAACATAAGTGGTGCAATAATGATAAAAATTAGCTAAGTACAAATACATGCAAGCTACAATTAATATTTACTCAACATTATAAGATGTGCTCTTTGAAATAAGAGCCAAATAAGATGAAAGAGTGCAATGACTTTCTGCTAGGGAAAAAGTGATTCACTAGTGATCCATTCATGGAAGAAGTGTTAATATGAAAAATGATTTTCTTTAAGAAGAAAAAATGCTGCAGTCTGTAGGACGATCTATAACCTGGTTACTTAAAAGAGGAGCAAAACATAAAACTAATTAGCATTATCATTTCAAATATTTATGAATAAATAAGAGACTAATATAGACTTCAGTTAGAACAGGGTTAGAACATTGCTTTTAATTTTATTCTTTACATGTGAAGATTAAGGTTACGAGTTTTATATAAGTAAATCATTACACACAGAGATATTTGGATTAGATTAAGTGACATTAACATCAGTTCATGTCACGTTATTGTTGAAAATGTCCTGTAGGTTATGTGAATGCTGCTGCTGAGGTGCCCATAACACATACTATACCTTGATAAAAAAAAAGACTATGTATAGTACTACATATCAAAATTTTATTTCACACAAGACATAATCTAAAATAGTTGACACTTGAAGAGGAGCTACAAAACACATTTAGGATTATTTCTCAAAGCATAAAAAGCAGGACCAGCATTTTATAATGATATTAACAATTATAATATTCATAAAATATCATTTTCTTTGATTTAATGTAAATAATAAAACATAATGATGGGGAAACAAAATTAAGCAGAACTTACTTTGAAGTGCAGACTGCCAATTTCTTCAATGATTAAAGTGGAGCATATATAGTTCTTCTTCAAAGATTCAGTGTGGTTGATTGATGCTAGTAACTTTTTCTTTTTTGTTATTAAATGAATGTGAAAATAGAAATAAATCTAAATGACTGCTTTCACCCATTTTTACTTTGTCAAAGTGGTTTTCCTTGATGAGTATTTCAAAATTTCAAACTATTATGATGAACTTTGCAGCAATTGCATCAGTTATCATGACTGACATATGTATTTGTTTTCTGACATGCATTTTCCATAATAGTTAGATTTCTATTATAAGATACAAGGTAACAACAAAGCTCAAAATAGTTCAGTGCACGTGCATGTATCAATGTCAAAAAATTTAAACCATAAAAAATTGGTTAATTATCTTTACTAATAATAGAGTAGGCTATATTTAACTTCAGAAAAGAAATCTGACATATATTGGATATACATACAAATCTGTATAAAGATATAAATTATAAAAAACACATATGTTACCTGGGTATAAAATTTATTTTGTAAACAATTGGCTTTTAAGCTTGCAAAGAGTCAGTTACCAAAATTACCTTGGTGTTAAAATGTTAACTTCAATTTTAACATACACCAAGATGCACATATTCTGTATATGTGACAATCGACTTTACTTAAAACAATGAAAGACATAAAAGAACAGAGAGCAAAACTAAGATAGCCTCCTTTTCCTCGGTTGGTTTTCGGGGGGATCAAATTTGATGAATTATTCCTACTTTCCTGAACAATTGAAAGTGTGCGTACTATATAGATCACATGACATTTTAGGTCACGTATATGATATAAGAAAGCTCGTAAGTAGCACTTGAATACAAAATTTTATAGTGTTTTGGGAGCAAAACAGTATTAATTTTCAAGGTAAGTAATGCAGAAAGACATCTTCATTTTGACTTTTGTTATATCTCAGAATTGTTGACAAAAATAGTTTACTAATCCTGGTTTCATTTTCAGACTTAAAAAGTTGGATTTTTCTGTACAGGTGGCAAAATTAGACGATCAGCATCTAATGTTAATTACATGGGGGAAAAAGTAACGTGTTTGCATATTCATATGGTAGTTCCCTTTCCTCTTTCAGACTGGCAAAGCCACAACTCAAAAAAAAAAAAAAAATTGACAATGATGTTCACCTAAAACACTATGAGCAACGTTTTCGGCTTCACTTCAGGTCTACCTGTCTCCTCAGCAATCCTGTTTGTATTCATCACACAGAGGAAGCAAGCAGCAGCCTCTCTAATGAAGCTGTTCCCAGGCACTGTGTCCTGATGTCGGCACCGCCAGCACGAATGCTGACTTCATCAGTGTTTAAGAGTTACAGGAGCTGAGAATGTTTGCTAGTTGAGCATTGTTCCAGTTCTTTGAACCGACTGCCATGGATTCCTGGAGCTTGACCACATTACAATTTTCACACTTAGCAACTGTAAAATTGTTAAAACGCTATCTTTCCACACGGTTTATTCATTATTACAGCTACGTTTGGCATACCTCCTTAGTTACAGACTTTAAATGCCACTTTCATCACTTCCCGGGGTAACCTTGGCCATGAAATCAGAAAATCAGATCATTTTCTGGTCCGTTTTCCTCTTTTTCTTTGGATGAGATTAGATTTTGCCACGCTTGACTGACAAACCTCATTTAGAATTCAATGAGAGGCCTGAGTCTCGACCTCTTTAAAAAGTGGGAGGTGAGATGTCTTAGCCACTGATGAGGAAGAAGGGGCCAATTTCAACTCATCACACAAAGGCAATTAGTGATTCATTTACACTGTGAGACAGAAATACTTCAGGAAGTATAAGGAGTCTCTTGGTGTTAGGCCACATCATTATTTAAGGTTCTTCAAAAATACCAAACAGACAAAAATATTTGGAAAACTAGAGTGTTGGTGTTTGGCGACATCATTATTTAAGATTCATCAAAAGTGCCAGTCATACTCGAGAGTTGAAAAAAAAAATGTTTAAACTACGTTTTGATTTCATTTCAACATCATTTGGTTTCTGGAAGGCAGAAAGCAAAATAAACAACAAAAATCTGATGAAATGTCATACTGTAGTTAAATTATAATAACCCAAATTAAAATATGCTTTCTTGAAAAGAAAGAAACACTTTTTAGCAAAACAATCATTTTATTTATGGAAATGGCTAATGTCAGACCAAAAGCAAGCATTCTCTGTGGCATAACTATTTAAGTGAGTAGTTGCTTTTTGATCCAAGGCTAGAGTGCTTAGTGGTCAGTCTATACAATCTCCAAATATATCTTGCTTGGGTCTATCATACATTTTAGGTAATAGTACTAATGGGTGACATAAAAAAGTGTAGAACTAGTAAGTATTAAATGTTTCACATGAATATCTTTCAAACTTTGCTTTCTGCATCCAGTAGGCTTAACACTTCAAGATTGCTTTAAGAATGAGACATTTTGAGATCCTTCCTACAAAAATTGTACTAAACGTATTGAAAGAAGAAATACAGGTGGATATATCATCAGGATAATTTGACCAAATAAAGGAATTCACGAGTATCCCAAGCCATCATGTGTAATATATGTAATTAAAATGTGGGAATTTGGATAGAATATGAAGCATCCAAGATAAAACAGTTTAAAACAACTGTCATGTTATGCTAATTTCTCTACCTATAGCCTTTGTCTTTCTAAAATTGTTCTTAGCAATCTAATGTCTTATAATTACAGTTACGTCACATTTTACATCATTAAGGTACTGGATATTTCAAAATGTTTAGCTGTCCTCAATTTCTCTTTTGATATATTTGGCTTCAGATTTTTTCCAACAAATTCAAGGCTCTAACTAAATATTTGGTGAAATTAACATTGAGAACCTTTTCCTGAATATTCTATGTAAAGAAATACAGATCACAGCTGTTTGCATAAAACGTTAACAAAATATTTGTGAAGGACTGGACAACCTCCGTTAATCCCTCCGACTGTATAAATATTGCAGTTCACAGATCAAGTGTTCCAATGCAGGACCTCAAATGTTTTGAAATCAATTATATATGAAGATATCCATAGCTGTCTGAAAACTTAAATAACATTTTCAGCACAAAAGAAAAATCTTTCAGCAACATAGCAAGACACACCATCAAAATAAAAAACTCCAATGAAGTAAAATTTCATTTTATTTATTAGACGTGCTCCTAAACAGCTGCAACAAGCAAGTGTATACTTGAAAAAATTTTTTTTTGCTTTTTCAAGACTGAGTCATCTTAAAAATTTATACTTGAAATTTTTAAGATGACTCAAAGAATATCAATACACTTCCAGTAAGTTTAGCCCTTAAAAAGAAATGTTGTCTCAAATTACTAAGTTAACATGAATTTCAATGCTCATAAAATAATTTTTTAGCGTTTTTGCTTTTAATTCCATATGTTTCCAGATATGTCAGTTAGGGAAATAAAAATTTAGTCAGAAATACTTGCACTGCTGATAGTGCTAAAAATCTCAAAGATATACATACTCATTTAAAATTCATAATTATATGTGTATATATGTTTATACAAGCACATATGATAATATAAGTAAAATCCATGTAATTATTAAATTACTACCATTTCATTAATTTTCTTATGATTTAATTAAATTCATAGCACTTAATGGACATACTATTTGACTTTCTCTTTTGTTCATCAAACAAATATTATTTAATCAATATATAAAATCAGTTTTTATTAAAGTTTATAAAACTTCGTAAGAGACAACTCTGAGACTATCTCACATAAAAGTATATGAATTAACCAAACTATGATATACAGAGGAAAGGTTAATGCTACGAATAAGTAGAGCATTGTAAAGCAGATTCTATTTCCCCTGCATATCTATTCTTCTAACATCACAGATAATATTAACACATAATTTACATGACTAACCTAATCCCCTATGACCTAGCTACCAGGCATCTCCATTATTAAGTATCTGATGCTGAACTTTCTTTATCCTACGTGGCATTTTTCTCGCTTGAAAGATAATGATGTGAACAAACTTACTATTTATCACATGGCTAATGTTTACTGAGTTCTTGTTCTATATCAACCATAAACTTCATATCAAATTATACATTGAGAACATAGCATGTTTAGTCACTTAACTCAGTGGTGCCATGCCATAGTAATAACAGAATAATGGAAAGAACTCATTACAAATGTAAAATTTTATCATTCCTGAAAACCAATCTAGAAAGTTTAAGATCATATGTTTTCAATTTTGAGACAGATATACTTTATACACAGGCAATTTTATAGCTTCTTTATATTTCAAAATGAATTCATTCCCATTAATACAAAAATGTCTTTTCTTGCTAAAATTCTGAACATACTCTTTCTCCCAACTGTTTTAACCATAGGCATGTCTTTAGTAGTAAAGAAGATGTGTCTTCACATAGGAAGTAAAAGATGATAGAGATGATACAGCATTTTGCAATCCACTGGGACGGAACATCTAAGTCTGTATTTGAATACATTATTATGAATCAGAACACTAATTCAAAAAGGAAAATTAAACACATAACCTGATACAAAATCCTAAAATCTCTGTTAAACATATGCTTTCCTATTTATCTGTTGCCACATATTAAAAAGAAAGTGATTAAGATTGTGTGAATTATTTTCTTTTTTATTGATTTTTATTGAGCTCTACATTTTTCTCTGTTTCTCCCCCTTCAACCCTCACCCAAGGTTCCCAACTTACTCAGGAGATCTTGTCTTTTTCTACTTCCCATATAGAAGTCACTCTTAGTGTCCTCATTGTTATCTAAGTTCTCTGAGATTGTGGTTTGTAGGCTAATTTTCTTTGCTTTATGTTTAAATATTTTCTTAAAGTGGTTAAATTTGTTTTATTTTGAATATTACACTTAATATACACTCTAATGTATTTTTGAACGCTTGGTTACCTTGTAAAACACCTTAAAGATGATTGAAGTATTATGTGAAATAGCAGTAATTAATTAGTATGGCTTTTATACTTGAAATCATGATATATAATAAATGTTACAAAATAGGTATTTTCAGTGTTCAAACTATGAACTAGAAATACAAACAAACAATAAAATAAGAAGCAAAAAAACCCCAGCATAATAGCACCCAGGGGGAAATATTTTTCATTTGAATGTTTCAAAATCTGTCTGCTTAAAACTTTCTTGCTGTCTTACAAATGATTACTAAGCAACCCAAGAAGAGCAAATGTACAAAATGTATAACACCTTTCAGGATGTTCAGAAATTTATTCTTCAAGCAATACTCTGTCTTAAGCCAATTCCCTCTGGGTTTTCTAAAACGTAAAGCTAAAGATTGTTTTGATACCAGTAGATGTGCAGATGTCATCAAATCCTTCTGAGAATTTATCATATGATAAACTCCTCTGCCCTGGATAAAACATCAGTAGCCAGCTCTTGTACAGGGAACACATCATTCTCCTGACATATTAGCTTTGAGAAGGCATAAGGCCAATTCGATGGCAAGTGTGGATATGTATTATTTCACCACCAGTCAGATTAAGTGAAACAGTTTCAAGAGGTCCTGCAAGAACTATTATGATGTCAATAAAATGTTTCCTGTGAGTGGCACCGCTAAGCTGGGTAGAATCCACCCTCTTTCTGGCAGAAGTCCAGCCACACACTGAGATCACTGAGAGGTGCACAGGCAGGATTAGAAGTCACCTGTGCATGATAGGATAATTTCTCCTCTCCATAAAAATAGTCATGTCTTGATATCGTACAGATACATAAGGAATTGGAAGGAGTATACTATGCTTGACTCACCACAAATTTGCATCCACAAATGTAATTCACCTCTCATTACCAAAATCATAGTGATAACAAGTCACACAGAGAACAATTTCACAAAATGGTTTACGCTTTGGATTTTATATTTTATCACATACTCATTGTTATAAATTGTTATAGATTTTACATGATAGTTTCAGGGGAGATGGAAAAATTAGGAAAAGGGATCAGGGGCTTCTATACAAAGTTTGGTGCAATAGTTTCCTTATAGTAATTCACACACCCAGAAAAGAACTTGATCACTCTTTCTCCTTTGCACTGGCTAAGCTCTGAAGGAAAAATTGTCAAGGATAATTGAAACTCTTACGCTTAGTAGAAGTGGAGCATTTTGTGCATAAAAAAGATTAAATGCCACAAGGTTGTGGTCCTTCTTCATAGAGGGTGAATTTTAATTTACTTCCTCTGTCAAAGTATTCACACAATTATGTCTGCATGTCATGTGTGGAACTGTGAGTTGTATTTCTCAGTTTTTATGTAATGAGGAGTGATTAAGGGTAGAAAAAAAAGGTTAGAAAGATAGATCTTACATATAAAATCAATTACATTTTGTGTAGAACATGCTAGGTTTGACAATAGGGATGAAAAGTGGAGAGATGATCTTATAAGAGTAACCAGTTATTGCTGAATTTATCTGATGCATGCATATCAGGAGACATGCATTATTATTATTTCCTTTGCTACTTTCACATTGTCTCATGGTTTTAGTGATGAATGTTTACAGATATATATTTTAGAAGTCCTTCGGTATGAAAGATGATAACCTATATACTGCTATTAAAAATCAACTAGATGTTTTTACTAACACACAATTATTCAATAAATAGAATTAATTATTGATATCAATCTCATTTCTTAAGTATGGTTTGTTAATTTTTGTCCAGTTAATGATATTATACCAGTAAACACATGAGCCCATGAGCAAAAATTAAAGCTACAAGGATAAATTCAAGCAACCTCACTAAAATCTTTAATCCAAGAAGTGAGATTAAGTAGGGTATGAGGGTAACAGCTGGCTAAAATTAAAACATAGGAAATAAGACTTAAAAGGTAATTAAATATAGCCACAGTCAAACATTTCAATGAAAAGCACTCAGCAGATGATCAGACAGAACCTTTAGAGAACTGAAGCAACTCAAATGAAACAAAGAAAGAAACAAACATCAAAGCAAAACAAAACAAAATCAGCGGCACTAATATTTCTGTCAACACCTGTTTCTAAGGATCCCGAGCTAAAGTCTCTCTATCTGCTATATTCAGAAACTTATTGTCATCTTCCTCCAGGGTTTGAGTGCAAACAAGGTAACATACATTTATTATTTTAGAAAATTATAACATGTGACACATGCAGTGAACTACATTTGGTGTATATTTAAATTTCTTACAGTTTGATGATAAAATTGATAGAGTATTAACAGGATTCTCATTTGCTCATTTTTTTATTTATATATGTATATATGTTTGCATGTGTATGTGTTTGTAATATTTAACACCTTTATGTTCTAAGAATGATAGAATATAATGTAAATATATTCAGCAGTTTTGAAGTATTTTAAAATTTCCCCTTAGCCAAAAAAATAAAGGTATTAATGTTAGAATTTAACATTGTTGTTAGAATTTAATGTCATATTTCAGTCTGTAGAACTGGACTCTAAGTCAGGGTTTCAGTCTGGAATTTAATGTCAGGTTTTCAGTCTGTAGAACTGAGTTATACTAAGAATTCTGCCTATCCACATCAAATGTCTCTTAGCTGATTCCTAAATAGAAATGATGAGAATCATTTTTGAAACAGGTACAAATAATCTCACGATATTTTTCCTCCCTTTTAATAAGTTATGGTTTTGATGCAGAGTTTTTGCAGGGAAGTGTCTTACATTTTTCATCACTTCTCTTGAAACTGTCAGTTCATTTATTGATGAAAGCCATGTTTAATTTAGAGTCTGCTGAGGTATTACATATACTCATTCCTAATAGTTTGTAAAGCACATATAAAATACAGAGGGATTTTTCATAAATTTAATCATCATTTAAAAGGCAAACCTATATGGATTGGATGAGAGAGTGGCCAATGCCACACGGTGGCAAGCAGTGGACATTTTGCATCCCTACTGAAGTTCATACTCTGGTGCTAATGGATCAGCTCAGCTCCTCCTAGGAAGTGAATCATTTGTTCATGGTTCTTTCAGTAACCACAATGGACATTTTCTCTGGTCTCTAGCCAGAACAATTCTTTCATGGAGACTTTTTTTTTTTTTTTTTTTTTTTTTGGTTTTTCGAGACAGGGTTTCTCTATAGCATTGGAGCCAATCCTGGAACTCCCTTTGTAGACCAGGCTGGCCTCAAACTCACAGAGATCCTCCTGCCTCTGCCTCCCAAGTGCTGGGATTAAAGGCGTGCGCCACCACCGCCCGGCTTCATGGAGACTTTTTTCCAGCTACTTATTGTTGAATATTATCTGCCAACAGGTTTCTTGGTGAATTTCTCCAATAAGGCAAGATTTCACGAGCTAAAGTTCCAAGGGTCTATGTCTGTGCCATGACAAAGAAAAAGAAAAAAGGTTGATTACGAGGAAATTTAGGCTGAATTCATTTATTTTTATAAATTCAAAACAACATAGAAGCAGTTTGATAACTGATGATTTTTTATCCATGTTGTTGGTTAATGCTAAAATGAAATGCCTAGATCTCTGAAAAGGATTTAGTGTTATGTACAGACATTGGGTTTAAAAGTTGATATCTATATTAACCAAAGATAATGTTTCTCATGCTTTACAGCACATCAGGTAATTCTGCAAACTAGTGGGGAGCTGTTCAAAAAATTATCAAATAAGAGTAAAAGATTGGTGTTCCAAGATAAAAGTTGATTTCTCTGATTGTGTCATTATTATATAACACCATGTACTATGATTTAATGAACCCTGGAATCAATACATAATTCTTTTGAATTCAATTTATTACTCTATCAGGTGCCCCACAGACAAACCTACGGGAATATAAAATGTTCATCTGTCTACTGTAATAATCACACAGTTCTTTTCAAGTAAGGAAATACTGAAGGATAATTGGCACAGTAGTCCTGATAACTGTTTTGCATTTTTATGGCTACTTTCTATAGATAGTTTACTAATGCTGTTTTATCATAGTTATCTCTAAAAAAAGAGTATAAGTTGTTGTTATCAAAACTTATTTTTACTTACATAATGAGATTTACTTTCCTTCTGAAAAATTTTCTAAAGGTTTTATTTCTGTAATTATACCCTTTTCCCTTGAATTAAGAAGTGAAATCATCACTCAAATATGTTTATTACTATTAGCATAATCAGAAATAATATTATATTAAATTTCCAAAGTCCACTTTGGGAGAAATGGAGAATGCCAATGGTGCTTATTTTATTTCATTTCAGAACAATTTTCTATGTCTTTGTCCAAGTACAAGCCACATAATAAACTACTGGAATTGGAAAACTGCAAAAGTAATGAATTAATTCCTACACAAGGCTTAAACCATTATGTATTTTGAGTATACCAGACTAGCATTTCCTGATTGTTTAGCTACACACAGTGCAATCTGAGAGTCAAGATTTAGTATAAAGAATGTAGATGATATATGGACCTTTGAACTTTGTGTAATGACAACATGCTGATGTTCAAGAAACACTGGAGAATCCACCACATATCCCTGCCTCCCTGAAAGTGTTTCATTTTATAGCTTTGTCATAACAATAAATTTATTAAAGGAAATGTAACTCTAGGTCAATTCCATACTTTAGTATCTATTAAATGCAGAAACTAAAACTATGCTCATTCCAGATAATTATATAAAACAATACACCTAATAAAAGAGTTTAAGTCAGTTATCTAGGTCCAAAAGACAAAACCAACAGCAAGGACAGAATACTGATGTTTCCTACATTCTCAAGCATGTGGGACATCCCTACAGTCCCCATGATCCCTCTGTGTAGGTTTCTCAGTCAAATGTACTGCCAACACAGGTTTAGTGGGCATAGTATGCTGAGACATGACAGGACTTCACAGGTCAGTTTGAGAATTTCGGTTGTTCACAGTGGTCCACTGATCACATAGGTACTTTGTAATTTCTCACAATTGAGTAAGTACATGGATGGAGCAAAAGCAGACTTAAGAATAACAAAAGCATTAGACTATTGAAATTGAAACTCATTGGATCGATTTAAAATTTTCCTGCCTCACCTCAGCACCAAGTCCACATAGCTCCATTATACTAAAAGCCAAATCCATGTATTGATCTGTGGTATCTTTCTTGGAAGCAGTAGGGTAGAATGAACCACAGAGGGTTGAGGGGAAGCCATTCTAGGAAATAATTTTTAAACATAATTGATATGCCAGAAAATTGAAGCTCACACAGAAGCCTTGAAAGAATTGCTTTGGAGTTGTTAATAAAACATTTATTTTTCAAGCCCCACAGGGTGTAATATAACCACTTAGGTGGCATCCAACATAGCAATATTCTGAATGAACTTAATCAATATCTGTAATTGCGTTAACACTAGAAATAAGAAAGTCAAGTACTTTCACCTGAATGCAATGGACCTCTTGATTCTTCTAATTACTTGAGAATTTGAGGAAGATTTAAAAGTCACTGCTCCTGAAATAATTCTTGCTAAGCTTTGGCTCTGTAGTCTTCTCAGTTTAATCATGATCCATGTAACGATGACATCCATTCTTTCTTGGCTTTCCCCTCCTCTTTTTGCCAACTTTCCATTTCTCACTCATTCCTTTTTTTCTTTTTTCTGGTTCATGCTCAGGATCTCGTGTTCCCAAACTGGCCTCAAAATAGTTGCATATCCAAGACCAGGCTTGAATACCTCAATCCTCCTACCTCTATCTCTCAAATTGTAGAATGACAGGCATGTGCCCTACAATGTCTGCTAATCCATAATTTTGATAGAACTTTTTAAATTTTGAGTTCCTTTTCTATGTAAATTTACAGAAATTAATGAATTTCACTCCTAATATTTTTCCTAGTATTGAAGAGTTCTCTTTAGTGTATAGTACACTAAGGGACTAGAGTATCAAGTTTAAGTTTTAAGTCCATGTTCTTCACTTGTTATTTTTGAGCAAACTATAGAACATAAAGGTCCTTCAACATAAACTTCAGTATTTGCATTTGTAGATTCTTATGAAATATTTGAACTCCTTCCACATGGAACAAATAATATTTCTGGGTTTCTTGACAGTAGACTTAATATGAGGATGTTTGGAATTATTTTCACTCACTTCACAGAAAATTCCTAGAGGGTTTTGCAGTTTCATCCATGTTTGTGGAAGATATGCTGTCATTACACAAGGTGATTATATAATATGCAGATTAATAATAGGTGGAACATTTATTATTAATCTGTATCTTCAATGTCTCAAAAGTTTTTAGGGTTTTCTTTAAAATACATGATTTAACCCACAGCCAAACATTAAGTGGATCTTAGGGAATCCCACAGATGAGATGGAGGAAGGATTGGAAGAGTCAGAGGGTAAAACACAACATAAGACAACCCATAGAATCACCTAAACAGGACTCACAGAGGCTCAACAGAAAATTAGGAAGCCTGTATGGATCAGATATATGTCATATATATGTTGTATGTACATATATGTATACATATATATACATATAATTACATGTGTGTCTACATACATACATTCATACATATTACAGCTGTGTAGCTTGGTGTTCTTATGAGACTCCAGATACTGGAAGTAGGGTGTTTCTGACTCTCTTGTCTACTTTTGGGATGCCTTTTCTCCTACTGGGTTGATTCATTCAGTCTTAACATGAGAGGAAGTGCCTAGTCTTATTGCAACTTGATACACCATGTTTGTGTAACATTCCTGGTAGACCTGCCATTTTCTGAAGGAGGAGACGGGAGTTGAGGAAGAGAAAGACTGAAAGGAGGCTGGGAGAAACTGTGATCCGTGTGTAATGAATGAGGGTGAGGGAAGATGGGAGAAGGGCAAGATTAGCTATAGAGGGGGAATAAAATTACCTATTTAGTTTCTAATGCAGAAGCCAGTCCAACACCACTGTACTTATCATTAAAAAAAAGTCTCTCTGAATAAAACTGCATGTGTTAATCCTGACAGGCAGTTTTCAAACCTCTTCAGGACCAGAGGGAAAAGGAAAGACTGCAGCTGACACAGAATGGAGGAGACAGGAGACAAAGAGCACAAAAGACAAGGTGGTCCTGGATTGTACACTGAGACAGAGACAGGACAGCATAAGGAGAAAAATCCCAATGAAATGTGCAGATTTCATAAGGGAATTGTGTTAATATAATCTCTTAAATCCTGAATGTACAAGATTATGGGATGATAGTGAAAGTATAACAGGCTCCCAAAATTTAGAACTATGGATATCATGTTAGAGACATTTTTTTTCTGACCAAAAATTCTAGAATGCAGGACCCAACACGTTGTCAAAATGGCAACAAAGATTCTAGACTGTATTCTCACAAATTTCCTAAATGTACTAATCACACTTTCTGGCTTCTGTAGTTCAGCTTCTTGCTAACTGTAGCATGATAACCAGGGTGTTGTTCTTGTGTAGAAAAGGCAAAAGCCTATGGCTTGGTGTTGTATTATTTGGGGAAGTTGCCCATGTAGCCACTGGCCAGTGATAAAAAATTTCTTTTCAGCATTCTTTCTTTTTAAGTGTGAAAAGAGTCCCCCATAGTACTATTGCCCCCTTTAAACTTTAAAATAGTGGAGGAAAAGTAACTAGCTTTTGAATCTGAATGATACTTTTCAAAATTTTGTTATTCCTTCCTTTTGAGGGAATTTGAGTGATATTTATAATCACACTCATGAGACAATAAAGAGGAACTAGCAAAACCTTTGAGTAGCAGAAAATGCTAAAAATCCTGTCGTCTCCTTTGTAATCCACGTATAAATTAAATATATGAAGCAGCTACACTTTTTGGCAAAAATATTTAGAAATCAGCACATGAAAGCATACTTTCATTTACTTTTAAAAATTCTTCTCTCATATATTACATCCTGACTGAAATTGCTCATTCCTCGCATCCCCCAAGTCTCTCCTTCCCCATTACCTCTCCTCTTTCCCTGAGAGCCACCCAAGTCTATCTCTGTCAGAAAAGAGCAGGAACTCCCCAGGACATCAACTAAAGGCTGTATCAGGTGGTACAATAAGAACAGGCACATTCCATCACACCAAGGCTGAAAGTGGTAGAAATAAATCTTCTCCACCATTCCTGTCTAATTGAATAGACTTTTGGGTGTGATAAAAGAGGTTTTATATATAAAAGCTTAAAAAGAGATCTTTCTTTTTCTGCTTTTTTTTCATTTTTTATTTATTCATTTGTGACAGGGTTTCTGTGTGTGGCCCCAACTATCTTGTAAATCACCACATAGCCCAGGCTATCTTCAGACTTACAGAGATTCACCTGCCTGCTGTCCATGGACGAACATTCGTTAATCCCAGAACCCTGGAGGAGGCAGAGGCAGGTGGATCTCAGAGTTTAAGGCCAGCATGATATACAGAGCAAGTTTCAGAACAGCTAGGACCATAAAAAGAAACCTTGTATGAAAACAAGAAAAATCCAGAAACTAAATGATATCAATAGATTACACTCACAACTCATCTGTATGTTAATAGTTTGAAAGATAACAAGCTCATATGAGTACTAGTCGTGGCCCACAAGTAATAGATTCATTCCTGTCAAGGCCAAGGAGAGTTGTGTACAGTTTGTTTTCTGTCCTAGTTCCACTTTTAAAAGTTTTGTATTTAGAGCTGGACTAATACATCACCTGTTACTTATAATAATTACATTTTTCTATGCTTCAGAAAGAGTCAGACACACTAGAAAAATAACATTTATTTCAGTCCAGTTTGCTATCATATTCATTTTTCATTTACAAATGATTTCACCATAAAAAGAAGTAAAATATAATTTTTTCTCACATATTTTTGAAGGTCATCTTAGAAACCCAACATAGATATTAAAATTTGCTTCAAAATCAAAGTAGTTGAAGAAGCCTTTCAACCAAGAGGATGGGTTGAACTAAAATTCTACAACTCCCTCAAAAACCTTCCCTAAATTCTAGTTCCTTCTATACTGTAGGCAACCAGTTTTCTCTCTTGTTGCAAACTCAACTGTAATACCAAAAGACTGCCATAATTACTTATCCCTTCTTTCCTTCATTTCTTTGTGATTTGAGGAATTGAGACTCCACATATACCATTCCCACATTTTGCTTTCTGGTGATATGAACATGCATATGAATATCTGTGCTGATCTACTTTTATTAATCTGACACAAACTAGAATCAGTTATATGGCAGAAGGGAACCTTGATTGAGAAGAATGCCTCCATTAGATTGGCCTGTTTTCACAAATTACAGAGCAAGAAAGTAAGCAATATTCTTCAATGATCTTTGATTCAGTTTCTGCTTCCAGAATCCTGTCTTGCTTGAGTTTCTGCTTTGACTTTCTTCAATGAAAGACTGTGATTGGAATGTGTAAACTAATTGTTTTGGTCATGGCCTTTATTAATAAAATAAGAAATAAATTAAGACAAATCCATATACTTTATCATTTCCATTTAGAACATGTACAAATGAAATTTGACCCTGGATCCTATTGGTTTATGAGAAAAAGACATGAAAAGTAAGTGACATGCACAAAGAAAGAAACACTTCTCCTTTGAATTTAGTTGAAAGTTTTCACCAACTAGAGTCAAGAATTCCAGCACAATAAAGAAAATTTGCTGTGAAAATTGGCTACATGGAGAAAATTGTCTTTTTTATAGAGACATTTCAAGAAGGAGTGTTAAAAAGCAATGAACCACATAAAAATCTAGGCATCTACGACCTTCCCATTTAACCCAACTATTTCCTAACTCAAACTTGCAATTTTCTGTGAATCTCGAGAGTTTAAACTCTGTGTACAGCCAAAATGTATCCTAACTCCCTTGTGACCTGGTATAATGGATCCCGTCAACCATTGCTAGTGGAGGCTTTTTGAGCTGTGACTCTTGTATTCCTTCCTGTTCAGTCATCTCCAAAACAGAATTGTACTATGCTCTTAAATCTAAGAAAATGTAAATAATAAAAAATAGAACAAAACCAGGAGCAAAAAGGGTCTTCTTAGAAATTCTTTAAGAAGAAAACCTTCAGAATCCATCAAAATCACACGTGTGATTTTTGCATCTTTACAGATGCAAAACCCAGATTCTCTTTTGAAAAGGATGCATTCAAGTCTTGGCATGTACACATATATATTTTTTTTCTAAATGAGAAGGCTGATCTCAATGCTGTATCATGTAGATGATAGATGATAGATGATAGATAGATAGATAGATGATAGATGGATGGATAGATAGATAGATAGATAGATAGATAGATAGATAGATAGATAGATAGATAGATTCTTTTCTGAAGGCTTTGTTCTCTATTAACTTGTAAGAGCTGAAATCTGTTAAAACATTTTCTTAACAAATTCCAATTTTTCTTTACCCTGACACACCTGGAAATTATTTTCTACAGCGAAGTTAAGACTCCCAGTCTCAGCTGGATGGAGGTTTCTAGAGAAAATTCAGGCTCGCTCAGGTGGCATCAAGGAGCTACAGCTCCGGTTTTGGGGGGTCCAAATTAACATTGATTATATTACAAATCTAAAATCTTTCTTGCAACATGTATATGAAATAATTTACAACCACTCATCAGAATAGTTGACCTGAAAAGCTTCTTGTGTTTTGAGCAGTTGCTAACCTTAGAAGAGAAGATTAATATCAACATTAGTGGAGAAAAATGAAATAATACCAGTGTTTCCAATAACTTTTGTAGGTAGATTGATGCATAAATACATTTACAAAAACAATTAATGACACAAGGACATTGCTTATTAGCTATTTCTCTTACTACCATTATTTCTATACTCAGCATTCTCTATGGCAATAATTTGATACATTGTTAATTTATTGCCTATTTTTTCCATTTATCCAGAAGTGAATCTCATAGTACTATATATTTTTCACTTATTACCCATAGTCTATAATCAAATATTATATACCTATTAAAGTTATAAAACGCAGATTTGACAGTCCTACTTGGATTTTTGTGAAGAGAAAAGACCATACACTGACACCTTGCAGTACTTCTGAAAAATGACTCCAAGCTTGAACAGGTTTTGTACATGTAGCCCCAAATTCTGAGAGTCTATATGCACATCTGTGTTGCTGTGTCTAGATGGTAATCTTTCTTTGTAGGCATCCATGACTCTTGTTCTTCAACTATTTCTGCCCCTTCTTCCACCATCATCCCTGAGCCTAGAGGCAGGGGAGTGTAGTTTATATGTATTCCCTTTAGTGCTGAGCAACCTTTGACAATTGTGGATTTCTGTGTTAGTTACCATATGCTGAAAGTAGAAACTTCACAGATGAGAGTTTGTGCCATTAGCACACTAGAGGGCATGTCTTTTCAGACCAACCGATATTATAGTTCATATGTCTCATAGTTGTGTATCACTGATCACTAGTGTTCTCCTAATGTAGATTATATTTAAAGGGTAAATAGTATGGGTGAAGCTTTCTGGTCTACACCAGCCTGATCTCTGACTCAGGTATGTCATGTCTTAAGTAATAGGGTTTTATTATAAATTCTAGAGAATAAATGCTAGCAATGGCAAATAACCTGTAATGTTTGGTGACTAACATTATTCACTGTCCCTAACTCCAAAATATATAATCCATTTTTAGGATAATTTTCATTTTAACTATTTTTATGCATGTATGTGCATCTATATAGAAGCATCTGAACCAGTAGGATTCCATATGACTGTTTTGAAAAGCGTTTAGTGTATTTACCTCCAGTGTGTCCACACACATGCACACACATACACAAACACACACACACTCCTTTCTCTATCCTCCCTTCTTTTTCCCCTTAAATGTGTACAATAGCAAGTCAAATCAAACCCAAAATGGAATTAGGGGTTAGTCACACAATCTTACTCCTAGTGGCGACACTAATGACAGTTATTAGCTGCTGGGAGATACAGCCAGATAGCCTTCTGTAAGAGTATAGTCTCTGGTAACTAAACCATGATCCAGTGTAATACACACACCTAAGAAGAGTTGACCAGAACAACTTGGTCTTGAAGTATGTTTTTAAATACACAAAAAGTTGGGTAAGTGGGGGAAGTGAAATTTATCAAAGTACATTGCAAGAAATTCTCAAATATGTAATAAAATTAAATGATTTTGAAAATTTTATAAAAATATAGTTTTTATAAAAGATTGTTTAAAATAAATTAAATAAAATGAAATCATATATATATTCTCTAAAAGACTTTTCCCAAATTCTTCTCTCCCTAACCAACTTATTCAGAAAAGAAGTTTCAGTGTGACCCATTTGCTAAGTGGATCAAAGTTAACAGAACTTAAGTGAGCTAAATCCCATCATTATGCCATCCTGTAATAAGAGCATTTTAACTTCAGTACCTAATATATTCAGACCAATTCCACTCTAACTCTTTTTAGCCTTTACAAAGTAAGTCATTTCTACACTTCTCTTTCTATATCAGAAAGAGACTTATATGCTTATAATGAAAAAAAAAAGACAATTCAATGTTTTCAAAAAAAAAAGGTAGTAAAGGATTTCTAGTATTGCCTTAAGTAATTTTCATTTACATGTATTCATTTTGTATTATTACACTTCGATGCTTTTGTGGAATGTCTGTTTCTAAAAATGTAAGATATTTATTTCATAACTAACATTTGTAATAATACTATGCTTTCATTAAAATTTAAAGCATATATGTGTAAGAGGAGTAAAATAAGATCAGTTAGTAATAGCTTTGTCAAAGACCATAGAAATCTGTAGGGTGAAGCAGACACTGCTTGCAAGAGTCTCACAGATATGCATATTATATACGCATTTCGGAACATATATATACAACTGAAAATGTTCTTAAAAGACTGACTTGTAGTAACTACATAACTAGAACAAAAATATCAATTTAAATCCAAAATTGTCTTTGATTCTCTAGCTTTTAATAAATTATAAATATTATTTTTAATGCATAATAGCCAAGCTAAGATATGTTTTCTATAAGGTTTTTATCCTTATGCTTTTAAATTTTACAAAGTCAGAAACATTCTATTTTTTCTTTTAGACAGTTCTTTGGTTATAACCTTACATTCTCCATTTCCTTCAAAATGTCCCTTCAAACTTGTCTTTCTGGATGCCAAGGTCCTTTGCATGACAAAGGGACGCTGTGGGGGCCCTACATTTCCAACAGCAAAGTATGGTAATTAAGAGCTCTTACCTCTATTTCCTCATGGCTGTAAGGTAGAAAACAATGAGGTCTCCTTTTTCTGTTAGCAATTCCATTCATGCAACAAAGATATTCAGTGTACATGTCACAATATAATAACAGTCTAAATGGATTAAATTGCAGTGTGTATTAAACACACAATTCACCCTGGCAGATGTATATAGATATTTGTAGGAAGCCACTTAACACTCTTCATATTCGGTTGCAAAGCACAAAGTGACACCTCACAGGGTTTCTCAAAAAAAAAAAAAAAAATTATTCCTAGAAATGAGGACTGTTCTGAAACATATTTTCTAACAAACCTATTCACGAAATAAGTTGTGTGGTCAATGGTGAATCGTTTGCTAAATCAATTTCATGCTCTTTCTACAATCTCACCCAACCGCATTCTTGTTCCTTTATTATTATTATTCTTTATTTTTTGATGGAAATCCAGAAAGGCAGCAAAGTGCTGTTCCAATTTAATTCGTGGTTGAGACACTGAAGGACTGACCCTGAGCACCGAGGTAGGCGGAAACAGCTGCTGGGGGGCAGTGGCTGATTCTTTCAGAAGCAGGCTTGTCTGAGTCACACCCCTCAAATCTTCAACAGGAGCGAAATGCAATTGACAGGATGCTAATTAGTATAAATTGTTTTCCTTACCCAACTGCAACTTCACTCAAGAGCACTTGAAATGCATTAACGGTTAGTTCAGAAAATTAATTTATTTTAGCTTTCTGAAATTTTTCTGGTGATTCCTTTTCCCCATAAGGTAGAGTTATTTGTTTATTTTATGGAAATTTTAAGAACACAGTTTTGTGTACTCAGCCTCCTGTAGGGTCTTATCCATTAGGAAGAAAAAAAAACCTGAAAACTTTGAGTGCACGCACGCACTTAACATATAAACACTTAGCTCCCACTTCTATTTAGGCAATTACCAAACTATTGATTAACACAAGCTTGAAAATATTTATTTTTGTGCTGTGAAAGCAAAACTAAAAACACTAATTTCTCAAGGATTATTATGAGTTTATTTGGTTTCTTGAAACTGTGCTGGATGCTGAGCTGTGTCACTTGGCAGAGGGTCTGCTGGAAAATAACATTTGCGTAACATCCTCTTTTCTATCCAGCACGGCTGCATAAAGAATATTGACACTCCTTTGAAGGTCTGGAATTTGATCTTTGAGTGTCTTCAGTAAATCAAAGGCACCTCTAATAAAGAAGGAGCCAGTTCTAAACAGAGGATTGGATGAGAAACAAAAGTAAACATTCATGCATGAATTTGTGATATCAAATGATCTTCGGGACACAACATTGTGTGGATCAGAAATAAACATGATGAACAAAATAAAACCTCTTTTACAGGGATTCAAAAAGAATTTCAGCAACAATATCTGATGCATAAACCTAAAAGCATATTTATGAAGATCACTAGGTAGAGAATATAAATGTGTCTATTAACCAGGTGGCTTGAAAAATATTTTTGTCCAAATGGTAGTGAAATATGCATACATACACCATGCAGACAGGCAGGCAGACAGAAGGGACAGACAGACAGACAGGCATAAAAGCAGTGGGATTTTCCAATTTAAGGAGTCTCTGAAACATTCTTATAATGCATATTTTGTTTTATCTGATATTGCTGTATGATATTCATCCTTGACATCCAACCCTCTTGAATTAAATTCTGCTTGCTGATTATCTAACATCCCTCTTTTTCATAGAAAATATGAATGCTCGCACATAAAGTGAATTTTCAGATTCTAATAATAAAATTGTTTTTTTTTCTTTTGTGTCAGGGGGGTGGGGTTCGAGATAGGATTTTGCTGTAATTTAGGAGCCTGTCGTGGAACTAGCACTTATAGACCAGGCTGGCCTCCAACTCAAAGAGATTCTCCCGCCTCTGCCTCCCTAGTGCTGGGATTGAAGGTGTGTGCAACCACCTCCTGGCTATAAAATTGATTTATGATTATGAGAAGGCAGTAAAGAAAATGAGTTGTAATACAATGTCATGGATTCTAGAAGGATCAGGTATGAGAGATCAAGAAAAATAAACAGTACAGTTGTCATCCGCACAATTCTTTGTTGCCTAGTGTTTCACCCTGCGCATTTCCAGTCTTTCACATGGCTCACTGTGATGAAAATACATAGAATAGATCAATACAGGAAAAAGACAGCAAAAATATAAAGTATCTAACTATCCTAAACCAATTACTATATCAAAAGTTCTAACAGAGTATGATGCATTTTATGAGGGCTATTGTAGTATTTATGTATAGGAAAATTTGGAAATCTACTTTGGGGTATGAATGATTCTATCAATATAGCAATCCCTTGAAGTTTCTTATAAGTCAATAACCCATAACTGACACTAACACACGGAGTGAATGGAAGGGATTTATAGAAAAGAAGAATGCATATCGATTTGTTTGTCATTTTGTCCATGCTTCCCACTCTTTTGTTTTCCACATGGGCAACTGACAGCCAGAAGGATTCCTTCTCCTTTTTTAAATAAGTTATGGGATTGGTTTGTGGTGATCTTTATTGCTTCAGCTCTGTTTTATTTCATTTTACTTTAAAAAATACGGACAGACAGTGGTTGTTACAGGTACAGTAAAACATTTCAACATTTATACCAAATAAGATTTTATTTCCACATTATATTTATTATACATAGTAAAAGTAACAAATTACCACAAACTTTCCAAAATCCTGAAACATATTTCCTTATAAATGTATGTCTCCAACATAAATAGTTTCAACCTTTTAAATAAACTATCATCTTAAAGGCCGGGCGGTGGTGGC